>NC_033803.1:39278834-39309086 GCF_001876935.1 Asparagus officinalis
GGTCGACCGTGAGATTTTCACGGTCGACCGCCGTTCACTCCAACGGCTATTTTTGTACAGAATCTGATTTCCGATTTTATGGGATTTTTGGTCTTTTGTTTGAAGTTTTTGGCTGAGGTTTTGGGAGGCTATAAATACCCCCATTGATCTAAGTTCTCTCGCAATCCAAGAAGTTTTTAAACAAGAGTTTAACAAGGGTTTAAGTTTATTTAGTGTTTGTTTAAAAGAGTTTTTGTTTGGGAAATAGTTTTACACAAGTGGAGGAGATCATCTACATTGATTGAGCTTCATCTTAATCCATCTCTTCATCTTGTTTTTCAGAGAAGCATTTCTAAACTCTTATCTAGCTTTACATTTGCATATTTGTTTGATTATCATTCTTTAAAGCTAGTTTTTATATTGAGTTTAGATTTTATTTCACTCATTGTTTACACACAACTACTTGAGCTTATTGTATTTTCATACATAGTATATTTAGGTTGGTGAGAGTTGTAACAATTGAGTATGAGCTTTTATTATATTCTCATCCATATTAGAGAACAATCATTTATTGTATTGTGCTTATTATGAGATTCACTTTGTAATACACTTATACACCGAGAGAAGTGTGTGGTGATAGTCGGGGATCGTCCCAAGAGGAGTGGCGTTGGCTGACGAACCTAGGGAGAGGTTGTATCCGAGCACTTGAGGGAGACACGTCTGGTTCCAACACTTGAGAGGGTGTAGAATGGGATTGTAAGAGTGATGATTGTAAAGTTTTTGGTTAGCTAGAAAACTGAGTGTGAGGTGTAAACGTTGTTCGGGTAAGCATAGAAAACCCGGTTATGTTAGTGGATTTCTCCCCGGGAGTGGGGAGCAGAGACGTAGGACAGAAGGTCCGAACTCCGTGATCATTTGATTGTGTTTGTGTGTGCTTTGGCGTTCATTTATATTTGTGCTCATTGCCATATCGCCATTGTCTCATTAGTTAGTTTGTCCACCTCTTTGTTTATATTATTTACCCTTGTGTTGTTTATATATCCTTGCTCATATATTTATAATATTGCTAGGATATATTCATTAGTTCATATTGCCTATCCTAGCTCATGTATCTTCTTGTATTTTATACTTTCTAGGATAACTTGTTAATTAGTTTTAATTGGCATAAAATCAGAATAGATTAGCATAAGACCCTAATCACACCCCCTCTAGGGTCTAACATGCGGTCGACTGCAATACCTGCGCGGTCGACTGCCACGGTCGAGCGCGACGCAGTTTGACAGTTTCCTAAACTGTTTTGGATTCTGTTTCTATCGGGACTCTATATATACCTTAAATGTTTTTAGGGTTTGTACAACACAAGAAAAAGAGAGTTTTTGATTGCAGAAAGAGAGAGAATCTCAGAGAGATTAAACCCTAGTTTAAGAGCTTGTATTTCTTCTTCAATTAATTAAGAAATTGTATGGTGTGGCTCCCGAGGACGTAGGCACACTGCCGAACCTCGTTAAATCTATGTGTTCGTCTCCTTTACTATTTTTTACAAGGTTAGATCTTTATTTGTGGTATTATTCCTACTTTCCTACTTTTAACACAATGTCCGGAAGGGCAATGGTTCGATTGATTGTTTAGAATCCCCAACAACTGGTATCAGAGCATCATTTAGCAATTTGTGTGAAAGCCATAGCAGAGGAAAACAAATCAAAGATCGAGAAGTTTGACGGTTCAGATTTTGCCTACTGGAAGTCACAAATGGAGGATTATCTGTACCAGAAGGACTTGTATCGCCCGTTGATGGGCAAAGCAAAGGGAAAGAAGAAGGAGGAGTCAGATGGTGATTGGGAGATACTGGATAGGAAGGCTCTAGGACAAATCTGATTGTCGCTCGCCAAATCAGTAGCCCATAATATTTTGAAGGAGAAGATGACAGTGGGGCTTATAGAAGCGCTCGCGAAGATGTATGAGCAATCATCGGCAACAAACAAGGTGCATCTCGTCAAAATGGTTTTCAACCTCAAGATGGCAGAATAACGGTCCTTCACGATGCACCTCAGCGATTTCAACACGATTGTTGATCATCTTATCTCCGTGGACATCACGTTTGATGACGAAGTTCAAACCCTATTTATTCTATCGCAGTTGCCGGATAGTTGGGCAGGTTGTGTGACGACAATCAGCAATTCGGTGGGGAAGAAGAAGTTGAAGCTGAGTGAGGTTGTTAGCATGATTCTATCCGAGGAGGTTAGAAGGAAATAGTCCGAATCAGAAGGTTCAAGTTCAGCTCTAAACTTCGAGCAAAGAGGTAGAAGCTAGAAGAAAGGAAACCAGAACAGGAATCGGTCGAAATCAGTAAAGAAGAGAGTGAACTCGAAGGTTAGGCCTATCAAAGAGAAGTGTTGGAACTACAGCCAGGAGGGTCATATGTCTTCAGTCTACAAAAGTCCAAAGAAGGATGCGGGTGAGAAAGAGGCTCATATCGTGCAGGATGCCTTGATCCTTGCTATGGATAGCGACTCGGATTCTTGGGTCATCGATTCAAGAGCCTCTTTCCACACCACTGCTAACATGAAGCTATTTTAGAATTATATAGCAGGGGACTTTAGAAAAGTGTATTTAGGGAATAACGAGCCTTATAATTATATTGGAAAGGGTGAAGTGCAGATTCAGATGAAGGGCTCTAAGTGGACCTTGAAGAACGTAAGACACATGCCGAAGCTGAAGAGAAATCTTGTTTCGGTGGGACAGCTTGGAGCAGAAGGTTATGTTTCGACATTCACAGGGGATTCGTGGAGAATCTCCAACGGTACGATGATAGTTGCTCGAGGCAACAAGCTAGGAACTCTCTACCTCACCTTACATGCGAGTGACACCCTCACAATTGTAGCTGACAAAGAGAGTACAGATCTGTGGCACAACAGGCTAGGGCAAATGAGCGAAAAGGGGATGAAGATTTTACATTCACAAGGAAAGCTAACCGGGATCGACGCCATGAAAGTCGAGATTTGTGAAGACTGCATCTTTGGGAAGAAGAAGAGGGTTGGTTTTTAGAATGGTGGAAGGCCACCTAAGGCTCAGAGGCTAGAGTTGATTCATACAGATGTATGGGGTCCAGCCAATGTGTCTTCTTTTAGCGGTTCGAGATATTATGTCACCTTTATCGACGATCACTCGAGGAAGGTGTGGATCTACTTCATGAAGCACAAGTTAGAGGTGTTTGGAATCTTCAAGAAGTGGAAGGCTATGGTCGAGACCGAGACAGATCTAAAGGTGAAGTTTCTGAGATCAGACAATGGTGGAGAATACGAGCTAGAGGAGTTCAAGAGGTTCTGTGCTACGAACGACATTCGGTTAGAGAGGACTACTCCAGGTACGCCGCAGCAGAACGACATTGCGGAAAGGATGAACAGGGCCTTGACAGAGCGTGCCAGGAGCATGAGATTACATACAGGTCTGACTAAGATATTTTGGGCGGATGCGGTGCATACGGCAGGTTACCTTATTAATCACGGGCCATCAGTTCCATTGGATTTTAGGATTCCATAGGAGGTTTGGAGTAAAAAGAAGATAAATCTCTCACACTTGTGGGTATTTTGTTGCGTGGCTTATGTTCATATCAGTGACCACATCAGGGACAAGCTAGAGGCTAAGTCACAGAAGTGCACATTCATTGGATACGGTATTGATGAGTTCAGGTATCGTCTTTGGGATGAGAAGAATAGGAAGATCATCAGAAGTAGGGACGTGATATTCACTAAGGATGTGATGTACAAGAACAAGGAAAATACCAAGGATAGCCAAATCAGTGGGAGCAGCACTACGGATATAGGTGGATCCGAGTACATGGATTTAGAGAAACTTCCAGATAGGGGTGATGATGTTTGTTCTGATCAGAGTATGGAGAAGGCTCCAGGTGCAGAAGAAACTACCCATGGCGTGGAGCTTAGGAGGTCATCCAGGATACCCAAACCAAATCTCAGATATCTTTCATCTCTTGACTACCTATTATTGACAGATAACGGTGAGTCGGAGTGCTATGAAGAGGCAATGCAAGTGAGTGAATCTTGTTGGCCTTCTTGTTTTAATGATGATTTACAAACAATTTACATCTAATGTTGTTTGTCTAGTGTTTGTGTTTTTGTATTTATTCTAGGCAAATAATATGTTTGAGGATGGATGGAATAGAGCTTTAACGATCATATCCAATGGAGGTTGGCGGAATAGTGGAGTGAAGCTTTGCAATTCAAAGTTAAAGATCAAGTTTAAGCTTCTTCCGCAAGTGTACCAAGTCGAGCTTATTGAAGATCAAGATCAAGCTTGGGTAATCTAGTTTAGATTTTATATTATGTGTGTTAGATACTCTAAGCTCAATATCATATACACACACATTTATTGGTTTCTTCGTATATATAATATTAATATATAATATATTACTATATATATATATATATATACTATATATATATATATATATATATATACTACCATAAGTTTTGGTTTCTATGCATATATAAGTTATATATATATACATACATGTGTTTTTGAGTTTTCATGTTTATAAATATGAAATCACATGTTCATATTTTTATTTTGTGTTCAGTAATATTGCATAGAATATGCATATTTGGAAAATACTATATTCTTAGTCTTTGGACTTAACAATAATCATATACATATTTTATTAAGTCTACATAATCATTGTACAAAGTTTCAAACATGGTTTAGCCAAAATTCAAAATTCACATGTTTAATTTTCGTTGTTTTGGACTATTTTTGGCAAAATGATGATTTTTTACAAATGGGAAATGTAATTTGGAAAATTCTTTTTGTAATATGTTCATTTACATGTTTATATACATTTCCCAAAGTTTCATAATTTTTGGACTTCATTTGTTATTTTAACAATTTTCCAAAAGTCAAAAATCTGTTTTTCAAACCTGTTTTTTCTGTAGTGTCAGTTTGCGGTCAGACCGTCACGGTCGACCGCCCATGAGTCCAGAGACTCAGTAAGTTTTTCAGAAGCTCGTGGTCGACCGTGACAGTCGACCGAATACAGTCCAGAGAGTTTCGCGGTCGACCGCCACGGTCGATCGTCGCTTGTCCAGAACAGTTCTTCGTCTTTTTGTTCTTCGCGGTGGACCGCCGTGGTCCCCCGCCGATATGACCGTTGGACTCCAACGGCTATTTTCTGAGCTGTTTTTCTGGGGGCTTTGTTGTCAATTTAGTAGGGTTTTTGCTGACGTTTTGAGTGGGTATAAATACCCCATTGCCTTCAGCTCTCCATCTAACCATGAGAGTGTTCTAAACAAGTTTAAGAAAGTTTTAAACAAGGGTTTAAGTGTGTTTTTAGTGTTTGTTTGGTTTATGAAAAAGTTTTCACAAGTGGAGGAGATCACCTTCTTGTTTGGGCTTCAATCTCCATCTCTCCATCTTGTCATCATGTTATTCAGAGAAGAATCTCTAAACTCATTTCTAGCTTTTTATTATTTTGTTTATAATTTCTATATGCTAGATTTTAATTGAATTTAGTTTGATTTTGATTTCACTCATTGTTGCACACACCCACTTGAGCTTATTGTATTTGCATTCATAATATATTTGGGGTTGTGAGAGTTGTAACATTGAGTGTGAGCTTTCATTGTGTTCTCATCCATAGTAGAGAATAAACATTTATTGAGCCTTATTGTGAGATTCACTTTGTAATACACTTGTACACCGAGAGAAGTGTGTGGTGAGAGTCGGGGATCGTCCCAAGAGGAGTGGCGTTGGTTGACGTGTCTAGGGAGAGGTTGTGACCGAGCACTTGAGGGAGACACGTCTAGGTCCAACACTTGTGAGGGTGTAGAGTGTGATTGCAAGAGTGTCGATTGTAAAGTTTTCGGTTAGCTAGAAAACCGAGTGTGAGGTGTAAACGTTATTCGGGTGAACGTAGAAAACCCGGTTGTGATAGTGTATTTCTCCCCAGGAGTAGGGAACGGAGACGTAGGACAGAAGGTCCGAACTCCGTGATCATTTGATTGTGTTTGAGTGTGCTTTGGCGTTTATTTATATTTGTGCTCATTGCTCATATCGCATTTGTCTCATTATTCATATCATCCTCTATCTTGTTTCATATTGTTTACCCTTGTGTTAGTTTATATATCATTGCATATATATTTCATCATATAGGATATATCTCATTATTTACATTGCTTATTGTTGGACCCTAGAGGGTGGTGATTAGGGTCAAGAGGCTATAATTATGCAATAAAAATAAGACAAGCAAACCATAGTATTCCAAAGTAATCAAAATAGAGGAGATAGAGTTAGGAATCGTTATCCTGTGACGCGCGATATGTTAACGAGGTTCGGTCCACTGACCTACGTCCCTGCTCCCCAAAATCTGGAACACTGAGGAAGAAGAAGAGATTTGTATCTTGCTTGTATATTTTTACAAATTATGGATATGAATGATGTATCTTGTTTAGGCTATGATTCTAGTGTTGCTCCTAAATTCAATGTTTTCCCTTATGCTCAATGGTGTTTTAGATTTAAATTATTTGTTCAATCTAAAAATATCGCTTTATGGGAAGTCATTGATTGTGTTTATATTGTGCCCACGTTGGAGAAATCCAAGTGGAGAAAACATGATAAAAAGATGTTTATTATGAACAAGCTTATGTTAGAATTTTTATTAAATGCATTTAATTCTATATTGTCTAACAAGCTTGACTCTTTTGATAGTACTTACACCTTATCGAAATTTATTTAAGCACATCAAGGAGATTTGGAGGTGATCCGACAAGCTTTGGAGGATCCGGCTTCAAGTTCATGTGGAGCATCATGCACACGACCACTAGGCGATAGCCCTAGTGAGGTTTGCGAGTTCAAATCTATTAATGATTTACCTAATGATGAACTTTCTTGTGCTAGTAATAAATTATTACATGCCTACAAGAAATTACAAAATGATTTCATTAATTTACAAAGCAAGCATGAAAATTTGAAAATCCGATCATGAGTCTTTAACTTCTAAGTTTGATATTATTTCTAATGAAAATATGATCCTTAAAGAAAACAATAAAAAATTAAAATCGGATCATGATTCTTTGCTTTCAAACTTTGCCAAGTTAACTCATGAAAAAGATAATGCCATGTTAGAAGTAAAGAACATACAAAATGATACTGCTTCTTTTATAAATAACTATTTATGTTCTACTTCTAAAGGTGCATATGTGCCTAAAAATGAAGACTTGAATCTTATGAAAAAATGCATTTCATCTTTAGATTCAAATTTGAAAATATGCTTTGATAATCATAAGAGGCTCATGGATATGTGTGCCAAGTCTAAGAAATCATCCACTCATCATGCACACATATATAGCAAAGTGTATAAGTGTTCAATTTACGGCCGTAAAGGCCATCTAGCTAAATTTTGCTATGATGCACACAAACATAATAATGTCAATGCTCCTTGTGCATCTCATGTATCTTCTTCATCACATGTACATACACATGCACCCATTGTTCATCATAAGCATGCTCATGTGTATAGATGTGATCTTTGTGGACGCTTTGGCCATTTGCAAAATTTTGCTATGGTTTGAAATAGAAATCTCCTTTGCCAAATGATTTTATTAAGCCACAAAAGTTTAAATTTGATGTTTGTGATAGATTTGGCCATTTGGGGAAGTTTTGTTATGATTTGAAAAAATATTCAAACTTGCCAAATTTCTCAAGTAAACCACCTTTGTTTAATGATGCTTCTCATTTGCGATATAATTTAAAAGAAAAATCTTTATTTGCAAATGATTCTCGTGCATGAGCTAGTGGTCCACAAAAACAAATGTATCTCTTTCATTGCACAAATTACAATCGGAAGGGTCATTTGAGTGAATATTGCTTTGATCATGTTAGTGCACCACATGCGCCCAAATGGGTTCATAACCCTAGGGCTTTGAGCTCAAATGATAGGGGTCATGTCCCTAAACCTTTTGGTACCAACATTACTTGGGTACCAAAACAAATTTGATTTTAAACCAAGAATTTTAGTATTTTTATTTTTCTTTGTCTTGGTTTTGAAAATTATGCTTTGAAATCTTTTTATATGAAAATAATTTTTAATTGATAAAATCTTTTGTTTTCATGATTATTTGTTTTGTTTTGATGAGAGGTTTGTACTTATATAACCCTCCGGATTTATTGGGTGTTTATTCCCAAATCATGTTTACGGATGCTAGAATGTTTATAGGGTTGTTACTAGCTCAAGAGCTAGATATAGTTGCATCTCTTGATTTTTGAAAATCAATGATGATTTAGCTTTATACTTTTAAAGATGATTTTTTCCATAGTTCATGATTATTGTGCGTTTTGTAATCTTTTTTTGGAACTATGAAAATTTGTTGTGATTTGTTCTTTTGAATTTATTATATAGCACAAATAGATGATTCAAATTTTAAATATGCTTTATAATGTATTCTTTATGTGGTTTGATCAAGTTTTACAAAGAAAATTTCCTTTATTGATCAAATATCATTTTTTTGGCTTAAATTTTTGATTTATGATTTCATTTGAGTGATTTGTTTTCTTTTGAAAACTTTTTGCATGATTCTCATGTTCCTCTTCTTTTCATTTCATAAATCTATTCATTTATATGGTTTTTATATTTTTTGTGTTAATGAGACACTTCTTTCATATTAACATATTTATATGTGTTCTCATTATCTTTTTTGTATGTGAGTTATGTTTAGCATGTTTTTAATCTATGCTTTCTCACATATGTATGCCTTAGCATTCATTTCATATATTCATGAGGCATTTTGATAGGGGGAGCATTCCTTATATCTTTCTATGTGTTATACTCACCCATGCATATTGATAGGGGGAGCTTTCGCTCTCTTCATACCTTTGTCCCCTTTTTGATATTGTCAAAGGGGGAAAAATATTATGAGTATATTCTTTCTTGTTTATATGCATGATATATTATACTTTGTATATTCATTTCCTTTCATGCATATATCCTTTTTGTAAATTGTTTGTCATCATCAAAAAGGGGGAGATTGTTGGCCTTCTTGTTTTGATGATGATTTACAAACAATTTACATCTAATGTTGTTTGTCTAGTGTTTGTGTTTTCGTATTTATTCTAGGCAAACAATATGTTCGAGGATGGATGGAATAGAGCTTTAACGATCATATCCAATTGAGGTTGGCAGAATAGTGGAGTGAAGCTTCGTAATTCAAAGTTAAAGATCAAGTTTAAGCTTCTTCCGCAAGTGTACCAAGTCGAGCTTATTGAAGATCAAGATCAAGCTTGGGTAATCTAGTTTAGATTTTATATTATGTGTGTTGGATATTCTAAGCTCAATATCATATACACACACATTTATTGGTTTCTTCGTGTGTGTGTGTATATATATATATATATATATATATATATATATATATATATATATATATATATATATATATATATATATATATATATATATATATATATATATATATATATATATATATATATATATATATATATATATATATATATATATATATATATATATATATATATATATATATATATATATATATATATATATATATATATATATATATATATATATATATATATATATATATATATATATATAAGCTTATGCAATTCAAGTTCAAGATCCAAGTTCAAGCTTCATCCGCAAGATCACCAAGTCGAGCTTATTGAAGATCAAGATCAAGCTTGGGTAATCTAGTTTAGATTTTATATTATGTGTGTTAGATACTCTAAGCTCAATATCATATACACACACATTTATTGGTTTCTTCGTATATATATATATATACACACACACATAAGTTTTGGTTTCTATGCATATATATAGTTATATATATATATACATACATGTGTTTTTGAGTTTTCATGTTTATAAATATGAAATCACATGTTTCATATTTATTATTGTGTTTTAGTATATATTGCATAGAATATGCATATTTGTGAAAATACTATATTCTTAGTCTTTGGACTTAACAATAATCATATACATATTTTATTAAGTCTACATAATCATTGTGCAAAGTTTCAAAACATGGTTTAGCCAAAATGTCAAAATTCACATGATTACATTTTCGTGTTTTGTACTATTTTTGCAAAATGATGATTTTTCACAAATGGGAAATGCAATTTGGAAAATTCTTTTTATAACATGTTCATTTACATGTTTATATATATTTCCCAAAGTTTCATAATTTTTGGACTTCATTTGTTATTTTTAACAATTTTCCAAAAGTAAAAAATGTGTTTTCAAACCTGTTTTTTCTGTAGTGTCAGTTTGCGGTCGACCGCTAAGAGTTCTGAACTCAGAACTGTTTTTATAAGCTCACGATCGACCATGGCGGTTGACCGCGGAGAGTCCTGAGAGTTTCGCGGTCGACCGCCGCGGTCGACCGTCGCTTGTCCAGAACAGTTCTTCGTCTTTTTGTTCTTCACGGTCGACCGCCGCGGTCGACCGCCGATATGACCGTTGGACTCCAACGGCTATTTTCTGAGCTGTTTTTCTGGGGGCTTTGTTATCATTTTAGTGGGGTTATTGCTGAAGTTTTGAGTGAGTATAAATACCCCATTGCCTTCAGCTCTCCATCTAACCATGAGAGTGTTTTAAACAAGTTTAAGAAAGTTTTAAACAAGGGTTTAAGTGTGTTTTTAGTGTTTGTTTGGTTTATGAAGAAGTTTTCACAAGTGGAGGAGATCACCTTCTTGTTTGGGCGTTTTCCTAAACTCAACTCTGGCTTTTATTTATAATTATTTGTTGATTATCATTTCTATTAAAGCTAGTTTTTATATTGAGTTTAGATTTGATTTATCTCTTTGTTACACACACCCACTTGAGCTTATTGTATTTGCATACATAGTATATTAGGGTTGTGAGAGATTGTAACATTGAGTTATGCTTAATTGAGTTCTCCCCTTGTATGAGAGAAAGTATCATTTATTGTTACATTATGAGATTGTAAGGTTTTCGGTGAGCTAGAAAACCGAGTGTGTTGTGAAGTTTTCGGTGAACTAGAAAACCGAGTGTGAGGAGTGAACGTTGTTCGGTGAACGTTGAAAACCGAACTGTGAGGTGTAAACGTTATTCGGGTGAGCGTAGAAAACCCGGTTGTGATAGTGGATTTCTCCCCGGGAGTGGGGAGCGGAGACGTAGGACGGAAGGTCCGAACTCCGTGATCACTTGATACTAGAAAACCGAGTGTGAGGAGTGAACGTTTTTCGGTGAGCGTTGAAAACCGACATTGTGAGGTGTAAACGTTATTCGGGTGAACGTAGAAAACCCGGTTGTGATAGTGGATTTCTCCCCGGGAGTGGGGAGCGTAGACGTAGAACAGAAGGTCCGAACTCCGTGATCATTTGATTGTATTTGAGTGTGCTTTGGCAATTATTTATATTTGTGCTCATTGCTCATATCGCTTTTGTCTCATTATTCATATCATCCTCTATCTTGTTTCATATTGTTTAGCCTTGTGTTAGTTTATATATCCTTGCATATATATTTCATCATATAGGATATATTTCATTATTTACATTGCTTATCCTAGCTCATATATCTTGTGGTATTTCATACTTGCTAGGATAACTTATTAATTAATTAGCGGAGAGCCGGAGTGTTATGAAGAGGCAGTGCAAGTGAGTGAATCTCAGTAGTGGGAGCATGCTATGCAGGACGAGATAGATTCTCTACTCACTAATGAGACATGGGAGTTAGCTCAGCTACCTGCACAGAAGAAGGCCTTACATAACAAATGGGTCTACCAGGTCAAGCAAGAGAGTGATGGAAGCAAGAGATTCAAGGCCAGATTAGTAGTGAAGGGATTTTAACAGCGGGAAGGAGTAGACTACACGGAGATATTTTTCTCCTGTTGTGAAACTCATAACCATCAGAGTAGTGTTGAATTTGGTAGCTACAGAAGACCTTTTTCTTGAGCAGTTAGATGTGAAGACTGTCTTTCTTCATGGTTACTTAGATAAAAAAAATCTACATGAAGCAGCCTGTTGGTTTCATTGAAGAAGGAAAGAAAGAGATGGTGTGCAAGCTTAAGAAGAGCTTATATAGTTTAAAACAGGCTCCGAGACAGTGGTATAAGAAGTTTGATAACTTCATGCAGAATAATGGCTACAGAAGATGCAATTCGGATCATTGCTGTTATTTCAAAAGGTTCGAGTCCAGCTTCATTATTTTGTTATTGTATGTTGATGACATGTTGGTAGCAGGAACGTGTTTGGAGGAGATAAACAGTTTAAAGAAGCAGCTAGCAAAGGAATTTGCAATGAAGGATCTGGGTGCAGCGAAGCAGATTCTAGGGATGAAGCTGAAGGGACAATGAGATTGGGCCAAGCTGAATACATTGAGAAGGTACTTCAGAGGTTTAACATGCAGAATGTTAAAGTTGTTAGCACACCCTTTGAAAGTCAGTCCGGGTATCACCTAAGATAGATGCAGATAGAGAGTATATGAGCATTGTGCCATATTCTTCGGCCATTGGGAGTCTCATGTACGCGATGGTTTGCACGAGGCCGGACATCGCCCAAGTAATGGGAGTTGTGAGCAGATTTGCAAGTGTTGGCATTCTTGTTTTGATGATGTTTAACAAACAATTTACCACTAATGTTGTTTGTCTAGTATTTGTGTTTTCGTATTTATTGTAGACAAACAACGTAGTTGGAGGATGGATGGAATAGAGCTTCAACGATCATATCCAATGGAGGTTGGCGGAATAACGGTGAAGCCTTGCTATTCAAAGTTCAAGATCCAAGTTAAAGCTTCATCCGAGAGATTACCTAGAAGAGCTTATTGAAGATCAAGATCTAGCTTGGGTAATTTAGTTTAGGGTTTATATTATGTGTGTTTAATACGTTAAGCTCAATATCTATACACACACATTATATCGGTTTTCATATATATATATATAGTGATACATATATATATATACATATGTTTTTGGTTTTATAGTTTTCAAGTTTATATATGAAACAAATGCATAGAATTGGAAAATGCTATTTTGTTTCATGCTTATATGTATATATATGATTTCATCTTTAACAAGCTTATATTTAATGAAATCATATTTAGTATTTTGAATATATTGCATAGAATATGCAATTTTGTGAAAATATTGTATTCTTAGTTTATAGACTTCAATATCAGTTTATACATGTTTTACTAAGTCTACAAAAACATTTCACAAAGTTTTAAAAATTGGTTTAAGTCAAAATATCAAAATATCAATTTTCATATTTTCATGTTTTGGATTATTTTGTAAAATGATGATATTTTTCATTTGGGAAGTCCTTTTTCGAAACCAGTCGTTGTAGCATGTTTATTATCATGTCTACAATCATTCCCCAAAGTTTTACATTTTTTGGAATTTGTTTGATATTTTTAAACAGCTTTTTAAAATCAGCAAATCAGGTTTTTCAGCTGTGTCAGATTTCGGTCGACCGACCCGGTCGACCGATCAGTTGGTTTTTCAGCATTGGGCGACAGAGAGTCTGTCGGTCGACCGGTCCGGTCGACCGAAAGCTCCATCGGTCGACCGCACCGGTCGACCGAAGATGTCAGCTTGTGGTTTCTCGTTTTCGACCTGGATAACGGTCGACCGAATTTTCCGTCGGTCGACCGAACTTTTCCATCGGTCGACCGACAGAATTTCCGGTCGACCGACGATGGATTTTTCTGTTTCCAACGGCTAGTTTTTGTACCGTTGGCTGGGTCTTTTGGTCTTTTGTTTTGGGTGTTTTTTGCTGAAGATTTCTAGTGGGTATATATACCCCATTGCTGATGTCTTTTCAAAGTAGTTAAGAGAGTTTTTTAATCAAGTTTAATAAAGTTTTTAACAAGGGTTTTAGTTTGGTTTAAGTGTGTTTAAAAAGCTTTTAAGCAAATTGAGAGTTTGTTTTGGTGAATCAAATTCCACAAGAGCTTGAGGAGATTATCTATTGAAGTTTGAGCTTCCAACTATCATCCCTCCATCTCTTGTTATCAAATTGAGAAGTTTTCTAAACTCAAACTCTAGCTTTACATTTATATACTTGATTGATTATCATTGTTCTTAAGCTAGATTTAATACTTGAGTTTAGTTGATTTGATCTTATTTACTCATTGTTACACACACACCCACATTGAGCTTATTGTATCTTTCATACATAGTATAGTTGGGTGGTGAGAGATTGTAACTTTGAGTTGTGCTTTCATTGTGTTCTCATCTATTGTAGAGAACAAATTTATATTTGTTACATTGTGAGTGTTGTAAGGTTTTCGGTGAGCTAGAAACCGAGTGTGTAGTGAGGTTTTCGGTGAGCTAGAAACCGAGTGTGAGGAGTGACGTTGATCGGTGAGCGTTGAAAACCGATACTGTGAGGTGTAAACGTTATTCGGGTGAACGTAGAAAACCCGGTTGATAGTGGATTTCTCCCCGGGAGTGGGGAGCGGAGACGTAGGACGGAAGGTCCGAACTCCGTGATCATATTGCTTGTTTGAGTGTGCTTTGGCGTTCATTCATATTTATGTTCATATCTTATATCGCCATTGTCATTAGCTCATTATCTATTTCATCCACTATCTTGTTTAGATTATTTACCCTTGTGTTAGTTTATATATCCTTACATATATCATATTGTATATTTTCTTGGTAGGATATATTATCTTGTGTTAGTTTATATATCCTTGCATATATCATATAGTATACCTCTTTGCTAGGATATATCACCTTGTGTATATTGCATATTCTTGCACATAACCCTTTGTACACCTATCTTGCAAGAATATAACTTGTTAATTAATTTTAATTGGCATTTAATCGGATTAGATTAGCATAAGACCCTAATCACCCCCCCTCTAGGGTCTAACAATTGGTATCAGAGCTTGGTGCTCTTTGATTTAAGGTCTAATCGCCTTGAGTTAAAGATCCAAGTTATCTTTTTGTGCTAATCTTGTTTTGATTGCATTTGCATCTTGCTTGCATATTTTTACAAATTATGAATATGAATGATGCATCTTGTTTAGGCTATGATTCTAGTGTTGCTCCTAGATTAGACAATTTCCCCTATGCCCAATGGTGTGTTAGATTTAAACTATTTGTTAGATCTAAACATTTTGATTTATGGGAAATTATAGATGATGCTTATATTGTGCCCATTTTGGAGAAATCCAAGTGGAATAAAAATGATCATCGCATGTTTACTATGAACAACATTTTGTTAGAATATTTGTTAAATGCTTTTAACTCATCTATGTCTAACAAGTTTGTTCATTTTGATAGTGCTTACACCTTATGGATATTTATAGAAGCACATCAAGGAGACTTGGAGGCGATCCGACAAGCTTTGGAGGATCCCGCTTCAAGTTCATGTGGAGCATCATGCACACGGCCACTAGGCGATAGCCCTAGTGAGGTTTGCGAGTTCAAATCTATTAATGATTTACCTAATGATGAACTTGCTTGTGCTAGTGAAAAATTATTACATGCCTTTAACAAATTGCAAAATGATTTCATTAATTTACAAAGCAAGCATGAAATTTTGAAATCCGATCATGAGTTGTTAGCATCTAAGTTTGAAACTATTTCTAATGAAAATGTGATCCTTAAAGAAAACAATGAAAAATTAAAATTGGATCATGTTTCTTTAACTTCAAACGTTGCTAGTTTAACTCATGAAAGAGATAATGCCATGTTAGAAGTAAAGAACATACAAAATAATACTGCTTCCTTTATAAATGATTATTTATGTTCTACTTCTAAAAATGCATATGTGCCTAAAAATGAAGATTTGAATCTTATGAAAAATAGTATTTCATCTTTAGATTCAACTTTGAAAATATGCATTGATAACCATAAGAAACTTATGGACAAGTGTGCTAAATCTAGTAAATCACCCATACACTATGCACACTTGTATAGCAAAGTTTACAAGTGCTCCATTTGTGGTCGTAAAGGCCATTTAGCTAAATTTTGCTATGATGCACAAAAACATAAGAATATTAATCCTTCTTGTGCATCTCATCAAGTTTCTTCATCACATGTACACACACATGCACCCATTGCTCATCATAAGCATGCTCATGTGTATAGATGTGATCATTGTGGTAGATTTGGTCATTTGGCCAAATTTTGTTTTGATTTAAAGAGAGTTTCACATTTGCAAAATAATTTTAAAAGATCATCCATGTTTGCAAATGTTTCTAAAGTTTCCCGTGCACAACCGTTTGGTCAACATAAGCAAATGCTTCCTTTCCATTGTACTTATTGCAATCGGAAGGGTCATTTGAGTAATTTTTGTTATGACCGTGTTCGTGCACCATATATGCCTAAGAGGGTTCATAACCCTAAGGCTTTGAACTTTAATGATAGGGGTCATGTCCCTAAATCTTTTGGTACCAAGAGTTCTTGGGTACCAAAACAAATTTAAACTTTAAACCAAGAATTTTAGTGTTCTTACTTTTTCCTTTCTTGGTTTTAAAATTATGTCTTAAAATATTTTGATTATGAAAATAAATTTATAATTGATAAAATCTTTTGTTTTCATGATTATTTGTTTTGTTTTGATGAGAGGTTTGCATTTATATAACCCTCCGGATTTATTGGGTGTTTATTCCCAAATCATATTTACCGGATGCTAGAATGATTATATGGGTTGTAACAAGCTTAAGAGCTTGATATATTGTTGCCTCTCTTGAAATTCTTTTGTTAAAGATTTTATTTTGATTGATTGCTTTGAATTCATTATACTTCACTTATATGATGATATTTATGTGTTTGTGCTTATGGATCATCTATTCGTGGTTTATAATGTATTCTATGAGTGGTTTGATCAAGTTCTTCATTGATCAAACATCGTTTTTGGATATAAACTTTGATTTATGATTTCTTCTGATGGATTTGTTTTCATTTGAAAACTTTTTTGCATGTTTCTCATGTTCCTCTTCTTTTGATTTCATAAATCTATTCTTATACATGGTTTTTATAATGAGACACTATCTTTATAATGTCATATCATTATGTGTCCTCATTGTATCTTGTTTGTATGTGAGTGATGCTTAGCATATCTTTTCATTTATGCTCGCTCACATATTTGCCATGATCTTTCTTTATCTATATTCTATATGGCTTTTTGATAGGGGGAGCATTCCCTATAATTGTTTGGTACTCACCTATGCTTATTGATAGGGGGAGCTTTCGCTCTCTTATTCTTTTGTCCCCTTTTTGATGTTGTCAAAGGGGGAGAAATATTGTGAGTATATGTATATTCTTTCTTGTTTATATGCATGTGAATTGTAATTTATATATTCATTTCCTTTCATGCATATATCATTTTTGTAAATTGTTTGTCATCATCAAAAAGGGGGAGATTGTTGGCCTTCTTGTTTTGATGATGTTTAACAAACAATTTACCACTAATGTTGTTTATCTAGTATTTGTGTTTTCGTATTTATTGTAGACAAACAACAAGTTGGAGGATGGATGGAATTAGAGCTTCAACGATCATATCCAAAGGAGGTTGGCGGAATGTCGGTGAAGCCTTGCTATTCAAAGTTCAAGATCCAAGTTCAAGCTTCATCCGCGAGATTACCAAGTAGAGCTTATTGAAGACCAATCAAGCTTGGGTAATTTAGTTTAGGAGTTTATATTATGTGTGTTATATACTCTAAGCTCAATATTATATT
The DNA here is from genome assembly GCF_001876935.1 of Asparagus officinalis. Classification (NCBI taxonomy): domain Eukaryota; kingdom Viridiplantae; phylum Streptophyta; class Magnoliopsida; order Asparagales; family Asparagaceae; genus Asparagus; species Asparagus officinalis. Next base: position 39,296,500 of record NC_033803.1, read on the forward strand.
CACACACACATTTATTAGTTTCTTAGTATATATATATATATAGTTATATACATATACATCTTGGTTTTTAGTTTTATCCACAAACAAAGTTTTTACAAATAAATTCCAAAAAATGTGTATACATGCTTGTTTTCTATGTGGATAAGTTGTTTTGGTTTAATTTCATAGATATGAAACAAATATATTTTCATATACATACTCATACGTTTTACTTTCTATTGTATTTGTGAAAATATTGTTTTCTTGGTTTATAGACTTAACAATAATCATATACATCTTTTATTAAGTCTACAAAATCATTTTGTAATGTTTCAAAACATGGTTAAGCTAAAATGTCAAGATTCATATGTTTACATTTTCATGTTTTGGACTATTTTGTAAAATGATGATATTTCTCATTTGGGAAGTCTTTTTAGAAAACCAGTTTTTGTAGCATGTGTATTATCATGTCTACAATCATTCCCCAAAGTTTTACATTTTTCTGAATTTATTTGATATTTTTAAACAGGGTTTTAAAATCAGCAAAACAGTTTGTTCAGCTGCCGCTGCCAGCTTTTCGGTCGACCGACCCGGTCGAGCCGATCAGTTGATCATTTCTCACTGGGCCGACAGAAAGTCTGCCCCTCGTCGACGGTCCGGTCTAGCGAAGGTCCATCGGTCACCGCGACGCCTGTCGACCGGATAAGTCATGCTTCGCTTTCTTGTTTCGACCTTAGATAACGGTCGACCGAATTTTCGTGCGGTCCGCGAACTCTTTTCCATCGGTCGACCGCACAGAATTTCCGCCGACCGACACATGGCTTTTACTGTTTCCAACCGGCTAGTGTTTTTGTACCGTTGGCGGGTCTTTTGCGTCTTTGTTTTGGGGTTTTTTTGCTGAGATTTTAGTGGTTATATAGTACCCCATTGCTGATGGTCTTTTCAGATTGAACAAGAGAGTTTTAAAACAAGTTTAAGAAAGATTAATCAAGGGTTTAAGTTGTTTAAAAGTGATGTTTATAAGCTTTTTAAGCATTTGAGTTTTCGATTTCGTGAATCAAATTCCACAAGAGCCTTTGAGGAGATTATCTATTGAAGTTGAGCTTCCAACTATCAGTCTCCGTCCATCTCTTGTTATCAAATTGAGAAAGTTTATAAACTCAAACTCTTAGCTTTACATTTAATATACTTGCTTGATTATCATCTTCTTAAGCTAGATTTTATATTTGAGTTTAGTTTGATTTTGATTTTACTCATTGTTACACACACCCACATTGAGCTTTTAGTATTTACATACATAGTATAGTTGGGTGGTGAGAGATTGTAACTTTGAGTTGTGCTTTAATTGTGTTCTCATCCATATTAGAGAACAAATTATTGTGTGGTGAGAGTCGGGGATCGTCCCAAGAGGAGTGGCGTCGGTTGACGTGCCTAGGGAGAGGTTGTAACCGAGCACTTGAGGGAGACACGGCTAGGTCCAACACTTAGTGGGTGTAGAGTGTGATTGCAAGAGTGTGAGTTGTAGAGTTTTCGGTTAGCTAGAAAACCGAGTGTGTAGAAGAAGTTCCGGCTTCCAAACCGGATTGTGTTAGTGGATTTCTCCCCGGGAGTGGGGAGCGGAGACGTAGGACGGAAGGTCCGAACTCCGTGATCATATCTTGTGTTTGAGTGTGCTTTGGCGTTTATTTATACTTGTGTTTATATTTCTTATCGCCATTGTCATTAGCTCATCATTTATATGATCCACTATCTAGTTCACATTGTTTACCCCTTGTGTTAGTTTATATATCCTTGCACTTGCATATATTTTATCATATAGGATATATCTCATTGTTTACATTGCTTATCCTAGCTCATATATCTTGTGATATTTCATACTTGCTAGGATAACTTGTTAATTAGTTTTTAATTGACATTTAATCGGATTAGATTAGCATAAGACCCTAATCACCCCCCCTCTAGGGTCTAACAGCAAGCAGTCCAAGGAAGCAGCATTGGGAGGCCGTGAAGTGGATAATGCGGTACTTGAGAGGGACAACGAACAAGCTATTATGTTTCAAGAGGAAGGAGTTGGTGCTGTAGGGATACGTGGATGCGGACTTCGCCGGTGATCATGATACGAGGCGAAGCACCACGGAATATGTTTATACCTTAGCGTCGACAGCAATAAACTGGGTCTCACGTCTGCAGAAGATTGTGATTTTGTCCATAACTGAGGCTGAGTATGTCGCGGTAACTAAAGCAAGTAAGGAGATGATCTGGTTGAACGGGTGCTTGGAAGAGTTGGATCTAAAGCAAGGGAGAGGAGTTCTTTATTGTGAAAGCCATAGCGCTATACATCTTGCCAAGAATCCAGTATATCATGCCAGAACGAAGCACATCGACGCAAATACCATTTCATACGTTCGCTAGTTGAAGACGGAAAGTTGCATTTGATAAAGATTTTGGGGAGTCAAAATCCGACGGACATGTTGACAAAGGCAGTCACCATTGAGAAACTTGAGTTGTGTGCAACTTCAGTTGCCCTTCACGAGTAGAAGACGAAGGCGGAGCCACACTACGAAGATTGGCACGATCGTCGGGATATTGTTGATTGAAGAAAGAATTTTTCTGGGGAGAAGATACATGCGAACAAGTGAAGAGTTCGGGTGAACTCACTGCAAGCACTTTGTCTCCAAGTGGGAGATTGTTAGTCTAAGGTGTAGACCCAAAGTCGAGACGAAAGCTGGAATCAAAACGACGAAGAAAACGAGCTGATAGATCCACGGTCGACCGCGAGAATCTGGCGGTCGACCGCAAACGTGCACAGGAGCTCAGGAGGAGCTGGATCCGAAGGCGGTCGACCGCGATGATCGACCGCACCAACCCTGTAATCGATTTAAGTCTCTATCATTTGATACGTTCGATCGCGACTGGTGTGCGTTCGATCGCGATACCTGCGCGGTCGACCGTCACGATCGACCACGACGCAGTTTGACAGTTTCCTAAACTGTTTTGGATTCTGTTTCTACCGGGACTCTATATATACCTTAAATGTTTTTAGGGTTTGTACAACACGAGAAAAGAGAGTTTTTGACCGCAGCAAGAGAGAAAATCTAAGAGAGATTAAACCCTAGTTTGAGAGCTTGTATTTCTTCTTCAATTAATAAAGAAATTGTGTGGTGTGGCTCTCGAGGACGTAGGCACGTTGCCGAACCTCGTTAAATCAGTGTGTTCGTCTCCTTTACTATTTTTTGCAAGGTTAGATCTTTATTGGTGGTATTATTCCTACTTTCCTACTTTCAACACAAGGTCCGGAAGGGTAAGGGTTCGATTGATTGTTTCGAATCCCCAACAAATCTTAAGGATTCTGAACATATCATGAGCAATATAAGCTTAAAGTCAAATAAACTTCTGTTCCTACATTGAATGCGGATGCAATAATAAACAAGTGTTCCTGGATTAACACTTCTTAATTTCCACGGTAAAAAAGGACAAGTGATTTTCTACTTGAAAACGGGCCTCCACCAACAAGGATAACTTAAACAAATGGTGTATGAAGAATTTATAAGCTACGCACAAAGAAGAAGAGTCGTAATCGAAATTTGAACACGGCATATTGATTAACGAACAATATCTTTATTTTCAGCTGTGTCTAAATACAACACGTTCATGAGAAGAAGAGTGCGCGTATGCTCTTCTCTGCATTATCAGCTTGCTTCTTCGGTCTATCAACGAAAGGAAAATGTTTCCTCTTACTTTTTTTGTGTGGAACAGGGAAAGCAAATCAGATACTCTTAACACATCGCCATAAATTTTGTGGTCAATTTGTTTCAGGACTGTGCGTGATACCAAGACAAACAAACACATCATCTGTGATCCAGATTCAGAGCCATTACGCAAAATCCCATTTCAACTTGATAGTGATATCTAGGAGGAAATGTTAGGTCTCTTTAGCATACAAAATCTTAATGTTTGAAAATGTATATCGTAAACAATATAAGGTTCACAAATTCTTGATACGACATAAGCTTATAGTCAAATAAACTTTGGCTCTCCTCCAATGAGTGAGGATGCAGTGTTGTGCAATATCTCAGGTGGCCATGGAGAAACGTTTCATCCCAAGTGAAAGAAAAACTGATGTGAAACTTGTAACATATTTCCACTAATAAAGATAAAGAAATAATTGTGTAGAAGAGTCTTAGTTCAAGTCACAAATTAACTAACCGACAAATATCTCTATTTTCATCTTTATCAAATATATAGAAGCAAAAGCATCAACAAAGAGGAGAAGCGCTACACTTTCATCTCTTCAAAATGTCCGAAACATTTATACTTGGTCTTCTACTCTTAATATCTCCTCTTGTACTGCTGCTTCTGAGCATCAAGAGAACAAATTCAAACAAGCTCAATCTCCCTCCATGTCCACCAAAACTTCCCTTGATAGGCAACCTCCACCAGCTCGGCTCGCTCCCTCATCGTTCTCTCCGTTCCCTAGCAAACAAGCATGGGCCTACCATGCTTCTACAACTTGGTCAAGTTCCCACCCTCGTCGTCTCTTCACCAGAAATCACGTGTGAGATCATGAAAACTAAAGATATCATATTTGCAAGTAGACCACCTTCAAAGATCATAGCGACTCTTCTTCATGGAAGCGATGACATAGCATTTGCACCCTATGGAGAGTATTGGAGGAAAGCAAGAAAGCTATGTGTTACTCATCTCTTGAGTACCAAGATGGTCCAATTTTTTCAACACGCACGAGAAGAAGAGGTAGATTGTATGATGGCCAACATATATGAAACATCCCAAAAACATGGTTATGTGAATATGAGCAGCATACTGAATATGTTTGCTACTAATATTGTCACTAGAGTTGTTTCCAACGACCTCTTTAGAGATCAAGAAAAGAAAAGCAATCTGCATATGCTTATTGAGGAGAACTCTGCTCTCGTTGGGGCTTTTCATCCTGCCGACTTCTTCCCACTGATTGGATGGCTTGATATCTTCAATCTGGATTGGAGGGCAAAGAGAAATGCTAAGAGATGGGATAACATTCTTGAGGTGGTTATCAACAATAAGGCTAAGCGGTTGAAGGATGACGTTTCTCATAACAACAATAGAGATTTTGTCGAAGTATTGCTCTCACTTGAGAATGACCCTAGTGTTGATTTTACATTTACAAGAGGAAACATCAAAGCAATACTAATGGTAAGTTCTTAACGTATTTCTTATCATAATATTTCGGTTTAATTGCGGATAAACCACCTGCTATCGCCAAAACTTCAAGGTTAGAATTTTAATTTGATGCTAGGAGCGGGTATCCGCATATTCCTAAAATTTCATGATGTTACTAATTTTCCCGGAAACTACCTTTTTGAAATAAGGTTACTATATAGAAATCACTTTTGATTGTCAATTAATAACCTTTAAGAGGATTCATTTGTGGTGCAAGCAACCTCCATCATCTACTTTCTAGTAAAACTTTCTCTGATATCGTAAATTTTACTTGAAAAACGCATGTTGAAGACACATGGCGTTGGTAGTTAGGATATAAGTCATGTGACTTCAACTGAGTTTTTTAAGTTTGTTATTGGGATTTCAAAGAAAAATTAAGCAGAAAGTGGGTCAAGATGGTTGGTTGCACCAGCCCCTTGAAAAGAGGCTTATATTTAGTTGACAATCAAAGGTGATATTTGTATAGTGTCCCCGTTTTAAAGATGTTTTCTGGGAGAAAATATTGGTAACTTTAAAACCTGACGTGAGATTTTTATAGGATATGTTTACTGCGGGAATTGATACATCATACATCACACTTGAATGGAGTATGGCAGAACTCGTTCGCAATCCAAAAGTCATGAAGAAACTGCAAGATGAGGTGAGAGGCAAAGCAAGAGGCAAAGACATGATCAGAGACGAAGATTTGAGCAAGATGAGCTATTTAAAATCAGTGATAAAAGAGGTTATGAGGCTGCATCCTCCTGTTCCATTGTTGCTCCCTCGAGTACTTACAGAAAGTAGTGAATTATCAGGTTATAAAATACCCAAGAATACAAGAATCGTCATCAACGCTTGGGCGCTTGCAAGAGACCCCAAGTGTTGGGAAGTACCTGATGAATTCAGACCTGAAAGATTCATGGACAGTTTGATAGATTTCAAAGGAAACGATTTCCAGTTCATTCCATTTGGTGCAGGTCGGAGAATTTGCCCGGGCATGAACTTTGCAATGCACAACATAGAGCTTGCACTCGCGAATCTTGTGAACAGGTTTGAATGGTCAATGCCAGAAAATCTGTCAAGGGAGGATCTTGATATGAATGAGACCCCTGGACTTACATCTCGCAAGGAGAAAAGACTTGATCTTGTTGCTAAATTCTTAGCTGTGGGGTAAAGACTGGTACATAAACAAGGACTAGTTAATATGTATGTAATAATTATAGACATAACACACGCTGTTGGTAGTCTCTGAACTCTTCACACCTCGTCTGCTACGCTAGGTGCATGTGCTACTAGGTCTAGCTTGTTACCCGTACCATCGAACAAGTTTTAATTTGTCTCTTCACTCGACGTTAATGCTGTTGTAATTGTTGCTGTGTATCTATCATGAATAATCTTTTAATTTTGGTTAATTAAGTGAACCTTTCCCATGAGTTCTGTTTAGAGTCATAGTAAATTTCACCTCCTTAATTATTAACATCTCATCTTTTTCCTCCTCCAGGAACGGACTGTTTTCTCACATGAAATATATAATTCAGGAAGCTATTCAAAGTAAGATCTCTTCACACCCCACAACTTTGGTAATTATTTAAATCAAAATCACAAAAAACACATAACTTAGGAAGCAACCAAGTAGCTAGGATATTTCTCCACGTAGGAGGGATTCCATATCCTCCACAAGTCAGACTTTTCTCCACGTAGGAGGGATCCCATATCCTCCTTCAGGACTAGTCAAACTTGTTTCTAGGTAGAATGGTCATCAACATATTTGCAGTCATCTGTATCGATCTTCTGCATGTTCTTTCTTGTTGAAAATATATTGTACCCAATGATATTTGATATCAATATGCTTAGACATCACATAGTATTGGACTCCAACCAAGATGAACTCTATTTAACTGTCGCACAATAAAATATATGTTTTCTGCTAAAACACAAGTTTTACCACGAATATATGCTGTCAATTCTTTGCAAGTTTTTGTCGTGACAATAAACTCTACTTCCATTTGACAAACACATTTTTGCAATCTTGGCTCCAAAGCCACAACTCGCCTTGCAAATTTGATAATGTACCCTGAAATGAATTTCACAGAATGGAGGTCTCCCTCTATCTTTAAATCTGTGTATCTAATTGTTAGCATTTTGGGTGGGCCTGTCCAAATAACCAAAAACTTGATCGGTGGTAAATAAAACCTAAGTTGCAAGTGCACAAGTATCAAGTTATAGTATAAAACTTAATTAGGGGTTAAGTGGAAGTATTTGCATTCTAGATTGTTAAGTGTAAATATTACTTGTGTTTCATATCTGGAGATTAATGGTACGAGATATGTATGAGAGGGTTTCCTTGTTTGTATTATCCCCTGAACGTGTTTTTCTCGTATTATTAATCTCTAAGATACGATTGCGGAATTTCGAGGACGAAATTCTTCTAAGGGTAGGGGGGTGAATGTAAAACCCCATAAATTTGAATATATTGTGAAAAAAATATTAAATAATTTTTATCATGTTTGATACTATTCTGGGATGAATGAGTATGGTTGTAATCGATTTGAGATCGATTAAGTACATATATATATATATATTATATATATATATATATGTTTTTGTTTAATAGAGTTAACATGCACGAACTGTAACACCCCTGGTTTTAACAAGGCTGCAATCCGAGGTAAAAGCAAGAATGTCAAACTTACCATGCACTACACCGTGCAAAAACATGTTTCACCATCAAAATAAGTATCTATCTAGTGGAATCAATAACGGGTGTAAATACAAACAGGTAAAAAAAATGTACGACAGAAATATTAAAAAACAAATATTCTGAAAGAAATAACCACCACTGATATAAATCAAAAGAATCTTAGAAAAAGGAATAATATCTGAACTGAGTACAACCGTCTCAACATAGAACAAATGACATTACAATAAGGCACCTTGCCTTTACAAAACTAGAAATAATATCTCAATGTTCATAAACCAAGTCGTCGTGGAGTCCTAAACATAATCTGCAAATAAAATATCTATAAGTAGTAACTAGAGCAAATCCATCAAGCTACGGCTCTCCATGCACCTGGCTCGTTACCTGAAAGTGGAGCAACAACGAGTGTCAAAGCGCTATAGCGAGTAACATCTCAACCAACCCCAAGGGAAGGGCTAGTTGGATAGAAAATACCGATAATACATATAGATAGTCAGAACATCAAATCTAAAATAAAAATGGTAGTTTGATATTTAGGAATTTACAACATGTGCGTGAAAGTCTCAACCATCCCATAAGCTCATATTATAAATAGCTAATTATCAAATCCAACAATAACTTGGAACAAAATCTCCATTTTGAACTATCTTAAAAGTATCCTATCATATATTAGAATACTTGTTCAACTCTTGAACTTCCTCTACCATATGTTAGATAAGACAAAATTCACTGAATGTCCAACACATGGACTGCATGTAACCAATGTCCAACACATGGACTGAAATATGATAAAGCCCAACACATGGACGACACATGAGGTAGGTCCAACCCATGGACTATAAATAATGTAGGTCCAATACATGGGCCACAAAGCTACATGTCCAACACATGGACTATAAATAATGTAGGTCCAACACATGGACTATAAATAACGTAGGTCCAACACATGGGCCCAATATCTGAATTGAGTACAACTGTCTCGACATAAAACAAAGGACATGACAATAAGGCACCTTGCCTTTACAAAACTAGAAATAACATCTCAATGTTCATAAACCAAGTCGTCGTGGAGTCCTAAACATAATCTGCTAATAAAATATCTATAAGTAGTAACTAGAGCAAATCCATCAAGCTACGGCTCTCCATGCACCTGGCTCGTTACCTGAAAGTGGAGCAACAACGAGTGTCAAAGCGCTATAGCGAGTAACATCTCAACCAACCCCAAGGGAAGGGCTAGTTGGATAGAAAATACCGATAATACATATAGATAGTCAGAACATCAAATCTAAAATAAAAATGGTAGTTTGATATTTAGGAATTTACAACATGTGCGTGAAAGTCTCAACCATCCCATAAGCTCATATTATAAATAGCTAATTATCAAATCCAACAATAACTTGGAACAAAATCTCCATTTTGAACTATCTTAAAAGTATCCTATCATATATTAGAATACTTGTTCAACTCTTGAACTTCCTCTACCATATGTTAGATAAGACAAAATTCACTGAATGTCCAACACATGGACTGCATGTAACCAATGTCCAACACATGGACTGAAATATGATAAAGCCCAACACATGGACGACACATGAGGTAGGTCCAACCCATGGACTATAAATAATGTAGGTCCAATACATGGGCCACAAAGCTACATGTCCAACACATGGACTATAAATAATGTAGGTCCAACACATGGACTATAAATAACGTAGGTCCAACACATGGGCCACAAAGCTACATGTCCAACATATGGACTGAAATAAGCAAATGTTCCACACATGGACTATATGATCGAGGTCCAACACGTGGGCCGTAATAGATAGGCGTCCAAAACATGGACTACAATAGATTTCAAATAAAAAAACATCTATATACTATTCACTCTCATGTCTCGGTGAAATAAACAAAGCCTCATGTCTATAGTCAACTCATGAACACAATTGTCTGTGCTTAACAATCCCAAATAATCTAGAAATCTAGCCAGCCACACGATGTATGTACAAAACAAAATAGGGCAGAAAACTGCCTCGCGGTCGACCACGACGCCCAGCGCGATCGACCGCACCAAGAACAGAAACTCACTGTGTTTTTGTACTCCCCAGCGGTCGACCGACGCACCATGCATGGTCGACCGCGATCGATGGTCGACCGCCGCGTCCAGTGCGGTCGACCGCGATCAAGACAGAAGCTGAAATTCGACCGTCCGTCGTGCTACCCGCGATCGACCGCGAAGTAGAAAAATCCTATTTCATATTTTGTTCTAGCTGATATCGATCTCGATCTTCGTGTGATGTTTATATATACTAGCAACCCTATGCATGTGATTTAACATATCTGGAACATGGTATAAATAGTCTAATCACTATAGACAAAAAAAACAATTTAAAACATGCATATATATGACGAAACTTTCGAAAACAATTATTTTTCTTTCAAAATTCTTGTTATACTAAACACCAGTTCAAAATCTGCACTTAGGAAAACGTGGGTGATCTTTATTAATCTAAAAACATGTTCTTTTGCAACATACAATATAAATATCAACTTTTATACTCAAACTAGCATGTTAGGCTCAACAAAAACCCATGAAAAACAAGATTTAAAAGCATTTAAAACTGGATGCAGAGTTTGGCGAGATGAAACTCGCCTGAGGGGTGATGAACAACTGTGGGTAAGGTCGTGAGGGGGTTCTCCTTCGCTAAACCGCTGGATCACGCTCGAACTCCTCGAAATCCTCCAAGAATCACCCAAAGAACAAGCTAGGGTTTGCAAGAGGGTAGGGGAGGCTGCTAGGGTTTTCTATGATGAAGAGGAGGCTCTCCCGAATTATTTAATATATATATAAGGTCGTGAGGGGGTTCTCCTTCGCTAAACCGCTGGATCACGCTCGAACTCCTCGAAATCCTCCAAGAATCACCCAAAGAACAAGCTAGGGTTTGCAAGAGGGTAGGGGAGGCTGCTAGGGTTTTCTATGATGAAGAGGAGGCTCTCCCGAATTATTTAATATATATATAAGCTCTCAAACCCGACCCAAAACCCAACACAAACCGGAATAAAAGAAAACAGTCTGGCCGATGTGCGGTCGACCGTCGCGCCACGTGCGGTCGATCGCACAGCAGAAATCTACTGCGCATGAACCTATCATGTGCGGGTCTTTTTCACTTGATTTCTCTCACATAATCATACTTATTTGATCCCAAAATACTTGTTATCATACTCATCTATGATCTAAACATATTTTTTAGAATAAAAACTCATTTATTTAATTATACGGGGTTTTACAGTCGTGATTGTCGCTACTGCGATTATTTCCTTTGTGAAACAAGAGCATAATTATTTCATCACTCGGATCTGATCTGCGATGGTCTACGGACAAACGCGTCACTAGCACAGACGAAAGATCCCACGCAGGCAGTAGGAGATAAACTATTGTTGTGTATTGTTGGATAAAATTATAATTTTCACTTTTTCATTATAAGAAGATCTTATAAAAAGATCGACTTTTCTTTCAATTTGAACTTGTAATCGATAAACAGTGTAACAAGTTTAATGACAATGAAAATATTAACTTTTGATGCAAACAGCTACCTACACCTGTTTGAGCAGGTATGATGTTGATGTTTGAGTATGCTTTTATGCATTTATGTTTATGAATATTATACAACCACATTTATACTTAACACTAGAATGGGATACTAACACTTAGCTCCTAATCATTCAGAACATATGGTATATATATAGGGGGTTCCTTGTTTGGATTTTTCACCTGACGTACTTGTTCCGCTTAGTTATGGGTTAAGTGGGAGTATTTGCATTCTAGATAGTTAAGTATAGATATCGAGGAAGATTCTTGGGAGCGCATAGATGTTATGCATCGCGACTACTCATACCTGTTTGAACAGGTAAGTTGATTGATTTTGATTGGTGTTCATGATTACCCATATGAGTATTTGCATTCTAGATAGTTAAGTATAGATATCGAGGAAGATTCTTGGGAGCGTGAAGATGTTATGCATCGCGACTACCCGTACCTGTTTGAACAGGTAAGTTGATTTATTTTAGGGGTTAAGTTGGAATATTCGCATTTTAGAGTGTTAACTGTAGATGTTATAATGTTTTATATCTGAAGACTTATGGTAATGTATTATTAACCTCTACGATACGTTTGTGGAATTTCGGGGACGAAATTCTTTTAAGGGGGGAGAATGTAAAACCCCAAAAATTTGAATATTTTATAATAAATAATAAATGTGTTGTATTATGAAAAAATAATATTTATTAATGTTTTAGTATGCTAAGAATTGATTTGAGATCAATTCAATGTATATAAGTGAATATAGAAATGATATCATGCACACGTGCACGGGCCTGAATCTGGGAAAAACGATCAGTTAAAAGTATATGAATTTTACACACTGAAAAATTTAGAATATGGAAAAACTTAAAATACAAAAGTTGTAGATATCTTCAAGAGCTTTCCAACAAATCTTATATCACCTTATTCTGAGGTCGGACGCGAAAGTTATTACCAAAATACTGAAGATTGTTTTCCTATTCAAACTAGGTTTCCTGGTTCGGGTCAAACGGATTTATTTCGGGTTTGTATATATATATATATATATATATATATATATATATATATATATATATATATATATATATATATATATATATATATATATATATATATATATATATATATATATATATA
>NC_033803.1:39315256-39331744 GCF_001876935.1 Asparagus officinalis
CCGACCCGAACCCGACCCGAAACCCATTAAGACCCAACACAGAAAAACTCTCTGGCTGCTGTGCGGTCGACCGCCGCGCCACGTACGGTCGACCGCACAGCAAAAATCTATTGTGCATGAACCTATCGTGTGCTGGTCTTTTCCACTTGATTTCTCTCACATAATCCGACCCGAACCCGACCCGAAACCCATTAAGACCCAACACAGAAAAACTCTCTGGCTGCTGTGCGGTCGACCGCCGCGCCACGTACGGTCGACCGCACAGCAAAAATCTATTGTGCATGAACCTATCGTGTGCTGGTCTTTTCCACTTGATTTCTCTCACATAATCATTCTTATTTGATCCCAAAACACTTGTTATCATACTCCTCTATGATATAAACATATATTTCATAATAAAAACTCATTTATTTAATTATACGGGGTTCTACATTCTTCCCCCTTAAGAGAATTTCGTCCTCGAAATTCCGAAATTGTCTCACAAACATTAATAATACGAGAGAATCATAACATCTCATAGCATAACTTTTCAGATATGAACATAGCGGTATTTAAGGTTAACAGTCTAGAATGTAAATACTTGCGCATTAATCCCTAACTAAATGGGAATAGTACGTCGAGCGAAAAATCCAAACAAGAAACCCCCCATATATATACCATGTATCCCAAATGATTACGGATTAAATGTCAATACCCCCATTCTAGCGTTAAAGATAAATACAACTATTCCATAACCGTCATAAATCATAAGAAAACAAAATTCAAATAATTTACCTGCTCAAACAGGTGTGGGTAGTCGCGACGCATATCCTCCTCACGCTCCCAAGAAATCTCCTCAAATCCTCTCCGGTTCTATTAGACTTTCACTAAAGGAATCATTTTATTTCTAAGCTTCTTGTCCTCTCTAGAAAGTATACAAACTGGGATCTCAATCATAGTCAAATCATCCTGAAGTTCGATCTCCAGAGCATCTAATACTCGCTGTCTCTCCTCATCACGAAGGTGCTTCTTGAGCATAGAGATGTGAAATACGTCATGCACACTAGACATCGATGCTGGAAGATCTAGTCTATAAGAAACAGCCCAAATTCGCTCAACAATCCAGAAAGGGCCAACATATCTCGGGGCAAGCTTCCCCCGTTTACCAAATCGCTGCACACCCTTCATCGGCGATACCTTCAGCATGACAAAATCTCCCTCCTGAAACTCTAATAGTCATCGTCTATGATTCGCATAGCTCTTCTGTCGACTCTGAACGGTTAAAATGCGCTCCACAATCCCTGCTACCTTTTCGGTAGTCTGCCTCACCAGCTCTTGTCCAAGCAACAAGCTATCCTCCGGCTCTGCCCAACATATAGGGGATCTACAAGGTCTTCCATACAATACTTTATATAGAGCCATACCAATCATCGCTTGATAACTATTGTTATAGGTGAACTCTATCAACGGAATATGATCCTCCCACTTGCCCTGGAAATCAATAACACAAGCCCTCAGAATGTCCTCCAACACCTGGTTCACTCTCTCAGTCTGGCCATCCGTCTGAGGGTAAAATACACTACTGTGCAATAACCTGCTGCCGAATGGATCCTAAAAACTCCTCCAAAAGTGCGAGGTAAACACTGATCCTCGATCTGATACAATCGTATTTGGAACTCCATGAAATCGAACTATCTCCTAAATAAATATCCTCGCATATGTCTCGGCGGTATAAGTGGTCCTCACTTGAATAAAATATACCGACTTCATCTACCGATCCACTATTACCCAAACTGAATCGTTCCCCTTCTTTGACTTCGACAACCCTACAATGAAATCTATAAAAATGTCTGTCCACTTCCACTCTGGAATGGATAAAGGCTAAAGTATCCCTGCTGGTCTCTGGTGCTCTGCCTTCACTTGCTGACGGGTGAAACACTTAGCCACATAATCTGAATTGTCTCTACGTATGCCACTCCACCAGAAGTGTCTCCTCAAGTCCTTATACATCTTGGTGGTTCCTGGATGCACTGTATATCGAGTACAATGTGCTTCATCAAATAACTCCTTCTTCAGCTCCACACTGGCCGGCATAACTAATCGACCCTTCATCCAAAGTCCTCCATCTGCTCCAATGGTCCAATCATCTTTGGGCTCTTGGGCAATCTCCTCCTTCCAGATTTGAATCCAAGGGTCCTCTAACTGAGCTCTGACTACTCTGTCCCTCCAAGATGGTTGTACTGAAATAGCTCCCAAGTATGTACTAGTCCCGCCAATCTCTAGCCTAAACTCGAACTGACTAATGGTGATAAGATCTTTATACAACGAGCACCTCAAAGCCGCAATCTGATGTCGACGCTTCTGGTAGAAAGGTAAATTTACTTAGTTCTTATTTTGATAGGAAGTACAAGAGGGATCCTTTTCTTTATTTGTGCCTAGCTCAAGACAGTTTGAGACACTTCATTAGAAAGGAAACATTAGGGCAATGAGATGAGATGACAAATTTGATAGGCTGTTTCTTGCTGGAGAAGGATCGGTGTTTGATGTCAAGTAGTGGTTTGCAGAGGAGTTTTGGTGCTGAGGCTTTGACATATTAGAGCCATCTTATTTACAGGTTGTCGTCTGCCGCGATTGGAGTATTTAGATCTCGTGGACCTGCTTTAGATTTTGGGTTGCTTCGGATATTTGGATGTCCAGCATATTATCACATCAAGGATGTGAAATTTGATCCGAGTGCACATTGGAATTCAGAGGTGTGTTTAGTTACCAGTTATGGGATTATGATATTATTCTGAGTAGTATTGTCACATTTGACTCTCAGCAGGTGGAGAGTGTTGGACAGATCATTAGGATATCCCAGCGGGTGGAAAGTGATGCTACTCAACGTTGGGTGGAGGTTACTCCATGTTATTCCAGATCATTATGTATTATTTGGGATTCCAGCTGAGATGACACAGATTGGGGATCATATTAGTGTTGATACAGATGATGAGTTTATTGATTCGAGTGTAACTGATAGACACAGTTTGGATTTGGCTATAGCCGTTGGTTCACCTCGGTTGGAGGTGTTTGGTAATTGTGCTTCTTCTACATATAGAGTTGAGAAGTTGAGCTCCAAGACAGAGTTGGTGGGGAGAGATGCAAGTTTGGAGGAGAGTTTATCTTTTCACTTTGAGGCCAACAGGGGCGTGATCAGCTGTAGATTTGTTAGTGTTGATGATCGAAAGGTTGGTGAAGGATTGAGAATTCTTCTAGTTGATTGAGGTCATTTGAGGCTATTTGGGTGAACTACGTGAGGCTTGAAACCTTGGGCAAGAGAATACGTAGGCAATCATTTTGATGCAGCCAGTTTGATGAGTTGATACCGATATTTTGGAGTTTGTTCGCATTCTCATTTGGGTTCTCGACTAGTTATGGATTAAGTTCGTTATCGTGGATTGTTTCCACTTCGTACTGAACGCAACAAGTGAGACGTTTGGTTGGTATTGGTGTCAGCTCAGTTTTGGGAAAACTTCATCGAGGTCGAAATTTATAGAAACAGCGAAAATGGTGATGAAGTTTAGGAAAAACGAAGCAATAAATAGTCTGGGTGCTGTCCGGTCGACCGCGGCAACATGTGCGTGTTGGCCTTCTTGTTTTGATGATGATTTACAAACAATTTACATCTAATATTGTTTGTATAGTGTTTGTGTTTTATATTTATTCTAGGCAAACAATATGTTGGAGGATGGATGGAATCGAGCATTCACGATCATATTCAATGGAGGTTAGCGGAATTGTGGAGTGAAGCCATACAATTCAAGTTGAAGATCTAAGTTCAAGCTTCATCCGTAAGATTACCAAGAAGAGCTTATTGAAGATAAAGATCATAGCTTGGGTAATTTAGTTTAGGTGTTATATTATGTGTGTTAAGTACTTTAAGCTCAATATCATATACACACACATTTTATTCGTTTCTATGTATATATATATATAGTTATATATATATAATATATATATATATATATATATAATATATATATTATATATATATATTATATATATATATATATATTATATATATATATATTATGTACACATTTTGGATTTAGGTTTTATCCATACAAACAAAGTGTTTTACTAGCATTAAATAAATATTTATATTCATACATGTTTGTTTTTACGTGGATAATTTGGTTTGGTTTAATTTCATAAATATGAAACAAATATATGTTCATAATTCATACTCATATGTTTCATATTCTATTTGTATTTGTGAAAAATATTATATTCATTGTTTATAGACTTCATTACAATAGTTTACATCTTTCTTTCAAGTCTATAAAATCATTTTGGTATGGTTTCAAAACATGGTTAAGCTAAAATGTCAAACTTCATATGTTTATATTTTTATGTTTTGGACTATTTTGCAAATGATGATGATTTTTTATTTAGGAGGTCCTTTTTAAAACTAGTTTTTTAGCATGTGTATTATCATGGTCTACAATCATTTTCCAAAGTTTTACATTTTTTTAGATTTATAATGATTTATTTTTAAACAGGCGTTTCAAAACATCAAACTACTTCTAAACCTGTTTTCTTCATATATCAGTTTGTGGTCGACCGTCACGAGTCAACCGCCCCTGGAGTCTAGAGTCTCAATATATTTTCTGATGGCTCGCGGCGATTGTGATGTCGACGGATGCAGTCCAGAGAGTTTCGCGGTCGACCGCATGGTCGACCGTCTGTTTGTCCAGAGCTAAACCCTGGCCTTTGTTGCTCACGGTCGACACGAGTTTTTCACGGTCGACCGCGATCGTCCAATGCTAGTTTTGGTACAAGATCAGAGTTTCTGATTCTTAGGTTTTGGTCTTTTCCTTTGGGTTTTTGGCTGAGGTTTGGTGGCTATAAATACCCCCTTGCTCTCATCCTTCATAACAATCAAGAAAATGTTTTAAAAAGTTTAACAAGGTTTAAGCTTGTTTTGTATTTGTTTAAAAGAGTGTTTAAGAGTTTGTTTGTGTAGAGAATTTTACAAGAGTTTGAGGAGATCATCAATCTTGTTTGGGCTTCAATCTACATCCCTCCATTCTTGTTTTAAAGAAGTTTTCTTAAACTCTTTATCTAGCTTGTTTATGCTTAATATGTCAAATTTATATTGCTAGATTAAATTGAGTTTAGACTTGTTTTTCTCATTGCTTACACATGTTGGCCTTCTTGTTTTGATAATGTTTAACAAACAATTTACGTCTAATGTTGTTTGTCTAGTGTTTGTGTTTTCGTATTTATTCTAGACAAACAACGAGTTGGAGGTTGGATGGATTACGCCTAGCGATCATATCAAATGGAGGTTGGTGTAATAGTGGTTGAAGCCTTGCTATTCAAGTTAATGATACAAGTTCAAGCTTCATCCGCAAGTGTACCAAGATAGAGCTTCGTTGAAGATCAAGATTGTTTGGGTAACATTTAGTTTATGTGTTATATTATGTGTGTTGGTACTTTAAGCTCAATCATATACACACATACACGCTTTGGTTTTACATATATATAGTTATATATATACATATATGTTTTGGTTTAATAGTTTTTAAGTTTTACTATGAAACAATTGAATACAATTGAAAATACATTTCTTGTTTCATACTTATATGCATATATATGATTTCATCAATATTAATTTTATTTAGTTCAATGAAATCATGTTTTAGTGTTTTATATGTGTATTTTGATAAAATACTATATTCTTTGTTTATAGACTTCATAACAACAGTTTACATCTTTCTTCAAGTCTATAAAATCATTTTGTATTGTTTCAAAACATGGTTAAGCCAAAATATCAAAATTTATATGTTCACATTTTCATGTTTTGAACTATTTTGTAAAATGATGATATCTTTCATTTGGGAGGTCTTTTTTAAACTATTTTGAACTGTTTTGAACTATTTTGAACTATTTTGAACTGTTTTGAACTATTTTGTAGCATGTGTATTATCATGTCTACAATCATTTCCCAAAGTTTTATGTTTTTTGGAATTTATTTGATATTTTAAATAGTGTTTTAAAACAAAAAAAACTATTTTCAAACTGTCACTTTCATATATCAGTTTGCGGTCGACCGTCACGGTCGACCGCGCCAAAAAACTATTTTCAAACTGTCACTTTCATATATCAGTTTGCGGTCGACCGTCACGGTCGACCGCGCCTTTGATTTACCCTGTGGAGCCAGCAGAGACTTTCGCGATCGACCGTGACGGTCGACCGTCAAGCTGAAAATTCCCACGGTCGACCGCCAAGGTCGACCGCAAATGTTTCTGGAAATTTTCCCATTCTCTAACATGACTCGCAGTCAACCGTGAGAATTTCATGGTCGACCGTCGTATGCCCAACGGCTATTTTTGTACAAAATCAGAAAATCTGATTTCTGGGATTTTGTGAGATTTGGTTTGGGGTTTTTTGCTATTGTTTTCTCTTCCTATATAAACCCTCAAACCCCTTCTATCTGAGTAACTAATGAGAAGTTTTTAAACAAGAGTTTAACAAGGGTTTAAGTTTGTTTAGTGTTTGTTTAAAAGAGTTTTGTTTGTGAAGAAGTTTTACACAAGTGGAGGAGATCATCTACATTCCTTGGGCTTCATTTTAATCCATCTCTCCATCTTGTTTTTCAGAGAAGAATTTTTAAACTCAATACTAGCTTTGTATTAATTCTTTGTTGTTTATCATTTTCATTAAGCTAGTATTTTCATTTGAGTTTATTTTTGATTTGATTTCACTTATTGTTACACACACCCACATTAAGCTTATCGTATTTACATATATATTATAATTGCGGTTGTGAGAGATTGTAACATTGAGTCAAGCTTAATTGAGTTCTCATCTATTGTAGAGAATAACTATTATTGTATTCGTGCTTAATTGTGAGATTCACTTTGTAATACACTTGTACAAAGTGGCGTCGGTTGACGAACCTAGGGAGAGGTTGTATCCGAGCATTTGAGGGAGACACGTCTAGTTCCAACACTTGAGAGGGCGTAGAGTGGGATTGTGTAAAACCCCAAAATTTTTATAAGGAATAGGTGTGAATTATTAGTAATAAATAATTCATTTGTGATAAATAATCATATATATATTAGATGAATGTGACTATCAGTGTTTGGGAACCCAACAAGTGTTTATATGTGAGAGAAATTGAGTGGTTTGAGCATCATGTGGTAAATCAATCTAGGCTGGTATTTTTCTTCTGAGCGGTCGACCGCATTGGACGCGGCGGTCGACCGCACATCAGTCTCGCACTCAGGAAATCTTTTTCCTGTTGTGCGGTCGACCGCACTGGGCGCGGCGGTTGACCGCCCAACAGGCAGAGAGTTTTCTGGGTTCGGGTCTAAACGGGTTTCGGGTCGGGTTGTGGGGTTAGTATATATGCTAATGAACCCAAGAGAGCCTCTTTTCATCTGAAATCAGAAACCCTAGCCCCCCTCTCTCCCCTTAAACCCTAGTTCTCACTTCTTGGTGATTTGGGAGGAGCTTTGAAGGATTTTTCAGCGGATTTTTGGTGGATTCAGCAAGAGGGATCATCTTCCTTCAGATCTAGGGCTTTGTTCTCATCAGAGGCGAGTAACATCTCGCCCAACTTCTTTCCTTTTTATGTTTCATGTTTTATTTTGGAGTTTAATCCGGTTTTATTGAGCCAAAACCGTATTTTTTTAGATACAATAGATCCTTATGACATATGATATGATAATCAAATATTTCAGATTTTAAAAGCATACTAACGAACTGTATTAAAGAGATCTAGATCTGAAAATGGTTTTAAAAAGAGTAAATTTCTGTTTTTATTGAATAAACAATTTTTAAACCATGTTTATATATGTTTGGGATCTTAATGATAGATTTTAAATGTCTAAATTCGTTGTCTTCTGTTCTATGACTTTGTATAAATGTTAGATTTACATTAATAGAGAAATCATCGAGTTTGATTGTGATTTGAAGCCGACAGAAACCCTAACTGGGCTTCTGTCTGCTTCGCGGTCGACCGTGGTGGACACGGCGGTCGACCGCTCTGAGATGTTTCCAGCAGAAAAGTTTCTGCTCTTTGAGCGGTCGACCGGCATGATGACCCACACATCAAAACACGTGCAAGATTTGGGATATGTATATCTTTCCACATATACTAGTGACAATTTCGCCTCTTTGCTCATAGTCCATGTGTTGGGCATACATTATTATTAATCCATGTGTTGGATACTTATCATCTCAGTCCATGTGTTGGACATGCATTTTATTCAGTCCATGAGTTGGACAAGCATTACCTTTAGTCCATGTGTTGGACATTTTTGCTAAACCTTGAGCATGTTTCACATTTGAATTTTGAGCACGACATATTGATAGAGTTTGGACATGATAGCTACCTAGGCTGGGCATAACACTTATTGTAACTTTGCACCTTTGACATAACTGTGATTATTGGTAGAGATGAGATTGTTGTCTTTACTTTATTGTTCATGTATTAGACTCCGGGTTTGGTACTTAGGGATTTTCAATTTGAGATACAAGGTATATACATGAGGGTTTCCTTGTTTGGATTATTTCGCTCAACGTACCTATGCTCGTGTTGAAATTTCCTAAGTACTAAAACCCATTATTCTTAGGACAATTGATTATATATATGTTTTGTGATAACCATATTTTTTCATATACAACGAGCCCTCTCCCCTGGGGTTGGTTGTGATGTTGCTCACTGGCGCTTTGACACTCGTTGTCCCTCCCCCTTTCAGGTAACGAGCCAGGAACCCGGAGAGTCGCAGGTTGATGGTGACACACTGTAGGCGTATAAAACTGCCTATAGGTCCCTGAACACAAATCGGCACGGTGATTCGACAAATCAACAAACCATCGGGTGATGTATTTAAACACGAGCGTCAGTCCACAACACCGAAGCCAAGTGACACGCAACGAAGCGGATTAACGAGGTGACGAGGTTAACGAATCGCACGCAAGCAACAGAATGCATCCATTCGCGTGCGGAATCAAGCCAACAGTTTGGAAAGTCAACGAGTCATCCGACCGTAGAACGGATTCGAACTCGAACGTCAAGGCGGATTTACTGCCAAATCAGGATTCAGATCAACAAATCAGAGTCCAAATCAACAGCGAAATCGAAAAACGGCAAAATGGCACAACACCTGGGGGACTCGGCCAAAACCGAGCCACCTCTAGGTGGCTCGGCCCAAGCCCAGACACCGGAGGACTCGGCCAAAGCCGAGCCACCTAGAGGTGGCTAGGTGGCCGACCCACCTCTAGGTGGCTGGCCAGATCTGTGCTCGGGCATAGTTCTGAGTGCCTATAAATAGAGGGGCATGGCTCATTTGTGAAGGGTTTGAACTTTTGACGGCGAAGCTCTGCTGGATTGAAGGCTCAAAACTTAGAAAGATTGAAGCTTTGGAACTTTGAAGACTTGCTCTTTCAGATCCGGTGCTCGGCGATCGTCCACGTCAGAAAAGGCAGGAGTTCGAGAGGGATCGGATCTGAGATCTACGCGATTATACTCCGGATCAAAGCTTGGACTTTGATCCCGAGAGGGCGATTATTTCCTTGGTGAATTAATCCCCCGGCTATTATTTCCTTCGCGAAATAATACCCGTTATATCGTATAGATCCGACCGGATCTAGATCACGCGGTAGTCTATGGATAAACCCCGGCGCAGTCGAAGAACCCACCAAAGTGAGTGACCGCAAAACAGGAGCTCGCGATTCGTTCGACAAAAAAGGAAAGTTGTAATTTTTTATTTATTTCTTTTTTGATCTCGTTGTAACCGGATATTATAAAAAGACCGGATCATTGTAACCGATTAACTGTTATCAAAGAGTGTGCAATGACATCAATGAAGAACACAATTTTTCCCGCGAACAATCTGGCGACCACAGTGGGAGCCACCGATCTCGCTGCCCGTCGCAGCCGCGGATCTCAATCCCGGTCGAGGAGGAGGTCGAGTATGAATTCGACCAGCAAAAGCTTGAGGAGTATCTTTCGTCCTCGTCCGGATCCACCTCCCCCCGCAAGTCCAAGAAGTTCTCCTCCAGGAGAAAAGTTCGTTGGTTTGAAGAAGTTCAGAACGCCAACGAAGCTCTCACCCCAGCTGACGCCAAAGTTGCGTCGGGTGAAGTTCCGCCAACCTCCAACCAGGTCAACCCTACTCCCGCCGATGCCTCCACTGTTGAGGGTGTTGTCACTCTCTCGAAGAGAGCCCGCCAAAGGCGACGTCAACGCTTGGCGCGGCAACTCGCAAAGGCGATGGAGTTCACCGATGGAGTCCGCTATCACGCGGATCTGAAGAACAGGAGAGGCAAACAGCCTCAACCACCGATGAATGGTAGCCTGAAGAACAGGAGAGGCAAACAGCCTCAACCACCGATGAATGGTAGCTCTTCTAAGCCGCCAACGAACAAGTGGGTCCGTGTCAAACGGAATCGTTCAACACTCGAAGAGCGCATTCGCAAGCGCCGCGCACTGTCAGCGCAAGCACGGGCTCAAGTCCAGGAAGCCCGCAGGAGATTGCAGAAGGAGGGGGCGAAGAAGCCGCCACCAACCCGCCAAGTCTAGAGGCCGAAGTCTGAAGCGGCGATTCAGACTAAGGCACAATCAGTGCAGCCTTCGAAGCAGGTTCAACCTCCGGCGAGCCGACCAAAGTCGCCGGTAATTCCAATAGCTTCTCCGGGAGATCATGCAGAATCATCCCGAAGGAAGAAGCCAGTTTTGGAGCGCTTCGGTCCACTTCCTGATGGACGATGCAAAGCTCCTGTTCAAGATCGTTTGGGCCCGATGAAGAAGCCCAGAACGACTCAACACGCTAGGGGTCGCCGTCACCTCCAACATGACAAAGAAATCAGGGTAGCTGTGCGTGCTAATTTGCGTATCGAAGTCCAGGAGCCCGCTGAGAACTCACGCCCAAAAAGGCATGTTTCAAGGCGCGTGACTTTCGAAAGCCCGAAGAAAGCAGTCCGCCCTCAGAAGGGAACATTATCGTCTGATGACGATAACGTTATACCTGAGAAGTCGTGCCCACACACGATAGGTTACTTCGATTGTCAAACTGACGAGTTGTACTACCATGATGGGAGCACGAGAAAAACCAGGAAGAGGAGTCCTCGAGAACAGAAAACTCAATGCCCCTGTTCCAAACTCATTCGGGCAGTATTGTCTGAGTGCAACTGCATCAAGGCGGTCCCCGAAAGAGTTTCGGTTTTCGAAAGACTTAGTACCGAAATGCCAAAACCAAGGCCTAGGCGTTTCCGACGAAGAAGAACGGTGTCTGCAGTCTGGAGCCATCAAACGAAAAACTTACGGTAGGGTTCGGACAAGGGTACCTTCAGAAGATGAAGAGTCGGATGCCGGTTCGGCGGTCGCATCTGACAACACAGTATCCAGCGAGGGGCAACCCCGCGAGGCACTTATGATAAGTGCAGAACAAGTGGCTAAGATGCTTGAAGAAGCCATGATTAAACAACAGGAGACCTTCAGGTTCGAAATGCAGGTGGCCATGCAGAACATGAGAGAAATGCATGACCAACAAATCCAAGCATTGACGAACCAGCAAGGCGAGCCAAGTCGTCGTAACCCGGTTAATCTGGAAGATGAGGATACAAATGCGAATGAGACTCATAATACCAATAATCCTCCCGTCAATGCAGGGGGTGGTAATGAGAATGCTAGCGAAAACACAGGTGAAAACTTGAAGATCAAGAACCTCGAGAGAAAAATCAATACATTGATTTCCGCTCAAGAGATGAAGAAAACAGGCATTCCTTGTCCATACCCAAGAGAATGGGAATCGATCCCATATCCGGCGAAGTTCAATCTGATTAACTTCACGCCGTTTAATGGGATGGGTTCACCTACTCAGCATTTGATTTACTTCAAATCGCACCTGGGGGTTATCTCTGGGAATGAGCCTCTGATGGTACGGTCCTTCGTTGGCACTCTTCGTGAAGCCGCCTTCGATTGGTATCGCCGCCTCAAGCCAGGAAGCGTGAACAGCTGGGATGACATGGAGACTAAGTTCCTCGCCAATTTATTCGACGACGACACCGAGATATCCATCGGGTCATTGCTTGATGAGAAACAGAAGGACGGGGAATTGGTTGACACCTTCGTCAAGAGGTTCCGAAACAAAGCGATGAACTGCCGGGACCCGATCACTGAGGAGTTTATTCTCCAGAATTGCCACAACAACCTCGCACTGGACGTGTTGGAAGCAATGGGGACAACACCGTCCAAAACCTGGAAGGATTTGAAGGTCCGAGGAGAGCAAGCCGAGCGGTTCCTCAGAAGGAAGAAGGCGGAAAGAGGCCAACAGGCGAATAATGCTCCGCAACAGAATTTCATCACACGAGGGAAAGGTAAGGCACATGCTAATGCAGTTGATGCTAATCAAACTTTCCAATTGCAACCAACAAGCACCCCAACAATCTCGGGGGCAATGGCAACAACGGCCTCAGAAGCAGAAGTCTTCAGAGCCAAGATTTCCTAAAGTGTACTCTTTCAAAGATGACGAAGTTCCCGGCATCTTTAAGTACCTACTGGAGAATAACAAAATCCAGCTGCCAGCGATCGTGGATCAAGAAGGGGCTAGCAAAGTGACGGATCCGAAGTATTGCGCATACCATAGAGAGGTCCATCACCCTACCAAGTCGTGCTACCACCTCAAGGACAAGATCCAGGCGCTAATTGATGTAGGCGTCATAACCCCGACGCCGTCCAAGAATGTCATAGCGAACGCAGTGTCAATCAGCTTTGGATCGGTGCCCACAACATGGTTCAAACCAGAGCGCATCACCAAAGTAGGAATGAAGACAGTGAACGATGACCCACATAGACAGCGCCAAAAAGGACTTGTGCCACACACAGCCCCAAACGGAGAAATCCTCTGGGTTCATCCCGATCTCATTGAAGATGAACAGTGGGCGACTTCCTCAAGAAGAAAGGGCAAAGGCAAGTCTTGTAATGCTACATCCGCAATTTTCGAGGAGGATGGCGATGAAGCTCCTACCTTCCCGCTCTCCGAAGAAGAACAAGAAGTCTTCGCCACTAGAAGCGGAAATGAGTATCACTACAATTATCCACCACCTAGTGAGCAGGGGGTGAATAAACGGGGACCAGCCAAAACTCTCACGGAGATGGGGGTGATTACGAGTCCTACACCGGGCGCAGAGGCTCGACAACAGCCAGTGAATAACCCGAAAGAGAAGAATCCCCAGGAGGTTCAGAATCCGAAGCAGTCTCGTTTCAGTCGCCCGATTGGAAAAGACAAACCGGAAAGCTCGAAGACTCCGCAAGTCTTCGATATAATGGCTCAACTAGCCAACATTCCAGCACGGATAACGCTGTATGAGTTGCTGTGGTTGTCCAAGGAAACCAGGGAGGCCTTGCAAGAAGCTTTGGCCAATTCAGAGGTGTTTCTGACTCAAATCAAGCCGGTGCCTGAACAGCCAGAACCGCTGAGTCAACAATGCAACATAGCGACTAAGAACCTTCCTTGCATTACTTTCACTAAAGAGGATATGCAGACGAAGAATTCGAACCACGATCGACCTCTATACTTCATCGGGTACATTGGTTCCAGCAAAGTCAACCGAATCCAAGTGGATCCGGGTTCTGCTGTGAGTATTATGCCGCTTCGCTTGATGCATTTCCTCGGGATTCCAGTTAGCAAGTTGGCGTCCACAGGCACTGTTATCTATGGATTCAACACTAGCGGGTCAAGACCCTTGGGTAAGATCCGGATAAAGTGTCAAATGAGTGATTTGAAGACGGAAGTCACATGTTATGTGATTGATGCCGAGACTTTGTATAACTTACTATTAGGTCGGCCTTGGATCCATAGTAACGTTATAATTCCCTCCACTCTCCATCAGTGTTTGAAATATGTCGACACTGATAATAAGGTTAGGACGGTGGTCGCGGATAAGCAACCATTCAAAGGGTATGAGAATTATTTCACTGATTCTCTCCTTTATGGTAACGAATCCGATACTGAATCATCGGCCCATGGCACGGACAGCGGAGAAGAAGCTGATACCGAAGCCGGATTTGATTACAATGGAGGTTATGTTTTAAACGACATTGTACCCTTTGTAATCAACCTTGACGATGAACAAACGTCAGAGGGCAGTTGTAACTGGCAACTTGCCAATAATAAAATAAATAATGATTTAGAGTACTCCCTGTCTCTTGATGATGTGATAAAAGATTTGTATAATGTTCTCGACTTATATATGCCGCTCCGATCGTCCTATGTGACAAAGGAACGCCTCCAGCATTCTTTCGGAACAACCATGGTCATCCCGACCAAAATAGGAGGTGAAAAAGAAGTGATTTACGGTAAAGGAAAAAGCTCCCCATTACCAGACTATTTCTTAAGCGAAGATGAAGATGATGACAAACCTGGTCGGCATTTATCTAAATATAGTCCGGAAGCGCGCAAGCTCATGGAAAAGCAGGGATATGATTTCACACTCGGAGAAGGTCTATACTTCGATCGAGGTCCTCGTACTCCAGCCAAAGCGGCATATGTACCAAAAGGGAAACCCGATGATTATTATAAATACGGACGAGGGTTAGGGTATGAATCTTCTTCAGAAGACGAATGCTGCTGGTTAATTAATGACCGATCATCTAAGCAATACAAAGATGGAGATTCATCAGATGCCCCAGAATGGGATTCCGATACAAGTCTGGGGGAAGCTTTCAAAGCCCTAATGGCGAACATGGCTACAGCTGATCCGTCCACAATGGAAGACGACGAGCAAATGCCAACATGGGAAGACCCGTGGGTTCATCACCTGAACATGCAGTATGGTGATAGGTTCGAACAGAGGGAACCCCCCACTGAAGATAAAATAATCCAAGTTAACATGGGTGACGAGGCCAACCCAAAGCCTATATTCATCAGCGATAGTCTTCCCCCAAATGAGAAGGAAGAATTAATTGCTCTCATCAGGGAATATATTGATGTCTTCGCATGGAACTATGAAGATATGCCAGGGCTCGATCCATGTGTGGCAATGCACCGCCTCGATATCAAGTCGGATGCCAAACCTGTCAAACAACAGCAAAGACGGTTTCGTCCGCAGATTATGGAAGCCATTGAGGCAGAGGTTAAGAAATTGATCGAATCAGGATTTATCCGAGAGGAACAACATCCAGACTGGCTAGCTAATATTGTTCCCTGTCAAACACCAGCAAAGACGGTTTCGTCCGCAGATTATGGAAGCCATTGAGGCAGAGGTTAAAAAGTTGATCGAATCAGGATTTATCCGAGAAGAGCAACATCCAGACTGGACTTCAGAGACCTGAACACGGCATGTCCAAAAGACGACTTTCCTCTCCCGATCACAGATGTCATTATCGATAATACATGTGGATTTGAGAGAATGTCCTTTATGGATGGTTTTTTAGGATATAACCAAATCAAGATGCACCCAGATGACGAGAAGCATACAGCGTTCAGAACGCCCCTCGGTGTCTTTTGCTACACCGTGATGCCTTTCGGTCTAAAGAATGCAGGCGCCACGTACCAGCGAGCAATGACTAAGATTTTCCAAGAACATCTCAGGAAGACAGTTGAATGCTACGTTGATGATTTGGTTGTAAAAAGCCGCAACAAAGAAGATCACATCAAGGACTTGAAGACGATGTTCGATCTCATGCGGAGTCATCAATTGAAGATGAACCCCACTAAATCCTTCCTTGGAATGTCCAGCGGAAAATTCCTTGGATTCGTCGTCACCACTAAAGGTATACATATCGATCCTGATAAGGTGAAGGCGATACATGAACTGCAACCCCCTAGAAATCTAAGAGAGCTCAGAGGATTGCAAGGACGGTTAGCTTACATCCGGCGGTTCATCTCAAATCTTTCTGGGAAGTGCCAACCATTCTCTAAACTAAACAAGAAAGGGGTGTCATTTATTTGGGACGACGCCTGCCAAAAAGCATTCGAAGATATCAAAAAATATCTAACGAATCCTCCTGTTCTCGTTGCACCGAAATCTGGTAAACCATTCTTGATTTATCAAGGAGATGAACCACTCGATAAGTGACTTACTAGCACAAGACGATGATAATGGTCATGAACAGGCAGTCTATTACCTAAGTCGGACCTTGATAGGCGCTGAGTCTCGATATCCGATGATTGAGAAAGAATGCCTCGCATTAATATTCGCAGTGCAAAAGATGCGGCATTACCTGGTTGGACAGACGATCTACGTCATTTCTAACGTTAATCCAGTACGGGTATTTATGACGCAACCGGCCTCTATGAATTGGCGGTTAGCGAAATGGGCCCTTCTCTTGTCCCAATATGATTTGCACTTCAAACAACAGAAGTCGATCAAAGGACAAGCGATTTGCGATCTTTTAGCGGCAAACCCGACCACAGATACGGCAGAAGTATATGATGACTTGCCGGATGAAACCCACGAGGTTAACACTACATCGCACCAACAAGTATGGCAATTATACTTCGATGGTGCCTC
>NC_033803.1:39332205-39370429 GCF_001876935.1 Asparagus officinalis
TGTTCTTGTTGCACCGAAATCGGGTAAACCGTTCTTGATTTACATCAAGGCGATGAACCACTCGATAAGTGCTTTACTAGCACAAGACGATGATAATGGTCACGAACAGGCAGTCTATTACCTAAGTCGGACCTTGATAGGCACCGAGTCTCGATATCCGATGATTGAGAAAGAGTGCCTCGCATTGGTATTCGCAATGCAAAAGATGCGGCATTACTTGGTTGGACAGACGATTTACGTCATTTCTAACGTTAATCCAGTACGGGTGTTTATGACGCAACCGGCCTCTATGAATTGGCGGTTAGCAAAATGGGCCCTTCTCTTGTCCCAATATGATTTACACTTCAAACAACAGAAGTCGATCAAAGGACAAGCGATTTGCGATCTTTTGGCGGCAAACCCGACCACAGATACGGCAGAAGTATATGATGTATTTCGATGGTGCTTCGAGGGCAGTTAATAGGGCAATAACCCCGGGAGGTTCTACAGTTTACTCCGGAGTTGGAGTTGTCTTAATTTCCCCGGGGAAGCATGTGATGCCTCGGGCTTATTCACTGACTAGTCCATGTTCCAATAACGTAGCTGAGTACAACGTGCTTGCCGAATATAACGCGCTTCTCATTGGACTTAGTTTCGCTAAGGAGTTGGGGGTCGAATATCTCGAAGCTTTTGGGGATTCTCAATTGATAGTCAACCAAGTCCGTGGAGAGTATGAAGTCAGGAACCAAGACCTGATCCCGTACCACCAGGTGGCCATCAAAATGGCAGATTCTTTTGAAGAATTCTTTATTGAATACATCCCTCGTCTCCAGAATGCTTATGCGGATGCACTGGCAGCACTAGCGGTATCACTTGCGCAGCCTCCCGACACTGAGCTGTTAGTCACAGTGAGGACGCATCAACTCTGCATACCCATATACGATATGGATATTGAAGAGGAAGATGATAGAAACATAGACGCCAAAGAGGTGAATTCAACTCAAATTGGGTCTGAGTCCTGAGATTGGCGTTTTCCTATCATTGACTATGTCCAATATGGTATTTTGCCATTGAAGAGGAAGATGATGGAAACATAAACGCTAAGGAGGTGAATTCAACTTAAATTGGGTCTGAGTCCCGAGATTGGCGTTTTCCTATCATTGACTATGTCCAATATGGTATTTTGCCAGAGGATGTAAAAGAAAGGGAATCAATCCGTCGAAGAGCACCAAGATTCTTCTATAATACCGAGACCCATACGTTATACCATAGAGGGTACGATGGTTTGTTACTCCGATATGCCTTTTGAACAAAGAAGCAGAAGAAGTTCTTAAGGAAGCGCACGAAGGAGAATGTGGTGCGCATCAACCTGGTCCCAAGCTGTATGATCGCATCAGGAGAATGGGATATTTTTGGCCAACGATGGTTCGTGACGCAATCGAATACGTCAGAGAGTGTCATGCGTGTCAAATACATGCAAATTATATGCATCAACCACCAGAGCAGTTGCACACGTCAACCACATCTTGGCCGTTCGAGACATGGGGTATGGACATTGTCGGTCCTATTTTTCCCCCTTCAGTTAAAGGTGATCGATTCATTCTCACAATCACGGATTACTTTTCAAAGTGGGCTGAAGCAATTCCGCTTAGAGAAGTGAAGACGAACAACGTCATCAATTTCATCAAGCATCATGTCATATACCGACACGGCGTGCCAAGACGGATCATTCATGATAACGGTCCACAGTTCATAAGCAACGCCTTCGTCAGATTTTGTGACAAGTTCAAAATTGAAGATATTTCGTCAACAACTTACTATCCCGCTGCGAATGGATTAGCTGAGGCGTTTAACAAGACGATCATTAAAATCCTATCAAAGCTCGTGAAGACCAATAAATGAGACTGGGACGATAAACTCGATGAAGCACTCTGGGCTTATCGCACCACCATACGCACACCTACGGGAGCTACCCCATATTCGCTGGTATACGGATGTGAAGTTGTGCTACCATTGGAGATCCAAATCCCATTTCTTCGGATCGCTCTCGCAACTGAGATGACAACCGAAGAACAACGTCAAAAACGTCTCGAAGAACTCGAGAGGTTGGATGAAAAGCACTTGGAAGCTCAACAACAAATTGAGTTTTATCAAGCCAGAATATCTAGGGCTTTTAACAAAAGAGTCCGTCAAAGAAGCTTCAAGGAAGGAGATTTGGTCCTCGCTGCTCGCCGACCGATAATCCTCAACTCCAAGAATAAAGGTAAATTTGAACCCAAATGGGAAGGACCGTTTATGATAGACACAGTCTACTCAAACGGCGCATATCGCCTGATTACTCAAGAGGGCGACAGGCAATTAATGCCAATAAATGGGAAGTTCCTAAAAAAGTACTATCCCTAATACATTCAGGATAACTCATTTACAGGGAAGTTCCTTGAAGAATATTACACCTAATATTCTAGAGGATAACCCAAAATCATTTTTACCACCAAAATCCCTCACTGATCAATTTCAATTGGCAGTGAGTCCACCAAAAATGTCTTTATGGCCCTCTTGACTCTTTCCATGAACAAGAGGTCCACTTTCAGTTCAGAGTCCCCTTTCGATAAACGAAAGAACTCCTTTCTTTTCTCTTTGGTTAAGCCTTCTCATGGTTATAACCGAAGTTGAAACTTCATTTCGATAAACGAAAAACAATCCTATAAAAGGTAGGTTTATCTAGATTTTCCAGATTCTCGGAGTGGAGGTCCCACTTCTAGTTTCTTTTGCGCTGGAAATAGAATATAAAATTCTTCCTTTCCAGAATCAGGGAATAGAATATAAAATTCTTCCTTCCTTGTATTCGGGTTCGCCTTCACCCCAAAAGAAGACCGGGAAATAGAATATAAAATTCTTCCTTTCCCGCACTGATCTTTTCCAAAATTTATCAATCTAGGATTCATCCTAGGAAGTTTATCCCAAATCCTAAGCAGGGATAAGTCTGCGCCTAACACGCGCTGCCGGTTTAGTCTTTTTCCGTAGAAAAAGACACCAGAGTTCGATTCTGGGGTATTATATCCTGAAACCTAAGTAAGGATAAGTCTGCGCTTAACCTGCGCTGCCGGTTAGTTCTTAACCGTTAAAAAGAACACCCGTTCACATATTCAACATTGTGGCAGGTTGTTATTAATAACACCAAAATCCATGCCTTACACGCATGGGGAATTTCATCCTGAATCCTAAGAAAGGATATGCCGACGCCTAACACGCGTCGCCGGTTTAGTCTTTCTCCGTAGAAAAAGACACCAGAGTTCGATTCTGGGGTATTTTATCCCGAAGCCTAAGTAGGGATAAAGTCAACACCTAACACGTGTCGCCGGGTAGCCTATTCCCGTAACAATGGCGAAGATCATAGCACAAAGTCTCGGAGAATTCACTCTCTTAGCACAACGTTACATGCGGAACGGATTTAGACAATCCGCATGCTAGCCCGACTCAAACGGTAGTCGGTAAAGGTTTATCAAACCCGTTGATGGCTGAGGATTTGCCAAAAATCCTGTAAGTATTATGACCGTTGGGTTCACAATCAACAGAGAAACATAATGATAAAGAGAGGAGTGCGCTAAAGAAAAGACTTTATTTCATTAATAAAATCAGACCAAGTGGAGATACAAGAAGACGTCTCAAATCAGATCTAACAAACTGAAGGAAGCAATTTTAGCCTTAACAGAGGCAAGTTTCTCTGCGTGTTCCGCTCGAACCTTCTCCTCTTCTTCCTTCTGAAGCTTGGCATAAGCAAGAACGGCGGCAGCGTCGGCAGTTACGTCTTCTCGGCACAACGCGTGAAGAACCTCCAGCTCTCCTCTATAAACATTTTGAACTCTGGTGCTCTCGAGCTCAAAATCTTTTAGAGTCCTCTCCCCTTGGACGGTCCTAATCCCCGTCCTATCAGCAATGTTGTTATAAGCATCTATCTTAGTCCGCAGATGACGTTGCCGTTCGTACAAGTTCGCAACGATGATTTCTTGCTCTGATATGCGTCTCGCTCGGGCCTTACTCATGAGCGGCGTGACCTCATCATGTGAGTCGGAGTGTACTAGCTCTTCCAAACGATACATGAGTTCCTCTAAGCAAGTCAACCTTAACTCACATCGTCCAGCTAGCCGGATGCCACCTACACGCTGAATGTCTTTAAGACTATCTGCTATGAAAGGGAGCAAATCATAAAATCTTCCCCGTCCAAAACTAATGGCGGTGGCCATTTATTGCATAACTTTCTCTAATTTTTGGAGGATGCCCTGCACGGATTCGGAGACCGGGAGGACAGATTCTTGGCCATGCATAATTGCAGCAATAGGATCCTCTTCCCCTTCATCGTCGGATATCAGGATGATTTCGGGTCTCACCATCTTCTTAGACATGGTGACCTGCAAAATAAATCAAAGGATCAGATCCAGAAAAAAAATTTCCTTATTTATTACAATTAAGCCCCTCAAATCTCCAAATTCTACCCCCTGAAAGAGGAGCTCGATGCACCAAATCATAAACCCTAACCCTCATATGCAATACCACAAATTCATGTACTAAATTAAGCATGAAATATGCTAAAATTGTGGAGGATTTACCTGAGAGAAAGCTCGAAGATCCGACAAAAAACAAATCATGAAAGAGGCTCAGACCACGTGCTCGAGGGGCCTGAGAGGAATTTTTATATGAAGATTTCTGAGGGATTTCTCAGTCAAAGATCAAAAGGAAGGATGGATCTAAGACAATTATGAAGATTTGAGGGAGAACGGATGCTCGAGGGAAGAGAAAATCCAAAAAGAGGGACAAGGGGGGGCCGGTCCTAGGAGGAGGAAAAGAAAGAAGAAAAGAACCCCTTTTATAATGTGAACCAGCCCTGAACCAGACCGGACCAGGTTGAACTAGACCAGACCAGTCCAAATCAGTTCAAAAGAGGCTAAACCAGGACCAAACCAGGCTAAACCAGGCCAAACCAGACTGAACCAGACCAAATCAGGATGAACCAGTCTGAACCAGTCTTGACCCAGTCCTGAACCAGCCTTAAACCAGGTTGAACAAGCCTTGAACCAGGTTGAACCAGTTTGAACCAAATTTGAACCAGAATTCAAATTGAAGCTGAATCGAGCACGCCGGACAACGCGTAACCATAGGTCAACGCCGATCAATGCGTTGCAATCAAACAGTCAACGTACGACATTCATAACCCTAGGTCAACGCCGATCAATGCGTTGCAATGAAAGGATCATTACTCCGAAACGGTTCAGCTCATTCGGGCACAGAAATTACTCCAATAAGGTATACGAGTATAAACTATTTCCTATTTTTTTGGTTAAGAAGTTTCTGGAGAATATTTTTCTAAAAATATTCTTAAGGATAACTCAACAACACTACGCCGGACAACGCGTCGCAAATAAAGACTTAACGTCAACGATCGAAGGTCATTTCTATGTTGAACCAACAAACACGAGCTAAAAGATCAGAAAATCAGGAATCGACTTCAGGTTCAAAATTCCGACAACGGTCAGACAATAAATGTAGCACCGGAACCCTTACAGACATTCGACAAAGCACCGAATAGCCTGAAGGATTGAAGGAATCAAGAATAGAAGCCATTCCAAAGTCCTGTCATACCAATTGAAGGTTGGGGCAATCATATGAAAAGCATTCCAGACTCTTCTATAAAAGAACGTGGCTGAAATACTTTGGAGGGGGTATCTGTAGGCGTATAAAACTGCCTATAGGTCCCTGAATACAGATCGGCACGGTGATTCGACAAATCAACAAACCATCGGGTGACGTATTTAAACACGAGCGTCAGTCCACAACACCGAAGCCAAGTGACACGCAACGAAGCGGATTAACGAGGTGACGAGGTTAACGAATCGCACGCAAGCAACGGAATGCATCCATTCGCGTGCGGAATCAAGCCAACGGTTCGGGAAGTCAATGAGTCATCCGACCGTAGAACGGATTCGAACTCGAACGTCAAGGCGGATTTACTGCCAAATCAGGATTCAGATCAACAAATCAGAGTCCAAATCAACAGCAAAACCGAAAAACGGCAAAACGGCACAACACCTGGGAGACTCGGCCAAAACCGAGCCACCTCTAGGTGGCTCGGCCACAGGGCCACCTTTTGGTGGCTAGGTGCCTCGGCAAAAAGCCGAGCCACCTAGAGGTGGCTAGGTGGCCGAGCCACCTAGAGGTGGCCGGCCAGATCTGTGCCCGGGCACAGTTCTGAGTGCCTATAAATAGAGGGGCATGGCTCATTTGTGAAGGGTTGGAACTTTTGACAGCGAAGCTCTACTGGATTGAAGGCTCAAAACTTAGAAAGATTGAAGCTTTGGAACTTTGAAGACTTGCTCTTTCAGATCCGGTGCTCGGCGATCGTCCACGTCAGAAAAGGCAGGAGTTCGAGAGGGATCGGATCTGAGATCTACGCGATTATACTCCGGATCAAAGCTTGGCCTTTAATCCCGAGAGGGCGATTATTTCCTTGGTGAATTAATCCCCCCCCGGCTATTATTTCCTTCGCGAAATAATATCTGTTATATCGTGTAGATCCGACCGGATCTAGATCACGCGGTAGTCCATGGATAAACCACGGCGCAGGCGAAGAACCTACCAAAGCGAGTGACCGCAAAACAGGAGCTCGCGATTCGTTCGACAAAAAAGGAAAGTTGTAATTTTTTATTTATTTCTTTTTTGATCTCGTTATAACTGGATCTTATAAAAAGACCGGATCTTTGTAACCGATTAACTGTTATCAAAGAGTGTGCAATGACATCAATGAAGAACATAATTTTTCCCGCGAACACACACTTTAGTGTTCAGCTATCTATTTTAGCTATGTTTTATTTTGGAGCTCCATTGTATTTGTTGTTAGACATTTGAGGACTATTTTCTAGATGTTGTAAAGGTTATATGCCTTATTTCCTTTACTCAGACATTTTGTATTTGGGACTTGTCGAGGATTCCAGTTTATCTACTTCAGTCATGGACTATGTATTTCTGTATGTTGGACGATGAGATATCTATGTGGTTGTTATCATTTCATCAGTCATCACTTGTATTACCTTTTACTTGCTTTTGTACCTACACCTGTTGTTGACTCTACTAGAGAGATGTTAATTATGATGGTGAAACATGTTATTGCACGGTGTGGTGCATGGCAGGTTTGATATTCTTGGTTTCACCTTGGACTGCAGCCTTGTGTGTACCCAGGGGCGTCACAGTTAGTATCAGAGCTCTATTTCCAGTATCCTTACGATCATCCTATGTCGAATCGTGGAGCTAGGATAGAGTTTCTTAGGATTCATGTATAGAGTCCGTAAGGAGTTCCTAGTATGAGTGAGGACGATATATGCGTATATCTCAAAATTTGAGAATTTTTTTTTTATGATAACTATTTTGTGAAAATTTAAAGTATTTGTGTGAATACTATATATTGTGAAAATTGTATTGGGATACGTTATTTATAAAGGTCTATTTTGACTCATGAACTCTTATTTTCTTATCATCAGAGATAAAGATGGCAGGACGTGGTAGGCCACGTACTCGGAGAGCTGGGCAGGCAGAGTCACAACAGACCCTATCTGAGCAACAGCTAGCTCAATCCGGACATCATCAGACTCCACCCGAACCGCAGCAGGCTCCTCAGTATTTGGTGAATATCATGGCTCCTCTTATTGCCAGGATGACATCTATTGAGGAGTTGGTGACGACTCATATAGCACCACGGATACCACCACCACCGGTAGCTCAGCAGCAGGGGATACCCGCCGTTCCTATCAGAGAGAGATCCCCAGAGATCACGCCTGCAGCTGTTCCTCTAGCAGTCCCAGATAGAGTCACAGAGCAGGATGCTTGGCTCTGTATGGTAGAGAGGTACCAAAAGATGAGGGCACCAGAGTTCCAGGGGTCACCAAACCCTCTTGCAGCCCATAAGTGGAAGGAGGATGTGGACAATATTCTTGATATACTCTGTGTGGATTCAGTTCAGAAGCAGAGATTGGCATCCTACAGCCTGAAGGGAGATGCCGGGAGATGGTACCGACTTCAGTTTACTCCAGAGCAGAGGATGACCCTCACATGGGAGGACTTCATATACTTCTTTGATAGGCAGTACATTTCTTCTGCAGCACAGACTAGGAAGGAGCTTGAGTTGTCCCGGTTGACTCAGGGGGACATGACAGTTACAGATTTTGAGAGCAGGTTCATGGAGTTGCTACATTTCATGGGTATGTGGCAGACAGGAGAGCGTCAGGCTCAGATGTTCTTAGCAGGGCTTCGCCCTAATCTCTGCCGGTACCTCGTCTCGAGGAGGTTCTATTCAGTTAGGGAGGTAGCTGAGGCCGCCACTTCACAGGAGATTGAGACTACTATGTTCCAGAAGGATAAGGAAGGAAAGGACAAGGCAGGGCAGAGCGAGGACAAGGGCAAGAACAAGAGATCTTTTTTTGGACCTCAGCAGCAGCATCAGGGCCCTTATAAAAAGGGACCCCAATAGGATCAGAGAGCACTTCAGCAGCGCAAGTTCCAGGGATCTTGTTATAACTATCGCAAGGTCGGGCATAAGGCATCGGAGTGCCGTAGCACACCAGTAGGAGCCCAGCAGGGCAAGGGTCCGAACCAGCAACAGCAGTGATAGCAGGGCAGAGGTCAGGGCCAGCAGAACAGGCTTAAGGCACCACTAGCAGCTCAGAGGACTGAGGGACAGATCCGAGCAGTTCAGGAGGTTCCTCAGGGGCAGATTGTCCCATATTCTCTAGCTCCAGTAGCAGAGCAGTCTTCAGCCACAGGCAGAGTATATGCAGTAGTTCCTCGTGATCATGGAGCTAGCGGAGCCGTAGTGGAGGGTACGTTCCTTGTGGATTCTTTCCCCGCCCGTATTCTTTTTGATTCGGGAGCTTCGCATTCTTTCATCTCTCATGCATTTATGACTAGACTCCAGCTCGTATCTCAGCCTCTAAACACCCCTTTATCAGTTTCCACCCCTTTAGATGAGGTATCGCTTCTGGAGAGCGTTTGTAGGAGGTGTACCGTCAGTTTAGACGAGTCGGAGTTCATAGTTGATTTGATAGTGTTGCATATGTCCGAGATCGATGTTATCCTTGGTATGGATTGGTTGTCTTCCTACCATATTAGTATTGACTGCTTTGCGAAGACAGTCAAGTTGCGAGCGTCCGATAGGTCCGAGATGATTGTAGCCACTTCTCAGGGCAACCGTTTTGCGGAGTCATTTCTGGCGTACATCGAGGAGGTGATGCGATGGGATCAGGGTGTTGATTTATTGGAGACTAGAGTTGTCTCAGAATATCAGGATGTTTTTCAGGACATACCTGGATTACCTCCTGTGAGAGAGGTTGAGTTCTGTATTGAGTTGCAGCCAGGCACAGCCCCGATATCCCGCGCACCCTATCGCATGGCACCAGCTGAGATGAGGGAGCTTCAGACCTAGTTGGATGAGTTATTAGTTCAGGGTTTTATTCGTCGGAGTCATTCTCCATGGGGCGCACCGGTCCTCTTCGTGAAGAAGAAAGACGGTAGTATGAGATTGTGCATAGATTATAGAGAGTTGAACAAAGTCACTATCCAGAATAGGTACCCATTACCTAGGATTGATGACTTGTTCGACCAATTGCAAGGAGCGCAGTATTTCTTGAAGATTGATCTTCATTCGGGCTATCATCAGATGCGGGTTCGGGAGATGGATATTCCCAAGACCGCTTTTCTTACTTGATATGGATCTTTTGAGTTTTTGGTCATGCCATTTGGGTTGACCAATGCACCCGCGGTATTCATGGACTTGATGAACCGGGTTTTCCGTCCCTTCTTAGGTCAGTTTGTGATCGTTTTTATCGATGATATTCTCATTTACTCAAGATCGGAGGCAGAACACGAGAAGCATCTACGGATAGCTTTGAGGACTCTATAGGAGCATCAGTTATATGCTAAGTTCAGGAAATGTGAATTTTGGCTTTCAGAAGTTAGATTTCTCGGCCACGTCATCAGTAGAGAGGGGCATAGCAGTTGATCCAGTTAAGGTTACAGCAGTTCTTGATTGGGAGCCGCCAAAGACAGTGATCGAGATTCGTAGCTTTTTGGGTTTACCTGGCTACTACAAGAAGTTCATTCAGGACTTCTCGAAGATTTCAATGCCGCTTACACGCCTTACGAAGAAGGGTGTACAGTTCATTTGGAGCATAGAGTGTCAGAAGGCCTTTGATATTTTGAAGGTTAAGTTGACCACGGCGCCAGTTTTGACCATTCCGAGCAGCGATAGGACCTTCGTCGTGTATACCGACGCATCGTTTGTAGGCTTAGGAGGCGTATTGATGCAGACTTAGAGGGTAGTAGCCTGTATCTCATGGCAGTTGAGGGTGCATGAGCAGAACTATCTCACTCATGACTTGGAGTTGGCAGCAGTGGTATTTTCACTGAAGTCATGGATGCACTACCTATATGGAGTGCAGTTTGAGTTGTTCACAGACCATCAGAGTCTGAAGTACCTCTTTTCCCAGAAGGAACTCAACCAGAGACAGAGGAGATGGATTGAGTTTATCAAGGACTAGGAGTTCGCGATCCAGTATCATCCGGGGAAGGCGAATGCCGTGGCAGATGCTTTAAGTAGGAAGCGTCGACATCAGGTTTCGGCTTTGAGGTGTTCATTATATCGGGATCTTACCACTCTTAGCCAGTTTGATTTTAGACCCGAAATTGGAGGAACCAGTGTATTTTTGGGAGCTGTGTCTTACCACTCTTAGCCAGTTTGATTTTAGACCCGAAATTGGAGGAACCAGTGTATTTTTGGGAGCTGTGTCGGTGCAACCATCTTGGAGTGACAGAGTTGTCAGAGCTTAGTTGGGGAACTCTTGGATTCAAATCCGAAAGGAGGAGATTTCCAAAGAGCCTAAGGCTGATTAGACCGTTGGAGCGGATGGAGGTCTCCGGATGAAGGGTAGACTAGTTATGCCATCCAGTGCCGAACTGAAGAGAGAGTTATTTGATGAGGCACACCGTTGTAGGTACACAGTACATCCAGGGACCACTAAGATGTACAAGGACCTGAAGAGGCACTTTTGGTAGAGTGGTATGCGTAGGGAGATTGCAGAGTATGTGGGTAAGTGTTATATCTGTCAGTAGGTGAAGGCAAAGCATCAGAGACTGGTAGGGACACTTCAACCTTTACCCATTCCAGAGTGGAAGTGGGCAGACATATCTATGGACTTCATTATAGGGTTGCCGAAGTCGAAGAAGGGGAATGATTCAATTTGGGTGATTGTGGACCGGTTGACGAAGTCAACACATTTCATTCCAGTGAGGACCACTTATACCGCCGAGGCATATGCGAGGATATTCATCCGGGAGATAGTTCGACTTCATGGAGTTCCAGACACGATCGTATCGGATCGAGGTTCGGTGTTCACTTTGCACTTTTGGAGGAGTTTTCAGGACTCCTTTAGCAGCAGTCTATCATTCAGCAGTGTTTTCCACCCACAGACAGATGGTCAGACAGAGAGAGTAAATCAGGTATTGGAAGACATGTTGCGAGCTTGTGTCATTGATTTCCAGGGCAGTTGGGAGGATCATATTCCACTGGTCGAGTTCGCTTATAACAATAGTTATCAAGCGACGATCGGTATGGCCCCGTATAAGGCATTGTACGGGAGACCTTGTAGGTCACCGATATATTGGGCCGAGCCGGAGGACAGCTTGATGCTTGGACCGGAACTGGTGAGGCAGACTACTGAGAAGATAGCCTTGATCAGAAAGAGGATTCTAGCAGCTCAGAGTCGGCAAAAGAGCTATGCCGATAAGAGATGAAGATCCTTGGAGTTTCAGGTTGGAGACTCAGTTATGCTGAAGGTGTCGCCTATGAAAGGCGTGAGTGATTCGGACGACGGGGGAAGCTTGCGCTGAGATATATTGGACCATTTTAGATTCTGGAGCGCGTTGGAGTTGTGTCATACAGACTAGATCTTCCAGCATCGATTTCTAGTATACACAATGTATTTCATGTTTCTATGCTTAAGAAGCACTTACATGATGAGGAGCAACAGAGAGTACTGGATGCACAAAAGGTAGAGCTTCAGGAGGATTTGACTACTGTCGAGATTCCGGTTTGTATTCTTGCCAGGGAGGACAAGAGACTTAGAAACAAGGTAATCCCTTTGGTGAAAGTTCAGTGGAACCGAGGAGGCATTGAGGAGATTTCTTGGGAGCTTGATGAGGACATGCGCCGCGACTACCCACACCTTTTTGAACAAGTATAAAAAAAATTTATGATATGTATTTTATATTATATTTACATTTAACACTAGAATGAGAATACTTCCGCTTAATTCTTAATCTTTTGGAACACATGGTATATATATATGGGGGGTTCCTTGTTTGGATTTTTCACCCGATGTACTAGTTCCACTAGATTAGGGTTCGAACGGGAGTATTACCATTTAGATCGGTAAGTATAAATATTTCTATATGTTCATTTAGAAGTTCATATTGCAATATGCGTATGATTTCTGAATTTCGAGGACGAAATTCTTTTAAGGGGGGAAGAATGTAAAACCCCGAAATTTTTATAAGGAATAGGTGTGAATTATTAGTAATAAATAATTCCTTTGTGATAAATAATCATATATATATTAGATGAATGTGACTATCAGTGTTTGGGAACCCAACAAGTGTTTATATGTGAGAGAAATTGAGTGGTTTGAGCATCATGTGGTAAATCAATCTAGGCTGGCATCAGTCTCGCATCAGTCCTGAAATTTTCTTCTGAGCGGTCGACCGCAGTGGACGCGACGGTCAATCGCACATCAGTCTCGCACTCAGGAAATCTTTTTCCTGTTGTGCGGTCGACCGCACTGGGCGCGGTAGCCGACCGCCCAACAGGCAGAGAGTTTTCTGGGTTCGGGTCTAAACGGGTTTCGGGTCGGGTTGTGGGGTTAGTATATATGCTAATGAACCCAAGAGAGCCTCTTTTCATCTGAAATCAGAAACCCTAGCCCCCCTCTCTCCCCTCAAACCCTAGTTCTCACTTCTTGGTGATTTGGGAGGAGCTTTGTAGGGTTTTTCAGTGGATTTTTGGTGGATTCAGCGAGAGGGATCATCTTCCTTAAGATCTAGGGCTTTGTTCTCATCAGAGGCGAGTAACATCTCGCCCAACTTCTTCCCTTTTTATGTTTCACTTTGTTCTCATCAGAGGCGAGTAACATCTCGCCCAACTTCTTCCCTTTTTATGTTTCATGTTTTATTTTGGAGTTTAATCCGGTTTTATTCTTCCCTTTTTATGTTTCATGTTTTATTTTGGAGTTTAATCCGGTTTTATTGAGCCAAAACCATATTTTTTTAGATACAATAGATCCTTATGACATATGATATGATAATCAAACGTTGTAGATTTTAAAAGCACACCAACGAACTGTATTAAAGAGATCTAGATCTGAAAATGGTTTTAAAAAGAGTAAATTTCTGTTTTTATTGAATAAACAATTTTTAAACCATGTTTATATATGTTTGGGATCTTAATGATAGATTTTAAATGTCTAAATTCGTTGTCTTCTGTTATATGACTTTGTATAAATGTTAGATTTTCATTAATATAGAAATCATCGAGTTTGATTGTGATTTGAAGCCGACAGAAACCCTAAGTGGACTTCTGTCTGCTTCGCGGTCGACCGCGGTGGACGCGGCGGTCGACCGCTCTAAGATGTTTCCAGCAGAAAAGTTTCTGCTCTTTGAGTGGTCGACCGGCATAACCTCAGCGGTCGACCGCCGCTCAGTTTTGAGCTCAGTAAATCTTGGCTCTGTGAGCGATCGACCGTAGAGGTCTCTACGGTCGACCGCCGCACAGTTTTGTGCCTGTTGACTTTTTGTTGACCTTTCCGCGTGTTCGAGAGATCACCTCGTTTATCTCCCACTAGTTTGTGATGTTAGTGATTTATCTACACATGGGGTTTGACTTTTGACACAAATTTAGACCCACACATCAAAACACGTGCAAGATTTGGGATATGTATATCTTTCCACATATACTAGTGACAATTTCGCCTCTTTGCTCATAGTCCATGTGTTGGGCATACATTATTATTAATCCATGTGTTGGATACTTATCATCTCAGTCCATGTGTTGGACATGCATTTTATTCAGTCCATGAGTTGGA
Source organism: Asparagus officinalis (assembly GCF_001876935.1). NCBI lineage: Eukaryota > Viridiplantae > Streptophyta > Magnoliopsida > Asparagales > Asparagaceae > Asparagus > Asparagus officinalis. The sequence goes on from NC_033803.1 coordinate 39,346,359, forward strand.
CAAGCATTACCTTTAGTCCATGTGTTGGACATTTTTGCTAAACCTTGAGCATGTTTCACATTTGAGTTTTGAGCACGACATATTGATAGAGTTTGGACATGATAGCTACCTAGGCTGGGTATAACACTTATTGTAACTTTGCACCTTTGACATAACTGTGATTATTGGTAGAGATGAGATTATTGTCTTTTCTTTATTGTTCATGTATTAGACTCCGGGTTTGGTACTTAGGGATTTTTAATTTGAGATACAAGGTATATACATGAGGGTTTCCTTGTTTGGATTATTTCGCTCGACGTACCTATGCTCGTGTTGAAATTTCCTAAGTACTAAAACCCATTATTCTTAGGACAATTGATTATATATATGTTTTGTGATAACCGTATTTTTTCATATACAACGAGCCCTCTCCCCTGGGGTTGGTTGTGATGTTGCTCGCTAGCGCTTTGACGCTCGTTGTCCCTACCCCTTTCACGTAACGAGCCAGGAGCCCGGAGAGTCGCAGGTTGATGACGACATACTTTAGTGTTCAGCTATCTATTTTAGCTATGTTTTATTTTGGAGCTCCATTTTAGTTGTTGTTAGACATTTGAGGACTATTTTCTAGATGTTGTAAAGGTTGTATGCCTTATTTCCTTTACTCAGACATTGTGTATTTTGGACTTGTCGAGGATTCTAGTTTATCTACTTCAGTCATGGACTATGTATTTCTGTATGTTGGACGATGAGATATCTATGTGGTTGTTATCATTTCATCAGTCATCACATGTATTACCTTTTAATTACTTTTGTACCTACACTTGTTGTTGACTCTACTAGAGAGATGTTAATTATGATGGTGAAACATGTTATTGCACGGTGTGGTGCAAGGCAGGTTTGACATTCTTGGTTTTACCTTGGACTGCAGCCTTGTGTGAACCCAGGGGCGTCACAGATTGCAAGAGTGTTGATTGTAGAGTTTTCGGTAAACTAGAAAACCATAGTGTGAGGTGTAAACGTTGTTCGGGTAAGCGTAAAAAACCCGGTTGTGATAGTGGATTTCTCCTCGGGAGTGGGGAGCAGAGACGTAGAACGGAAGGTCTGAACTCTGTGATCATATTGTGTGTTTGCATTGTTTATTTGCCCTATCACTCTTGTTTTGTTTATGTTTATTTTACCCTTGTGTTAAGTTGTATATCTTTACATATATCTCATAGTATATCTCATTGCTAGGATATATCTCTTTATTCATATTACTTATCCTAGCTCATATATCTTGTTGTATCTCATACCTACTAGGATAACTTGTTAATTAGTTTTAATTGGTATAAAATTGGATTAGATTAGCATAAGACCCTAATCCCCCCCCCCCCCCCCTCTAGGGTCTAACAATTGGTATCAGAGCTTGGTGCTCTTTGATTTAATATCTAATCAACTTGAGTTAAATATATTCAAGTTATCTTATTGTGCTAATCTAGTTATGATTGCTTTTGTCTTGCTTGCATATATTCACATATATTTCATGAATATAAATGTATTTCGTTTAGGCTATGATCCAAATATTGCTCCAAATTTTAGAAATTTTCCTTATGCTCAATGGTGCTCAAAATTTAAAACATTTGTTGAATCTAGAAATATCAACTTATGGGAAGTTATTGATTGTGCTTATATTGTGCCCACATTGGAGAAATCCAAGTGGAGCAATCATGATAAGAAAATATTTTTAATGAACAAGCTTTTGTTAGAATTTTTACTTAATGCTTTTGACTCATTTTTTTCTAACAAATTTGTTCATTTTGATAGTGCTTACAAACTTTGAAAATTTATTGAAGCACATCAAGAGGACTTGGAGGCAATCCGACAAGCTTTGGAGGATTCTTCTTCAAGTTCATGTGGAGCATCATGCACACGGCCACAAGAGGATAATTCTTGTGTAGTAAGCGATTTCGATTCCGATAATGATTTATCTATTATGCACACGGCCACAAGAGGATAATTCTTGTGTAGTAAGCGATTTCGATTCCGATAATGATTTATCTATTGATGGACTCGCTTGTGCATATGAGAAATTATCGCATACCTACACTAAATTGCAAAATAATTTTATTGATCTCAAAAGCAAGCATGTTAGTTTAAAATCCAATCATGTGCAAAATAATTTTATTGATCTCAAAAGCAAGCATGTTAGTTTAAAATCCAATCATGAGAAGCTAGCCTCTAATTTTGATATCATTTCTCAAGAAAATATTGCTCTTAAAGAAATTAATGATATGTTAAAATTAGAAAATGAAAAATTGACTTCATCCATTTCTAGATTAACTCATGCTAATAAAGATGTCATGCTAGAAGTAGAATGCATTAGAAATGAATTTGATTCTTTTAAGAATAACCATACATGCTCTACTTCTATTATCAATGATGTTGTGACCAATAATAAATTAAATCTAGTGAAAAACCACATATCATGCTTATATTCAACTTTTAACACATGCATTGATAATCATAAGAAACTTATGGACAAGTGTGCTAAATCTAGTGCTATAACTTATAAATCATCTACACACTATGCACACTTGTATAGCAAAGTTTACAAGTGCTCCATTTGTGGTCATAAATGCCATTTAGCTAAATTTTGCTATGATGCACACAAATATAAAAATATCAATGCTCCTTGTGCATCTCATCAAGTCTCTTCATCACATGTACACACACATGCACTCATTTTTCATCATAAGCATGCTAATGTGTATCATTGTGATTTTTGTGGTAGAGTTGGTTACTTAGCTAAGTTTTGTTTTGATTTACGAAAAGTTTCTAAATCACAAAATATTTCAAGTAGACCAATATTATTTCAAAATATTTCACATTTGCAAAATAATCTTAAAAGACCATCTATGTTTGCAAATGTTACTCGTGCACGAGCTAATGGTCCACAAAAATAAATAGATTTCTTTCATTGCACAAATTACAATCGGAAGGATCATTTGAATGAATATTGTTTTGACCATGTTAGTGTACCATATGTGCCCAAGAAGGTTCATAACCCTACGGCTTTGAGCTTTAATGATAGGGGTCATGTCCCTAAACAAACCGGCACCAAGAATACTTGGGTGCCAAAATAATTTTTAAGCCAAGAATTTTAGTACTTTTATTTTTCTTTTTCTTGGTTTTGAAAAATGTATTTTAAACTTTTATGAAAACAATTCACTTTATTGGTCAAATTCTTTTGTTTTCATAATTATTGGTTTTGTTTTGATGAGAGGTTTGTGTTTATATAACCCTCCGGGTTTATTGGGTGTTTATTCCCAAATCTTATTTACCGGATGCTAAAAATATTTATATGGGTTGATACTAGCTCAAGAACTAGATATAGTTGTCTCTCTTGATTTTTGAAAATCAATGATGATTTTGCTTTATACTTTTAAAGATGATTTTTTCCATAGTTCATGATTCTTGTATGTTTTGTAATCTTATTTTTGAACTATGAAATTTTTGTTTTGATTTGTTCTTTTGAATTCATTATATAGCATAAATAATTTTAAATATGCTTTATAATATATTCTATGAGTGGTTTGATCAAGTCCTACAAAGAAAGTTTTCTTTATTGATCAAACATTGTTCTTGGACTTAAAATTTGATTTATGATTTTATTTGGTTGATTTATTTTCATTTGAAAATATTTTGCATGATTCTCATGTTCCTTTTCTTTTGATTTCATAAATCTACTCTTATACATGGTTTTTATGTTTTTGGATATGAGACACTATGTTCATCTTGATATATTTATATATGTCCTCATTATCCTCTTGTATGTGAGTGATATTTAGCATATTCATCTATGCTTGCTCACATATGATTGCCTTAGCACTTCATTTCATATATTCTATATGGTATTTTGATAGGGGGAGCAATCCCTATATTTGTTTTATACTCACCCATGCTTATATGTAGGGGGTGCTTTCGCTCTCTTTATTCTTTCGTTGTTACCTTTTTGATGTTGTCACAAGGGGAGAAATATTGTGAGTATATTCTTTCTTGTTTATATGCATGATATATTATACTTTGTATATTCTTTTCCTTTCATGCATACTTTCTTGTTTATATGCATGATATATTATACTTTGTATATTCTTTTCCTTTCATGCATATATCCTTTTTATAAATTATTTGCCATCATCAAAAAGGGGGAGATTATTGGCCTTCTTGTTTTGATGATGTTTAACAAACAATTTACTTCTAATGTTGTTTGTCTAGTGTTTGTGTTTTCGTATTTATTCTAGGCAAACAATGAGTTGGAGGTTGGATGGATTGCGCCATAACGATCATATCAAATGGAGGTTGGTGGAATAGTAGTTGAAGCCTTGCTATTCAAGTTAAAGATACAAGTTCAAGCTTCATCCGCAAGTATACCAAGACAGAGCTTCGTTGAAGATCAAGATTGCTTGGGTAACATTTAGTTTAGGAGTTATATTATATGTGTTGGTACTTTAAGCTCAATCATATACATACATACACGCTTTGGTTTTATATATATATACTTATATATATACATATATGTTTTGGTTTGATAGTTTTTAAGTTTTACTATGAAACAATTGAATACAATTGAAAATCGATTGTGCCTTTGATTTACCCTGTGGAGCCAGCAGAGACTTTCGCAGTCGACCGTGACGGTCGACCATCAAGCTGAAAATTCCCACGGTCGACCGCCACGGTCGACCGCAGATGTTTCTAGAAATTTTCTCAGTCTCTAACATGGCTCGCGGTCGACCACGAGAATTTCACGGTCGACCGACGTATGCCCAACGGCTCTTTTTGTACAGAATTAGAAAATCTGATTTATGGGATTTTGTGAGATTTGGTTTGGGGTTTTTTGTTGTTGTTTTCTCTTCCTATAAAAACCCTCAAACCTCTTCTATCTGAGTAACTAATGAGAAGTTTCTAAACAAGGGTTTAAGTTTGTTTAGTATTTGTTTAAAAGAGTTTTGTTTGTGAAGAAGTTTTACATAAGTGAAGGAGATCATCTACATTCCTTGGGCTTCATTTTAATCCATCTCTCCATCTTGTTTATCAGAGAAGAATTTCTAAACTCAATACTAGCTTTGTATTAATTCTTTGTTGTTTATCATTTTCATTAAGCTAGTATTTTCATTGGAGTTTATTTTTGATTTGATTTCACTCATTGTTACACACACTCACATTGAGCTTATCGTATTTACATATATATTATAATTACGGTTGTAAGAGATTGTAACATTGAGTCAAGCTTAATTGAGTTTTCATCTATTGTAGAGAACAACTATTATTGTATTCGTGCTTAATTATGAGATTCTCTTTGTAATACACTTGTACACCGAGAGAAGTGTGTGGCGAGAGTCGAGGATCATCCCAAGAGGAGTGGCAGAGAAGTGTGTGGCGAGAGTCGAGGATCATCCCAAGAGGAGTGGCGTCGGTTGACGAACCTAGGAAGAGGTTGTATCCGAGCACTTGAGGGAGACACGTCTAGTTCCAACACTTGAGAGAGTGTAGAGTGGGATTGCAAGAGTGTTGATTGTAGAGTTTTTGATAAACTAGAAAACCGTAGTGTAAGGTGTAAACGTTGTTCAGGTAAGCGTAGAAAACCCGGTTGTGATAGTGGATTTCTCCCCAGGAGTGGGGAGCGGAAACCTAGGACGGAAGGTCCGAACTCCGTGATCATATTGTGTGTTTGTATTGTTTATTTGCACTCTTACTCTTGTTTTGTTTATGTTTATTTTACCCTTGTGTTAAGTTGTATATCCTTGCATATATCTCATAGTATATCTCATTGCTAGGATATATCTCTTTATTCATATTGCTTATCCTAGCTCATATATCTTGTTGTATTTCATACCTGCTAGGATAACTTGTTAATTAGTTTTAATTGGCATAAATTCGTTTGTTTGTGTTCGTACCGTTATTTTTATTGTGTTTGTTCTTCTCTCTCAGCATTTGTGTTTGCCCTCGGAACCCCAACAAACAAAGCAACAAGAAAAAAGTTTGTAAGCAGCAGTTGCAAAAGGAAAGAAGTAAACTGACTGAAACAAGTCAATTCGGTAAGGGCTCGGTGTGAGAAAAACCAGTAAAGTCGGGGCGCATCATGGGTAAAACTTTCGCATCCAATAGCTACCCAGTACAATGCCATTATCCATCACATGAACGAAAACATTGTGTTTGCTCTCTCTAGCTGCTTTGCAATACTGTAATAAAGAAAAGGAAAGTAAGAGAAAAACTCTTTAAAACAAATAAATATAGCAGGGCACTGTCTCATTATTCCATATCTACTATAATTGGTAGTTCACTTATCTATATTTGGTAGTGCTTATGCCTCCTAATTTTCTACTTCTTATTGAGGTTTTCTATATTAAGTCTCCTATCATGATTCAGGTATAAATATATATAATCATCTCGTCATATGAATCAATGGATTATGGAATATCAATAAAAAGAATTTTCTCCGTAATCTGACATCTAGATCCATAGCCGATCAAAGTTCTACTACAAGGCATTGGATACCGTCAGATTTGTTCCAGATTGGGTTATTGATACCCATGTTTTTCCTCTTCAGATATTGAAAAGAGCAAAACCATCTCCTACTTGTTGTTTGTTAGGTTTGAATCATTTTTGTTTTAGGTTGGGTTTTGAAGTGATATCATAAACATAGGAGATTTTAGATACTGAATCAACTGATAGTGACCAGCGACATAACATGCATATGATACTGAGGAAAAAGGAAGAATAGAGCACCGAAGAGTTTTCAAGCTACATAAGCTTATTTAATGTAGATTTCATGTATTCTTATATCGAAATAGTGTTCATTGTATCATAATAATCTAGAATTACGATATATTTGCATTATTTTAGAGGTTTTGTAACATTTAAGTATGTTAAGTTACAAAGCCAAAATAATGAGTTATATAGCGCATTTTTTCCCACGTTGATAGACTTTTACAGAAGATCACATACCTACCTACCTGTTGACATATCTTTATGAGAAGTTGAGAACATAGCCATTCAAAGATAACTTGGTAATTTCAAAAGCCAAACCATGTATACGTCCCACAAAGAAAAGATTATCAATTTGCAATTCTTACTCCTCTCTTCCTCCGTAGTAACCTGCTACATCAGAAAAACTTCTTAATAGCTAATAATCAACTGATACCAAAATCTTTCAAGGCATCTAACTAACTACCGAATACAATCAAATTTTTCCCTCTACAATTACCATTAAAATAAAAGGTATCTCCAATGTTTGAATGGAACTTCCACCACGTCACTCAAATGAAATACCCTTACAACAAAGCTTATCATGACCAAACAACATTATCCGGTATCAAAATCACATCAGCGAAAGGACACCAACATGAGCTTCCAAGATCCCACCACCAATATGATCCCAAAAAAGGCTGAAAAAATTTCTCACCTCGCTTACGTTGTGCTTTCCTCATCATTATCATTAAAATATTCATGCCTAATACTATGTTTGGGAGTTCACTAAGAGAACAAAAGTAAAGGTAAGATGGGGAAAGGAAAGGTAAAGAAGGAGAGAAAATATAATATCTTATTTGAAAGTTTTGTAAGGGTAATAGAGGTGAATCTAAATTATTTTGTTTGGGAATTTTAATTATGGGAAGGGAAGCAAATGAATCTTAATCATTAATTCATAATGATAGAGGGTCAATATATCTCTTTCATTACGAAAATTTACTTTAGTTTCCTTCTCCTCCTCTAGCCCCAATTTAGAGGGGAACAAAATTGAACCTTTTTCCCCTCCCTTTCCCCTCTTAAAAAAAACTGCCAAACAGAGTAACTCCCTTTTTCCTTTCCCCTACCCCCAGTTACCCTCTATCCAAACATAGTATAAGTGAGGGTTCACTCGTCCTCCTCATTGCCGATCGCCAGAGGAGTTCGCTGCCGACTGCAGGACGCGGTGGTACCATCCGTTACGATTGACTCCTATATCTGACGTTGTCGAAACTAAGGTTTGAGATTGAAGGAGAAAGGAGCTTGATTTGGTTAGGATTTGGTGAGATGGGATGAGGGATTGAAGTAGATTTAAAAGGACAGTTTCTTTTGAAATGAGGTGGGTTTTGCCATTGAGTTTGAAGGGGTTTGTTCATGGCGTAGGGCCTGAGAGAGCGGAGGTTGATGATGAAGACAAATGTTGTTAGGGTTTTTAGCACTTTTGGTTTAAGGTTTTTGGGGAGTGGGAAAAAAACGGTAGGAGGAGGGATTACGTTGGGAATTTCTTTTTGGAATATTAAAAACATAACGGTACGAGAGAAGATAAAACTTTGCAAAACGCATAAACATTTGGGAGTTTCCACTAAAACCCCTTAACTTGGTGGGCCCCAACGCTTGGTCATTACATGCTTGGCATCAATGGATACTTGTAAATGGCTAAAATATCAGATTAACCTAAAAATTAATATTTATTTTTACTTTAATCTAAAAAATGATAATGGCAATACTTTGACCTAACAAGGGATTTTGATTCTCTCCGTTTTTAAAAAAAAGTAGTGAAGAGATCATTAAAAATTATTTTAAGTGGTTGATAATTATGATTTATTCTAATTCCAACACTAACTCAATTCAGAAATTATGCTCTTTCATAGCCTACACTCAAAATACAAATCACAAGCATCAATTAAATAATCCAATTTTTTCCTATAGTAAATTATGATATAGTAATGATCTCTTCACTATTTTTGGTAATGGAGAGAATCTAAATTCGCAAAAAAGAGCCATCTGATTTGGATTGTCAAGTGATCATGTTGAGAGCAGAGCCATGCCCTCACGCCACGGAAGCGATATAACCCGAGAGAAAACCCTGCATTTTGTTTTCATAAAAGCTCAAGTCAACCTTTATATTCCCGTTTTATAAAGGAAACAAGAATAGAAGTGAAATATCTCAACAAAGTGAAATATACACTCTTCTCTTTCTCTCATCAGTTCTAGAACTGAATTGTCGAGGGAATCTACAAGTAATAGCCAACACCTAGAAAACAGTAAAGACACGAGATTTACGTGGTTCAACAAACTTGTCTACGTCCACGAGAAGGGTGAGGGGGGGATTCCACTATGAGGAGAATATCGACGACTTGTACAATCCACAAGTTCATCTCAAAGAAGAAGATTTGATTTTTCTCTCTCAAGATCTCTCATTTTCTCTCATCAAGTCTCCTTGAAAAAACTCTCTATTTGCAGCCGACTAAACCCTTGTATAGGGCTGACTAAACCCCTGTATTTTTCTCCCCACACAAAACCCTAGGAAGAAAAAAACACGTTGGTATTTATATAAAACACCACCAGCCAATTACCCGTTGCACATGTATTTCGGGTTGGCCTGAATTGTTGCTCCCGCGTGCTTGCTCGCGTGGGCCTGTTCCCTGCTCGCACCGACTTTCATTCATAATTCTCCACTTTGTACATCATTTGATAAACCTTAAATTTTGGACGAACACCAGAAGAAAACCACGAACATCACCAGAGAGATCTGAAATACTAAATCAAGTCAAACCAGCTACGCTACTTTACCATGGCTGCCTACGTACCCTCCACCGGGATCAGGCTAACTGTAGTTCAAGTTGTTCTCCATATAGTCTTCACCTCACTCCATCACCGCCCCGAAGGACCATGCCCTCTTGTGCAGTTCAACACAGGCTGATATGAAACAACTCCAAGCAATGTTTAAACTTACTACCTATTACCATATTGGTTAACATGTCCGCGGGATTCTCACTCGTATGCACCTTCATGAGAGAAATATCACCTTCCTCTATGACATCCCACACGAAATGATACCTGACATTAATATGCTTGGTACGAGCATGATGAACTTGATTCTTTGCCAAGTGAATCGCACTCTGACTGTCGCACCACAAGTTCACATTCTCCTACTCAATTCCCAAATCGTCTAGAAGACCCCATAACCATAATACTTTCTTCACTCCCTCCGTCATGGCCATGTACTCAGCCTCTGTAGTAGAAAGTGCGACTGTAGCCTGTAACATCGATCACCAACTAACTAGAGCCTCATGTATCCTGAATATATAACCAGTAGTAGATCTCCATCTATCTAGATCACCCGCATAATCTGATTCCATAAACCCATCAATCTGACATGTATCTCCATCAAAATATAGACCCATATCAACGGTACCCTTCAAGTACCTCAAGACTCAGTTCATCGCTTCCCAATGTGTCTTTCCCGGATTCGCTATGAATCTACTGACGACACTGACCGCCTGTGAAATATCTAGACGTGTACGTATCATTGCATACATCAAGCTACCAACTGCACTAGCATAAGGTACACGCTCAATGTGTGCCTTCTCTTTCGTTGTAGTGAGAGATTGTTTACCTGAAAGCCTAAAGAGTGAAGCCAATGGAGTCACCACTGACTTAGTACTTTTTATCCCGAACCTCACGATCACCCCCTCTATGTAGCCCTTCTGGCTCAAGAACAATCGCTGATTCACCCGCTTTCTCCTAATCTCCATACCCAGTATTTTCCTTGTAACGCCCATGTCATTTATCTCAAACTCTTTACCAAGTTAAGATTTCAACCTATCTATCTCCATCATGCTCTTCGAAGCAATAAGCATGACATCTATATACAAAAGGAGATAGATATAATCACCTCCATGAAGCTTCCGAATATAAACACAACAATTGTAATCGCTTCGGGAAAATCCATACTTCAGCATGAAGGAGTCAAATTCCTTGTACCACTGCCGAGGAGATTGCTTTAATCTATAGAGTAAAGTGACACACAAGATTCTCCTTATCCTCAACCCTGTAGCCCTCAGGTTTATGCATATAGATCTCTTTATCCAAGTCTCCGTGCAAGAAGGTCATTTTAACATCGAGTTGTTCCAGTTTAAGATCATTATGAGCAACAATACTCAATAGCACCCGAATAGAAGTGTGTTTCACCACCGGAGAAAATATATTATTGTAATCTACACCCTCTCTTTGTGCAAATCCCTTAGACACTAGCCTAGCCTTGTACCTTATCCCACTAAGCTCTGAAGGATCCTCTTTTTTCTTATACACCCACTTACAACCAATAGCTTTTCTTCCTACGGGCAATGGGACAACCTCCTATGTTTGGTTCTTCCGAAGAGATTTCATCTCCTCCTCCATCGCAGCTAAACAACTCTCACTATCTCTATCCCAAATAGCTTCCTTGAAGGAGACCGGCTCATCAACCTCCACCAAGAGTGCGTATTCCACCAAATTAACTTGTTCATAGTGCTTCAGGGGTTGATCAGCCCCCAGCTTCAGTACCTGCTTATATGCTCGCTTTGTCCTAGTGGAAGCTAAACTATCCTCGAACTGCTGTTGTTGTAGTGCTTGTGTATTCTCCTACTAAACCTCCTCCTACTCAAGGTCATCATCTACCTGATTTCCTACTTGAACACGACTCGAACATGGTTGGTCTTTAGGTTCTATCTTAATAACCTGGGACTTTGAAGTCCTAACAGTCCCAACACCATCATCCTTAGGCGCCTTAGCAATCATGGATTTCTCATCAAATGTAACATTTTTGCTGATCACGAACTTCGAATATTCTATACACCAAAGACGGTAGCCTTTTATACCCTTTGCATATCCTAAGAATATAGCATTCTTGGCCCTCGCATCAAGCTTTCCCTCGTAAACGTGATAATAGGCGGTACACCCAAAAATCCGGATCCTCACATAATCTGCATGCTCTCCTGACCATACCTTATAGGGTGTATCACCATCCAATATAGAATATGGAGAACGGTTCATAATATAACAAGCTGTAGCCACCGCTTTTACCCACCATTCTTTGCCTAATACAGCATAAGATCGCATACTCATTGCTTTCTCCCGTAATGTTCGGTTCAGCCTCTCCGTGACCTCATTCTATTATAGTATAGATATGACTGTCCAGTGTCTAGCAATGCCCTCCTGATCACAGAACTCCTTGAAAGCACCATTTGTATACTTTATACAGTTGTCAGATCTTAGTGTCTTTAATTTCTTCACTGTCATGTTCTCAACCATCATCTTCCACTTCTTAAATGTCTCGAACACCTCATTCTTATGTTTCAGAAAGTAAATCCAAGCATACCTAGAATAGTCATCTATGAACGAGACAAGGTATCTGGAACCACCCTTGGAAGTTGTCTGAGCCAGGCCCCAAACATCTGTGTGCACATAGTCTAATATACATCTACTTTTGTGCTTGCTTTTCAAGAACTGGACCATGTGCGCCTTTCCATACACACAATCCTCACAAAAGTCCATGTAATATTTCTTCATATTCTTCAGCAAACCTTCCTTACCAAGCAGATCTAGACCCTTATCTAACATGTGCCCAAGTCGCCTATGCCATACCTGAGTGTGCTCACATGGGTCTCCACCACTTTCTTTAGTTTTAACCGTTGTATCTCCCGTCATCGTCGTACCTGAGAGAGTGTATAAATTACCGTGACGAACACCTTTCATCACTACTAGAGAACCCCGAACAACCTTCTTCACTCTATTCTCTGTAACAATCTTGTAACCGTCAGAGTCCAATGCACCAACTGAGATAAGATTCTTCCGTAAGTCGGGAACGTGCCTCACATCTGTCAAGGTTCGGATCACTCCATCATGCATCTTAATCTTGATATCACCTAGCCCCACCGTTTTACAAGCATGGTTGTTCCCCATCAGTACGATTCCACCATCAATGCTTCTGTATGTAGTAAACAACTTCCTATTTGGGCACATGTGGTAAGAGCAATCTGAATTAAGAATCCACTTCCCGGAGATATCCTCTCCATCCATGACGACATAGCATTCCTTCTCACTCCCTTCCTACGAAACATAGTTCGCTTCTTCCTTGCATTTTCTCCTCTCAGTCTTGTTGTTGTTCTTCTTTCTACCTACTCTTTTATTTGGACAATCGACCTTGAAATGCCAAACTTCACCGTATTTGAAACACGGTCTTTCCCGCAAGAGGTCTTGATTTAGATCTAGACTTTCCTCTCTTGCCTTTTTTTTCCTTGCTCATTGCTCCTTCCTCTAGCAAACAATCCATGCGCTTGTTTTTTGCTACCACCAGTAGCCATGTCACTGGTTGCAATCTTCCGAAGGTCATTCGCTAGAAGCGTCGTTCTAGTCTCATCCATTGTCAAATTATCTCCCACAAGCATTAGTGTTTGCACCAGATTCTCATATGACTTCGGCAGAGATAGAAGTAGTAGAAGCGTCCGATCCTCATCTTCAACTGTCACGTCTATGTCCTTTAAGAATGATATGAACCTATCAAACTTGTTGATGTATTCTCGGATTAATGAGCCCTCATCCATCTTGCAATTATACAATTTGGATTTTAAATAAATCCGGTTTGTTAGACTTTTCGTCATGAAAGTGCTTTCTAACTTCGACCACACGCCCGCAGTCGTTTCCTCTCCATCTACCAAGAAAGCTACATTCCTTTCAATGCAAAGGATAATCGACGTCCGTGCTTCCACATCCAGCTACTCTCAATCCTCATCAGACATATCCTTATGCTTCTTCTCTTTTCCAGCCAAAGCATTGTGCAATTTTTACGAAATCAACGAGTTTTTCATATGCATCCTCCAATAGGAAAAATTATTCTTCTCATTGAACTTTTTGATCTCGTACTTTCCAACTTTAACTGTTTTGCTAGTTGACGTCATCCTCCGCTTGTATTAATAAATCCGCTTCTCTCAGGAAATTGTCGAGCAACACCTAAAACCAGAAGCTACACCACTCTCAATCTGAATAACAGCTCTGATACAAATTGTTGGGAGCAGAGTCATGTCCTCACGCCGCAGAAACGATATAACCCGAGAGAAAATCCTGGTTTTTGTTTTCACAAAAGCTCAACCCAACCTCTATATTCTGTTTCACAAATGAAACAAGAATAGAAGTGAAATATCTCAACAAAATGAGATATACACTCTTCCTCTCATCAGTTCTAGGACTGAATTGTCGAGAGAATCTACAAGCAATAGCCAACACCCAGAAAAGAGTAAAGACGCGAGATTTATGTGGTTCGACAAACGTACTTACGTCCACGGGAGGGGTGAGGGAAGATTCCACTATGATAAGAACACCAATGACTTGTACAATCCACAAGCTCGTCTCAAAGAAAAAGATTTGATTTCTCTCTCTCAAGATTTCTCATTTTCTCTCCTCAAGTCTTCTTTGCAACCGACTAAACCCATGTATTTTTCTCCCCACACAAAATCCTAGGAAAAAAAATATGGTGGTATTTATAGCAAACATCGCCAGCCCAATTACTTGCTGCACATGTATTTCGGGTGGGCCTAACTGCTGCTCCCGCGTGCCTGCTCGCGTGGGCATATTCCCTGCTCGCACCGACCGTCGTTCACAGATAACCTCACTGTTTATTACTATTTAGACAGCCATGGTTAAATCCAAATCAAGCAATTAACAAATCTATCATCTGCGCTCATTTCCGCTTAACTTCGATTTTTTTCTCTTTTTATTTTTTTTTTTTTACGGTACGATGGGTATAAAATCCAATCACTCAAAAATAAATAAAATATAAAACAGAAGCACGCATCTTTGATGCTATCGACTACTGTAAGAGGCTGTATAGTTCTCAGGTAATACTTGTATAGTAAAGCATTCAAATAGACCACAAAACTTGCAAGCACAAATGCAGCAAGCCAATGCTTAACTAATATACAGAAAATTACCGCCAAAAAAGGAGGAAAAAAGATAATTACTAACCCTACGTTCAACAACAAGACATTGCATCTAACCCACTTCCTCTTGCTCAACGGCCACACAAATATACTCGGCAACATGAAACACAACCCTTTCCACATACAACCTATTTCTGTCGTATGATGAAATAAAACATTGTAAACTACAACTATTCACAGAGTTCAGGCATTTATCTCCGAATTGCACTGATGCTCGCGGTGACAGCTCCTTCGGTTCCAAAAAATACCCGAACAGCTCGTTCTCTCAAGCCTCTGCTCATCTATTTTATCTTCTACCTCATTTGTAGAACTGCTTTGTGAGCCACGAGGGAATTGCTCTCTTGCCTCCCCTTCAGACTCAATGCCCGTGCTCGGGTCATCATCACACGAGCATGAAGGAAGAGCAGCAGAAGGAAATGGAGTGCAAGACAGAGGGCAAACAACCTCTGAAGAAACTGCTACCACACGATTCTGACGAAATTCAGACCTGCAGGACATAGACTCTGGTGGGGGAAGAGCACGGGGGTGTAAAATGCACGGGTTACATAGGCTGAGTGCCAGGTTTGGCTTGAGCTCTTTTGTTGGCGTGGTGGAGAGTTTGATGAAAGAGACTATGCCAGTTCGACAAAGAGGACATGGGATAGATCCTGGATGGCCGACCATCTCAGATGTGATGTTGCTTGTTGAACAGAGATAGAGAGCACACTTGACACAGAGTTGATGGGCACAACCTAAAAATTTCAATAATTAGTGGATATCAAGGCATTGAAGAAGTAATTTAGTACAAAGGTCCAATACTGAGTTTCATTTCCTTATATGCAAATTTTGATATACATTCCATGTTACTCGAGGATTGCTTCATTGGTTCAAATTAGTTCTCAATTATTGAGTTTTGTAAGAAATGATGTTGATTATCTGGTTAATGGTACATATGAAAATTTATGTTGATAATATTCATTAGTTGATAGATAAACACTAGCCTATTACTTGTACTACCATGAGAGTTGCAGAATAATAACCCATACATCACATAAATTAGAATGTTTTTTGCCAAAATATGAAATTTCACGCAAGTAAAAAGCCACATGAAGTGGCCATCATCTGGTTGATGATTGATCTGAAAATTTATGTTGATGGTACTCATTTGTGTGTATTTGTGTGTGTGTGTGTGCGCGTGTGTGTGTGTGTATAAGCACCTGCCTAAGAGGTTCTGCAATAATACCACTTGCCTATTACTTGTACGACCATGGGAGTTGCAGGGTAATAACCTATACACGAATAAGAATGTTGTTGCCAAAATATGGGATTACGTGCAACTAAAGCACATGAAATGTCCATATTATACGGGCTTACATATCCACTTGCCATGTATTCATTAGACCTCAAAAATTCTTCAAGCCAAAAAACTTATACCTTCTTTCCCAACCAATAAATTGGTGGACTTTTCATCTGGGATCAGGATAGAAGCACCCAAATAAGGTGCCAATCAAGTTAAGGTTTAGTTTGACATCAGAAATTGAGTGTAGTTCTGACAGAATGAATGTATCGGAATCAAATACCTAATACATTAACCTTTTGGGTCTAAACACATCCAAATATATTGTTAATGTCTCTTCGTTTGAGCTCCAAACGTAATCAAAGCAAATCAATACATTTTCAAAGCCATATTTGACTAATATTTATGTCATTTATCATTCCAAAGCATCTAGAGGTTTTCCTTCCTCCTATAATAGTCCATTTTTCTCCACCCAAACCAACTTACCACAATTTCTCCAACAACTTACTTCCTGTCTCATCCTATGCCATCTTACCACTTTACTTCCATATTCGTCTATCCTTGTCTACAGTAATTATTTTTTACTATTAAATTAATTCCCTCTAACCATTAAAGAAAACTCTATAACTGTGGTGAGAGAGAGAGTTGAGAGTTACATTTTTATATTCTAACATGCACCTCTCAGGGTGAGAACCTATTTTTTATGGGCCGAAAACTAAACTCACACGGTGGTGATAATTTTAGAAAATCGGCTTTAAAGTCATGGCAGATGGGATTTGAACTGGGTTCTGATACCACCTTAAATTAAGTGTCTCTTAAACATTACACCAAAACACTGAAGTTGTGGTGAGTTGGGAATTCTATGTTTATATTCTAACATTTATAATTCACTGGTTCTTTTTTCTAAAAGTTGGAATTTTCTTGTTGTGAATTATATATATACTAGTGTGAGCTCTTTTTTATTTCTGCTACAGTAATTCTTCTTTTAAAAGTTGTTGTTTTGTTAACGCCACAGTACTTTTTAAAATGTCAGTGTTCTGCTTGTGCTCTGTTTGTGCTACAGTGATATTGCTACAGCAATAACACCACAGTAATTCGATGTAGCATTACTGTAGCATGAATAGTGACCTTTTGGATCCTTCTATAAGTATAGAGGAGTAGATGTGTGTGTGTGTAATAAGTTGTTAGCTCCAAATATTTGATTGTTCTCTTTCTTCACACTTTGGTATCAATCCTGGGCTAATGTGATTATGCTTCACACTACCTTAGAAGGGCTTGTGTGCTTTGGCTTCCCTTTTTTTTTCTTTTTTTCTTTTTTTCAAGAGGAATTTGTAACTGTTAGGCAACAACTACTTAATTTGACCAGATACAAAAGGGAACTGACCACAACATTAATGTAAAATAAAGATTTGCAGAAACAGCAGGCAAACCTTCCGCAGCTACATTGCAAGCCCTTTCCAAGCAAACTGCACAGGTATCACCATCATCAATTGTAGCAGCAGATTGTAGTCCACATTCCCTAAATCAAGAAAAACATAATGCTTATGAAAAGATGAATCATCAATGGATACAAACTATTAAGGATAACTAAGAAACATAAAAATTTAAGCAGCAAAATTCTAGGTTTGACTGGTTAGCCAAAATACTAGTCTAACATACAAGTGGAAACCTTGTTCTCCCGTCCATGAGCTTGAATTGAAAATCATTGAAGAATCAGTAGAACCAATAAAGATTAACTGTGGGCAAAAGCACTATCTCTGATGAATTTTAACATCCAAGTCAGTTATGTAACCTTATTAAGACGAAAAGAAAGAAATGTTGATAAGTGTGAGATAAAAGTCAGGAGTATCGAACCACAAGCCAGTATTCCAATTAACTTATAGGATTTTGAAGTGTACGTTTTGTACATGGCAGAAGCATTACATGGTACTACATAACTATGGGCTAAAGCACTACATCCGCCGAATTTTAAGAACAAAGTATTTTTAGTTATGCAATCATATTCATCAGAAAAGAAATGTTGAGAAGTGTGAGATAAAACTCAGGATTATTGAAGCACAGGCCATTTTCCCAACACTTAATAGGATTTCAAAGTATACACAGTGTTCTATAAAATTGTGATGGCTAAAAATGCCAAATATCTGTGAAGAGTAGATGCATCATCCAGTTGAGTGGGTCCAACACTAATAGGACCCACCAACAAAAAGTTCAAATCTGTTTCTCCTCTTCTCAATTGGAAAAAGGGAAAGGATTTGTTTATTTATAAAAGGAAATGAAAGGGCTGCCAATTAGCACAGCAGAGAGAAGGAAAAAAAGGCAGAAGAGAGAGAAAGTCTGGTGAGAGGAAGAGAAGAGAGAGAAGAAGAAAAGGGCTTTCTTGTGCTCGAATTACAGTGATTTACGTAGCATTTTGACCATAGCAACGCCACCAGGGGTATGGTATCAAGTTCTCCGCAGGTTGAAATTTTTAAGTGTGCCCTTTTCCCTTAATCTGTCAGCAATAACATGTAACACAGGAAGAAAAATCCTATGATACTTTAGCATTCTTAGGCCAATATAACTATTCTAGTTGTAATGGATTCAGAACACTTTTTACAGAAAAGCTTAACCCTGTAGATCTTGATCCAAATTCATTGCTTTTGGTTAATGTTTCAGTGTGCAGCCATTCTCACATGTGATGTGTCTCACCAATCTTTATGTCATGTGCCAGCATATTGCATGGGCCTTCAATTGGCAACATTGTCCTCATGAGACTTCAGAACTGACATGGTGCAGGCACATGACCTGATATGGCTGGATGGCTATGAAAAATCTTGAAAATTGCACAAAATGATATAGCATACGTCTACAAAATCCCCAGATACAAATATGGCATAGATAGTAAACTCACTCTCCCATACACAAATATACATAGACTGCTTAGGGGACTTACCTAAGGAGCAGGTTGTCATAAAATAGAATGGTGTTTTAGGAATTTGTTTAAGACTCCGTTCAAGAGATGTCAACTAGATGGATTAGTTAATAAATAATAAGACAACCCAATTGTCCTGAAAGGGGAAAGCCTTACTAGAGTCATTTGGTTTACTCATATTTAACCTAATAAACAACAACCCACATTGTCAACATGAACTATATCTTACTAATGCCATAGCTTACTTTTCTTTTTAACAAGACTCATCAAGCAACCATATTTCCTAATTGCGTTACAGGACGTATTGCAAAAAGAAAAACAAAATGTATTTTGGCTCATATTTGATCGAGTCCAAGGACTCCCCATCGGCTCTTACAGGTTATATCCAAGTAATCTCTTCTGTGTATTTGCAAGTTGGATTGTGGGACTACGAGTCATTTGACCTCCTTCATGGGTCAGAGCTAGTTTATCCTTTTAAGTTTCTTCTGCTTCCTTCAAATTTCTTCTGCTTCCTTTATGAACCAACAAAGCAGATGAACTTTCAACTTGCAAGTCCCCTTCCTTATAGCATGGTGGACTATCTCATCTTTGATAATACCCAGGCATCATTGCTCATCAAATCGAATTGAAGAGCTTATTCTTAGGAATTTGATTAAGGCCCATAAAAGAAGATGTACGACTAAATGGATTGGTTAATAAGACAATGAATCCGATTCACCAAAAGGCAAACCCCTATAGGTGTCTTCAGGCTATCTTATCTAATATATATTTAATCACCCTCTTAGTTGATCTTATGAATCTCATGCTCTTTCCTCTTTAATTAAACTCATTAATTTGTCCTATTTCCTCATTCGGTTTCTTGCCGTTCTCAATTTACCATGTACAAACTTGGATGCAAGAGACATATTTCAACAATATGGCCATCCCATGGTAACCATCAATTGTGATGTCCATGTCCATATCATTAAAGCATATAAGTCCAGCAAATTTCTCATTCTCTTTCTTGCCATTCTCAATTTATCATATACAAACTTGGATGCAAGAGACATACTTCAACAATATGGCCAGCCCATGGTAATCTGCACCAATTGTGATGTCCATATCCGTATCATTAAAAGCCTATAAGTCTAGCAAATTAAGTAAGACAAGAACAAGAAGAACAGAAACACAATAACATCACCTATCTTTATATCAGTTAGAGAATATTAATTCAATACAAATACAAGAAAATATTCCCATTTGATAAGTACAATTACAGAAGCAAGTACTGACTTCCAATTTATTCTTATGAGATAAGGTTTATGCACTGTTTTAAAAAACCTCCGCCTAGTCCGCTTAGGCGCCTAGGCCTAGACGGTACCTAGGCCGCCTAACTAGCGCCTAACGCCTAGGCGGTATTTAGGCTGCCCATCTAGATTTTACGAACGTTTAGGGGAGCATTGTCTGCTTACGTGGATTGCACCCTGTAGGCCTTAATTGTGATTTTATGTATCATAGCCTACACGTCCTCCAAACTCCATTAACCTCCAAATATGAACATCTCTACTACCTCTTCCGACCTTCAGCAAAACCTCATCGATCACCACTTAAATGAAGAAAGAAAAAAACGCCCAGAAACCGCTTAAGCGCCCGCCTAGGCGACTAAGCGTTGGGCGCCAAGTCCGACGCCTAGAAGCGCCCAGCGTTTAATGTAACATTGGGTTTATGGGCTATGGGTCCTATGTTTAGAATGGTGTTTTAGGAATTTGTTTAAGACTCCGTTCAAGAGATGTCAACTAGATGGATTAGTTAATAAATAATAAGACAACCCAATTGTCCTGAAAGGGGAAAGCCTTACTAGAGTCATTTGGTTTACTCATATTTAACCTAATAAACAACAACCCACATTGTCAACATGAACTATATCTTACTAATGCCATAGCTTACTTTTCTTTTTAACAAGACTCATCAAGCAACCATATTTCCTAATTGCGTTACAGGACGTATTGCAAAAAGAAAAACAAAATGTATTTTGGCTCATATTTGATCGAGTCCAAGGACTCCCCATCGGCTCTTACAGGTTATATCCAAGTAATCTCTTCTGTGTATTTGCAAGTTGGATTGTGGGACTACGAGTCATTTGACCTCCTTCATGGGTCAGAGCTAGTTTATCCTTTTAAGTTTCTTCTGCTTCCTTCAAATTTCTTCTGCTTCCTTTATGAACCAACAAAGCAGATGAACTTTCAACTTGCAAGTCCCCTTCCTTATAGCATGGTGGACTATCTCATCTTTGATAATACCCAGGCATCATTGCTCATCAAATCGAATTGAAGAGCTTATTCTTAGGAATTTGATTAAGGCCCATAAAAGAAGATGTACGACTAAATGGATTGGTTAATAAGACAATGAATCCGATTCACCAAAAGGCAAACCCCTATAGGTGTCTTCAGGCTATCTTATCTAATATATATTTAATCACCCTCTTAGTTGATCTTATGAATCTCATGCTCTTTCCTCTTTAATTAAACTCATTAATTTGTCCTATTTCCTCATTCGGTTTCTTGCCGTTCTCAATTTACCATGTACAAACTTGGATGCAAGAGACATATTTCAACAATATGGCCATCCCATGGTAACCATCAATTGTGATGTCCATGTCCATATCATTAAAGCATATAAGTCCAGCAAATTTCTCATTCTCTTTCTTGCCATGACTCTAAGATTCTTCCTAAATATCTAATCAAAGAAAAATATTGGTTTGTAGAAAGCAGTTCATAAGTCATATATAAATCAAGTATCAAGTTTAGCTCAATTTTCATTCAAATGAAACTAGCAGTAACACAAAAGGATTCAAAATGTAGACTATTGTCTTTCAAACAAAATGAAAGGACAAAAAGGAAAAGAAGAAACTAACATCCTCCACAAGTTTCAAGTCTAGAATACAATTCAAATAATTCCAATTTCGCAATACATTTCATCTGGGTATTATTAGGCTCTTATACACTGTTTTAAAAAACCTCCGCCTAGTCCGCTTAGGCGCCTAGGCCTAGACGGTACCTAGGCCGCCTAACTAGCGCCTAACGCCTAGGCGGTATTTAGGCTGCCCATCTAGATTTTACGAACGTTTAGGGGAGCATTGTCTGCTTACGTGGATTGCACCCTGTAGGCCTTAATTGTGATTTTATGTATCATAGCCTACACGTCCTCCAAACTCCATTAACCTCCAAATATGAACATCTCTACTACCTCTTCCGACCTTCAGCAAAACCTCATCGATCACCACTTAAATGAAGAAAGAAAAAAACGCCCAGAAACCGCTTAAGCGCCCGCCTAGGCGACTAAGCGTTGGGCGCCAAGTCCGACGCCTAGAAGCGCCCAGCGTTTAATGTAACATTGGGTTTATGGGCTATGGGTCCTATGTTAAGAATTATTCACTTTTTATTTCAATATATTCTCATAACACACTTTGCTATGAAAAAGAAAAGGAAAAACTCATATTATGTATACTGCACTTCTAGGAAGTATTTAGCTAAATATCAAAAATTAGGAATACGTTATATATTTAAGAAAATGTGTTAAATATCTTTGAATCATAACAATCATGTTTGAATCATGACAAAATAAGAATTCACAAGCGTACAAGTAATGCCTAAGAAATTATCTCAAATACGTGTTCAATACGGCGACAACTTTATCATAGAGTGATAATGCAAGTGTAGCCTGGTACCTTCCATCCAATGAGGGTAAGTGTTAGCCTCCTTGACCATTAGAGGCTAATTAATAGCCATAATTTCCCTACCATTTACTAAGTAAACGTTAGTCAGATCCTTGCAAGTCAAGCTTTGCATCAAACTTACCATCCTAGGCTACCCAACCCTCTCTTAAAATACCTACTTAACGTTGAACTTTGGTTCCTCTAGGACCACAAATTTGCATCTCATAAAATACTAGAAGAAAACATGAGCAATTTTGAGAAAAATACTGAGACTTTTTAGAATGGGTTATGCATCATGTTACTTATCCTAAGTGTTATATTGCTTGATGTATATTCTTAGTTCATAGATCGATCAGCTTAACCTAAAGGGTTGGTTTTTTGATATAGCTCTTATGGGAACAGGAGAGAAAGTCACAATTTTTATAGTTGCTTGATGTACATTGTTACCCAAGCCACGAGCTTAAGCTGTTAGCTATTATCTAGTAAGCATAAAAGTTTAAATGTTGAATTACAAAAAAAAAAGCCCATTAGAGAAAAGTGAAGGATGAAGGACAATTAGAGAATTTGCAGAATGCAGGAGGACAATTCCAAAAAAAAAAGAGTAAATGTTCGATTTTATATAGTAAAGAACATCCAAGACAACTCAGGGGGAAAAAAGAACTTAGCCACTTCATTGCTACCACTCACTACTGGTCAGAAATGAGAAAAATGGAACCAACCCTTGTGGTTGAAATCAAACAAGAACCAAATCCTCTCCGAAATAGTGAGAATAGGTATCAGCTGAGTGTAAAAAAATGAATGGGTTAAGATCATTAAAATTTCTATTGCCCCTTAGAGCGAATACAAAGAAGCAATGTGTTAGGCATTTATGACGCTTTA
This sequence comes from Asparagus officinalis, assembly GCF_001876935.1. Taxonomy (NCBI): domain Eukaryota; kingdom Viridiplantae; phylum Streptophyta; class Magnoliopsida; order Asparagales; family Asparagaceae; genus Asparagus; species Asparagus officinalis. The sequence goes on from NC_033803.1 coordinate 39,369,839, forward strand.
ATGCCTCCTTCAACTTTTATTCACTATTAGCTGCAACTAAGGATAATAGCAATATAGCATAGTGAGTTACTGCTCAGGACCCACTTCACTAAAGTGACCGCTTAAGCATCTCTACGAGCACTTTTTGGAATACTGGACTTGACTACTTATCCTTGAAGGCTTTTCAGTATCATTCCAATCCAAACTCCACTATAGGATATCTAAATGTAAATTAATCAGTTCTTGTACGTCTAGATCATCTAGAGTTCCTAAAAGAAGTGCAATAAGAAACAGAGAATTTTTTGTGTCCACGATGTAGAAAGTTTACAACGAAAAAAGGCAATATGCAAGGATTTTCAAGAGTTCAGATAAGGACCAAATGTTGTGGCAACAATTTATATGAACTGAAATATATAACTGAGCAATATTCTAGATTTGGCCATCGATATGCCTACTTAATGCATAAGATTTAATCCCATTTTGTTTGGTTTCCCAATGGTTCTTCCAAAACAAATCAGGCAGAAGTCAGTTTGCCCCAAATTCAATTTGAAAGTCATAGGGAGGAAGAAAACAGAAATTCAAGGATTTTTCCAAAATATAGGTGATAGCCTG
>NC_033803.1:39371148-39448227 GCF_001876935.1 Asparagus officinalis
ACAATAAATGTTCAAAGGAAATTTCCTAAATTTTGATGACATTGTTTATTTATAATGTCATGTCATGATATAAAGATCAGAATAAGTCCCCTGTGCAAAAAAAAAAAAAAAAATTTATGGAGTAATTTTGCAGGTGAGCAGAAAAGTAACAACCAAGGAAATTAATAAACAACTTGCATTTTTTGAATGCTTTGAGATTTCATCTACAAGTTCACATACGGTTCCCAATCTGCAGTAGGATGTTGAAGGACTACATGGTTCAACATTGTTGTCATCCATGCCTCCTTCCACTACTTCTAAACAAACTGTTTTGTGCTTGCAAAGTTGGCATCGCCTACTTCTCCAAGGAGAAGACTTAACATTCCTCATTAAATTGTGAAATACCTCATGCTTTCAGTATTCTTTTTGCATGTGCATATTGCAAACTAAGTTTTATAAGCATACTGAGTTCCGTATTAAGCAACACTGATAAAAATCCAACTAGTCAAAAAGGTAATCTGACAGTCATTTATCTTTTCAGCTGGTTCACCAGAAAGCATAATAAATCAATATAAGTCTCATGCTTATTTACATAGAAGACATCTTGAGTTTAACGAAGGTGATTATGTAATGATTCGAATTCGCCCGGAACGGTTTCCTCCTGGAGCCGTCAAGAAATTACATGCTCGTAGTGCTGGACCTTTTAAGATTATCAAGAAAATTAACTCAAATGCTTATGTAATCGATTTACCTCCAGATTTTGGAATTAGTTCGACATTTAATATTGCAGATTTGGTAGCTTATAAAGGTCCTCCTTTTAACCCTGAAAATCCACTTGTGGATCTTGATGAGCCTACCCCTGATCCTTTCCTTGAGGGACCCCCATTGCCACCACTGCCTACTACTTTTGTCCTACCCCTGATCCTTTCCTTGAGGGACCCCCATTGCCACCACTGCCTACTACTTTTGTCCCATTTACAGCTAAACACATTGATAGCATTCGGGATGATCAAATCATCTCAACCCGAGATGGTGGTTGCAGACGATATCTAGTACGTTGGAAAGATCGTCCTGAATCTGATGATACATGGATTACTCGTGAGGACCTGCAGCGCCTGGCTCCGGATCTATTGGAGTATTATGAGGGCCAGTTGGAGCCTAACTCGACGGGGTCGAGTTCTTCCCACCCCGGGGGAATTGATGAGGACATCGCACAGCCTCCACTTCGCACATATTTTCGCCGCCGTCGTCGTCTTGCTTCAGCTTATATTTGGTTTTGATTTTGAGAAGGCTTGGAGTCTAGCTAGTGTTACGTTTATTCTCTTTATTGTATTTGCTCTTTTTTTTAGTCCCACATCGGATATGAGAGTGAACTTGTAGTTGTTGAAGGCCTATTTAAAGAGGTCAATTCTATGGAATAAAGCAATGAATATTTGAAGAAAATTTTGTTTCATTTGTGAAACTTTGGGTATTGATTTAATCTCTAAGATTGAGTCAATGGTGGTGAAGCCAAGGCCCGGGTTGCGATTCGTGGTCATATCTTGTTAATTTTCCAAAACCCTAGCTTTCCCAAATCTTTGTTCTTCCCCAAATTTCCCAAATCCCTTACATTAAACCCTAAAATTCCCATCGTCCCGCATCAATAATGCTGCAATTCTGTGATAAAACATGAATTCTGAAATAGTCACACAGCAATAAGCATTTGTACGAATATATAACAGTTTTCATAGGCACAAAATACCTTGCTATATTAAGTATGCTCATAAGAGGCAACGAAAGATATTTAGATGGTGGAAACTCAGGTATAGTTGCATCAGAATTGGGCATGAGTAATGACTCAAGACAATGACGACCCCACATTTTAGCAACATCAAGTGGAAGCCACCTGAAATATAAGAATGGTCAAAGTGAGAAAACGCCATAAGAGATCTATTTTAGCAGAAACAAGAAGGCTTCTAAAAACAGGAGAAGAAGGTTACCCGTTGCAATTCAATGTCAACCGACTAGCACCTTTGGAAAGAAGTAACTGCACAGGAAATTATATATTAAAAAAATCGAAGCATGCAGAAGTTAAAAACATAATCTTGGCATCCGAATTCAAAAGAAGTATAGTGCAAGTAGATTTGCCTGGCAGCACTTGAGACTCCCTCCACAAGCAGCATAATGCAAAGGTGTGCTCCCAGCTCCTGCCACATTCACACAACCAATACCATTTCCTTAAAATCATACAAAATCAATAAAATTAAACACTCACGTCACGAACAAGAAGAGTTACCTATACCTATCAAATTTATCGCTGAACCATAATGAAAGGTGACAGTCGAAACACTTGCATGCAAATCAAGCAATAGTTGCACACAATCAGAGTATCCATTCAATGCCGCCAAATGAAGTGCAGTTACTCCACCATCCGCAGGCTTGTTTATGAACCTAGTGAGAACCCTGAAACCAATAAACTCCAAATCATCACAGTATCCTCTTCTCCACAAAAGACCAGCAAATTATTAAAGTTATGGACAACATACGATTGACTAAATTTAGGGCCGGATGCAGAATTGTCACTCTCAACACCTGAACTGGCCACTCCATAAGGAGCACTGGGGACAAAGTCTGCAGCTAACAGTCTTATGCATCTCACATGGCCATCAATGGCTGCAAAATGCAGCGCAGTCCTGCCGCTTAAATAATCAGCCCTAGTAACCTTAAAAAAAGACCCATAAACATTCACATCAATATCCTCCAACAATTAAAAGATCCAGTGATAAACGACTTAATTAACACATACATTGCATCTGAAGAGCAGCAGAGTCTGCACCGCTTCCCAGTGCCCATGCCGACAAGCTTGCATCAACGCCGTCTAAATTAACCTCAAAACTCAAAATTAGGGCAAAACTGAAAACTGAAACCTGAAACCCGCCAGTAATTCATCAAATCTACTCACCTGACCGCAATAATTCCTAGAATTCACATCCGCTCCCTTCTCTAGCAACAGCGTAACAATCTAGCCAATTCCAAGGGCGACAAATCAACAAAACTCCCCCCACCGAAAAAAAAAGAAAAAAGAAAAAATCGCAAAAAAATTGCAAATTCAAAATCGGGACCTCGTTGTGGCCTTTGGCGGCGGCGAAGTGAAGAGGAGAGTTGAGGCCGCCAAAAAAGGTGGAGTATTTGGCGAGGCAAGGGTTGAACTCTAGCAGCATCTTGGCCTCGACGAGATCGCCGTCTCTCGCCGCCGACACTAGTCTCTCGCCGGAGGCCGAGCATCCTAGAGAGTTCCCCATCGAAGAGACAAAGAGGATCGATCTCGATGTAAGATATCTTGATCACAGCATTGTTTTTTTTGGGGAAAGAGATCAATTTGGGTAGTTCAGCGACAGAGTAACCGAAGAAAGAAAAAGAGATCTTTGTTTTGTTTTGAAGTTTTTAGAGAGAGAGAGAGAGAGAGGAGTTACTTGTTTCTCTCTCTAGGATGGGGATTTGTCTGGTTCGGACGAGGGGGGGCTTTTGTGGCAGACAGCGAGATTCATGGTAGATTTCAGATTTTGTTTTTTAATAGAGCTTTGCTATAGAGACTCAGGACCAATAGAGGGGACAAGTGAGGTGTCCCTCTCTTATTGGATAATGAGTTGGTTATCATTAGGATTTGTCTGGTTCGGACGAGGGGGGGCTTTTGTGGCAGATAGCGAGATTCATGGTAGATTTCAGATTTTGTTTTTTAATAGAGCTTTGCTATAGGGACCCAGATTCAATAGAGGGGACAAGTGAGATGTCCCCTTCTTATTAGATAATGAGTTGGTTATCATTAATGATAGCCAACTCATTATCCAATAAGAGGGGGACACCTCACTTGTCCCCTCTATTGTCCCATATTTTGGGTCCTTAGGGAATTTTTCTTTTTAATAATGACAAATTTTGAAAATACACCTATTTATAAAATTAATTACAAATTTCGATTTATTCTGAAGTTATCCGTGAACATCGATCCAGTTTTAGCCATCGGGCTAAAACTAGATCGATTTTCACAAAAAAATCTCCGAAACTTCACGAGACTTGAAGTCCCGTGAAGTTTAGCAGACAGCTAATTAAGTTGCGTAACTTCACGAAACTTCAAGTCCTAATTGAATTTCTCGAAGTTACGCAGCTTAACTAGCTGCCTGCTAAACCTTACAATTTCAAATTCAATGATAAATGAGGGTTGCTTAGTTCTTTTTTCGGGATAATGGTTAAAAGTTTTTGCAGTAGGAAACACTAAATCCAATGATGATTAACGGCTATAATAATTTCAAGACAAATCAGTTCAAAATGGAAGGATATTGTCGACTGCCACATTATTTTTTGAAATGTCCTTGCACATGATGTTCATTAACTAATAAATGATGCGAGGCAATGAAATTACTGTAGAAAGACAAACAACCATGCAGCCTCAAGTGAAGTATTCCCGAAATATCGAACGGTTGCTAGAGGAACTAGATTTGAGGGACTAAATAACAATATTCTCCCGAAGACACAATAGGACATGAGGAGCTAAGCAACAATTTCAATGAGTCGCGGGACTAATTTCAAAATGTTTTCAAGGAGCAATATGGAAATTACCCTTTTTCTTAGGAGGTGTTTGGTTTAATTTTTACAAATTATAAGAAATGTTTTCCACACAAAATATGATTTCCTTATATTTCTTAAAAAAGTAAAGGAAAAGTTTTGAGAAGTCAAAAATTACCAATTTTCTTGTTTTTTTTTACTTTGCTTGTTTGGTTCAAAACAAGAAAATAGTCCATAACTTTATAGAAAATAGCAAGATTTCCTATAATTTGTAGAAATAGAACCAAACACCCCCTAAATTTATAGAAAAATGTCAACTTTATAGAAAAATGTCAATGTGGTGTCAGATTTCTTGGTGATTTCCGCCCATTTTGAGAGAAATTTGATTTCTGTAAATTTTGGTATTTTTTGTACTTTATAGAAAACATTTATGTGAATTTCTTTTTGAACCAAACACAGTTTACGGAAATCTACAAAAAAATTTTAATTACAAAATTGTCATTGTCAGATATTTTGAGAAAATTTTTCTATAAAATTGTGCAACCAAACACCCCCTTAGGCAACAAGCTTATTTGAGAGGGCGTTTGTTTCACTAAAAATTTTGGTATTTGGTAGAGATTACAAGTTTTGTGATCAAAAAGTGAGTTTTTCTGCATTTTGGGATTCTATATATGATGTTTGTTTTAAGAAAAATTTTAGAATATTGAATCCCAAAAGTGCAAAAAGTGCCCAATTTTTAGAATTTGCCAAATCCTCTCAATCGAAGAGGATTTTAACAAATCACATAAATGGGTGTGTTTACCTCTCAATTGGAGAGGATCTGAAAAATCCCAATTTTGTCTTTTTGTGGGAGGTAGTTTCACCAATATAGCATATTCATCATATTACAAAATTTTGGTATTTGGTAATGCTACAATTTGAGCTTGAAACAAACAATAGCATATTCATCATATTACAAAATTTTGGTATTTGGTAATGCTACAATTTGAGCTTGAAACAAACAAAATATTACAAATTATAGTATTCAAAATTTTGGTATTTGGTAATGCTACAATTTGAGCTTGAAACAAACAAAATATTACAAATTATAGTATTCTAAATCCCAAAAAATTAACGAAACAAACTACATTTTAGAAATCATTAACTCATAATAGAACACCTATGGATTTCAAACCCCATGGTGAAATCCATATCCTAAAATTATAGGATTTGAAACAAACACCCCCTGAGTGGATCTATCTTGATTTGGTTTAGGGCTACAAATCAATAAGCTGATGAGATGGAGGCAAAAATCTTCGAGAGGTTTTATGACGGATAGGAGGTTGTTGTTAAGACAGGTGAGTTAATTAAGGAAAGATATGCCAGGATCCCATTAATTAGTAGAGTGGAAATAAAATTCATCCCATGGGCTCATCCATCTTAGCGAAGGTTAATTCCAACAAAACTGTATCTAATGCTAGAACAGTTTATATATTGGAATAACGGCGTGGGTAAATATGGATAGATGAATAGGAAACAGGATATATACTGTAATCAACTTAGGAAAATATATAGATAAGCCCTATGATATTCTTTTTCTTATACCTTATATAAATCTAACTTTAGATTCACCTCTTTTTTTTCTATATTTGGTCTAGATATATGGTAAATATGTTAAGAATGTTCATCTTATCAATGAAGTTGGACACGATGATGTGTCTAGGGCTGAGCATGGTTCGGTCCAAACCGAAAAAACCGACCGAACCGACCCAAAAAAATCAGTTTTATGAGTAGGGTGATTCGGATCGGTTTGAAAACTTTTCAACCCGAACCGACCCGAACCGACCGAATATAGTGCAATACTACCCATTATGATCTCAAACCCTACCCGACCCGTTTTCAAAGAGTCAAAGACTCAAACCCTAAACTCATTTTCTGAATTATTATGGGTTGAAAACAATATCATTATATTAATGTTTAATGCTTCATAATCTCCTACTTTGTTGATTTTTTTTTCTTTAACACAGTTTGTTGTTTGATAAGAAGTTTGATGAAGTTAGAACCGAACAAACCGAACCGACTTGCAATAGTTCGGTTCGGTTTTGAATTATAGACGGTTCGGTTTGGTTGTTCAAATTTTAGTAAAAACCGAACCGAACCGACCGTTGCACACCCCTAGATGTGTCTAGTTAAAAAGGAATCCAATTAGCAAGGGGAGCCTACGTTTTCTCCAGAAAGAAAAGAAACTCATTTTAATTGCCATCCTAATATCAAATTCAAACGTACATCTATTTAGGTACATCTTACAATGGGCGATGAAATTAATTAGAATTTCCCACTACTTACTATTTTGGTCAAACAAAATAATTTTGCGTATAAGAATTAAATTACTTAGCCAAATCGACAACAACGTCTTCACTAGATCCAAAACGTTCAATCTAAAATTTGAATATAAAAAATATATATATTAGGTGAACTCCTGATGTATTATTGTTCCCGTCACTAATAATTTGTCAACACTTGGGAGTAGTCAACACGTTTGAGGGATTATGGAAGCAAAGATGGATCCAAACATAAACTATTAAGCTCTTCTACCGAACTGAGTAAACTAGAACCAATCACCAAGTTAATTAATAGAAAAAATCAATGGAAAGAGTAGTTATAAAATCTCAATTAATTCATCACATGACGGTAGTTAGTGGGAAACGTTGGTTCTTGTCAATTCCTAATTGGACTGCATGTCATGAAAACTCACCTACGGCTTTGGTTGGCAACTCCTCACTAGAAATATGCTAAACTTGAGATCTACCCTGTTCAGCTGTGGATCAACTTTTCCCCTGCTTCACAAATAAACCAGTTTAAAGGCCAATAATAAACTAAAGCAAACTTGGTCATTTCTAGCCTAGCTTTTACCGATCAACAAAACATTCTAAACTTGGACCACATTCAAAAGCCTAACCAATTTTAAAGAGTTGCCAAGCGCACCTTATATATATTGTGATGTATGTATCGTGACGCCGCACTGACCAATTGGGTGCACATATATAACGTGTCGTTAGAAATCCGGAGAGCTAGCAGCGGTCACATACATTTGTACATCACAAACAATAGAAGATGAGCTTGTGGATTATTTCTTAACGCCATCCCTTACTGCTTAAGTCAGCAGTGTCTTTCATTTAACTGAAGATCGACGCATTAAAAAAAAATCAAAGAACAAAGTTAAAAAAAATGTTTTTGTAGGGGCGGTCTCTTATCCATCTCTCCATAGTAAAGACGTCGACCATTGTGCATCCTGATCATGCAAAGTATCCTCATCCAATTAGAGGGTCAAATTCAGACCTGTATAAATAATAAACAAAATCAAAGGTGAGACCCAAGAGACAATTTCAACACGAATTGCAGCCTCTATAACAATTAATTTCAATTAGCAAATGTTTCTATCAGATTGCAGACAAACAGATCAAGCTGATCAATATCTCCAAGTACATAAAATAAAAAGCAATCAAAACCGCAACTCACCCAACAACCGTGAGATGTCCAACAATTTATAAGCACCATGATGATTCAGATATTACGCGATGCGGATATTATAGGGCAGTGATCGTCCTCTTCTCTCAGCAGATTGCCTAGGATCAGGCTCAGCAATTGCTCTCTCAATTAGCACATACTTAATCCGGCTCACTGATTTCCTTACCTATGAAAAAAAAACATTTAGGCTGCTATGTTATTAGATCAACAAATAGATGTATAAAGCACAGATTTATTGCTCAATCAGGAAAGTTACTCTGATAAAGTTAAAGAAGAAAGTTAACTGGGAACAAGACCGATTTATCGGTGAGCTACAAGGAAGTTATCTCGTGAGACCAAATGTTTTAGGTTTTAAGAGAGGAGCCACAAATACAGCTATAATATCTGGTTATCAAAAGAAGGTAAACTCTTCATGTTGCGATCCTTGCAGGTTCTTTAGTGCCAAGGAACCACATTCCCACTGCTTGTAAATGCATCCTTCTTTTATGAGGGGGAAAATACAAGCTGTTCAAACAGCATATTAAATTGCAATAACTCAAACTGGTAAACATCACTGCTTGTAAATGCATCCTTCTGTTGTGAAAAAAAAATGCTGTTCATACAGCATATTAAATTGCAATAAATCAAACTGGTGAACATCACAGCATGCCGCATCGATAAGCGGCAATCCATGTCAGGAAATTAGTGCAAAGACAAGTTGAGACTCTAGAAGGATACTTGCAGATATAATCTTGATAGAGTTGAAAAGAATTGAATTAAAAAAGAAAACCCCCATATGATGCTAGTAATATGAGTTTTTCGGATATATAATTAATCCTAGATGCTTAACCGAAACTGCTGAAAGCCAAAACAAAAACTGGGCTAGGTTTATTAACGAGAAAGTTAATTGCAATGTACAGCCATCTTCAGCATAACTAAAGAACCTCTTTGTTTTTCACCGTAAAATAATCAGGCTATGTGATAAAGAAGGGAACTCAAAAAATTAAGTTTCACAACCCACTTCGAAACCAAAAAAGAAATGAAAAAAATAAAAAATAAAATTTAAAATAAATAAATTTTAATTTTAAAAAAAAATCTACAGTCTTCCTTCAAAACATCCTCATTGGTTTTAAATAAATAAATTTTAATTTTTTTAAAAAAAATCTACATTCTTCCTTCAAAACATCCTCATTGGTTCTCCATCTCCAAACTAACGAAAACAATAAATCAGTTAGTCATAAATATTTCAAAGACATACTTAGCAAAAGCAAAAAAACTTTCTAGAATACATAACATGCTTAATGACTCAGTCTTTCATTCTCCGGTTACTACTTTTGCGCCCTGGATCAGGAATACATCATGAATCAGACTTGAATTGTATCAAAACTCGGAGGGTTGGGTTGCGGGGAGGGATCACCTTTCACCCGCTATTTCTATATTTGGAGAATACATTCATTTCTTACTCTTTTGCCCCTAATTCATTTCAGCATTCTCAAATTCAATATACTATGAGCATATTCTCTCCTAGTTGTTTACTGAAGGTCCCAATTGTAGGTATGCAACAACAGATGCAAGAAATAAATGAATCAATTGCAAGAAAGAGGAAAAAAGAAAGTAACTAAGATCACGAATATCTCTAGATAATAACCAACATATTCCATGTTATGGACTAGTACCTTCTCAAATCAAAACCTGATTAATATCTTGACCAAATCTGAAACTAGCCGGACACATGTTCGATTCTTCACTCATTGGACACTCCTTGAATAAGCATAAATTTTTGCAGAGGTGTTGTCACACCGCCAAAATGAACAGTTTATTTTGAGATGGATGACAACGGCAACATGTGCACAAAGCACATGCTAAGCCTGCGGTGCACTTCCATATTACAATAAACTTTATTTTAGACGAAACTTTATTGACAAATAAAGAAGTCTCAGAGCAAACAAGTTCACTCTAACGAGTCAAGACTCTTATTACATATGCATAGTAGCAAGACTCATATAACTTTAACTTTCAGCATCAAATATCCTAAAAGATCATTCTCATGTTCCAAAGCTCTAAGATACAAATAAAGCTATCTAATTTTCATCTGAAAAAGATTGAAAAACAACGGGTGAGTTTACACTCAGTGAGCAAAAAACTTATCATTAGCGGATCAGACAAGTTTAAGAATTTATCAATACTAAAATTTAAATAAGCTATCGTAAAAAACAACGATTAAGAAACACATAATATTTCGAATAAGAGGAATTTCCAAGAATAGATGTGATATTGTCATAAAAGAATATTCACAAATTATGAAACAATACGAATGAACACTAAACACTTTTAAAATCGTAATTATCCATCTAAATGCACACATGAAGAACTTTCTCAGTTGTTACATTAAGGCTACGAAAAGTATAGCCCGGTAACATGGAAATGTGCATAAAATTACTATAAGTCAACACTGGTACAGAATATACCTAACACTATCATAAGTTGCCCGAAGGCCACTTCAATTTTGTCAAAAAGATCACTTTAACACTGATCGGTACATTCAATACCATATGATAGGCTTAAACAAATCACTTCACTCCACAACGGACTTCTGAGAATTTTTGATATTTAAAACACTTTTCTTTTTGCTCAAAGTATCACTCATAATTTTCACTAAAATGAAAAGCAATATAAATGCTTAAACACTTTTACAAACTTTTCGCATATCAATTTCATAAAAGTAGAATATTCATGAATCTAAACAAATAGATAATTTATTTTTGTCAAATAGAACTCTTTAATAAATGCATTTGAAGAATAAATTTGCAGTGATATATTTTTAATAATCTCGTATACTAAAATAAAATTTACCTTGTAAAAGATAAATAGCTATCATAATTTAAATTTGTTAACAATTACTAATAATAAACATAATAACATGTCTAATCCACAATTTCTCTACACAAAAAAATAAATTATCATTTAAATAATATATAATAGAAAACAACTAATGAGAAGAGATCTACTCACATCAAGAGATTTGATAACACTTTTAGAGAATCGTACTCCAAGAACCTACTCCTCGATCAAACCTATAATCATACAAGATGCATAAAAACTAAATATTCCATACTCAAACTATTTTGGGTATAAAACTAATATTTTTAGTTTCTAAGGGGTTTTCTAAAATTTATTTCTATCCTTTCTAAACAAAACTTGGGCCTAACAACAACTTTTCTAGTTTAATGGGTTAAAATGAAAATCTTTCCATTAATTAGGTTATGTACAAAATCGCCTTTTCAAAGATTCTGTACTCAAAGCTAATATTTGTATTTCTAGGGGTCTAGCAAAATTTTTCCTTTTCTTCTTCCTCTTACCTCTTCCATTTTGTTGATTGCTTATGAACCCAAATGGGTTTGCTTGGGTTAAATGATCGGAGCAGCCACCTCCATCAAGAGTCTAGATCTAGGTTTGGCCTAAGGTCGCTGGATGTCATCGGAATCAACACCGGTGGTCTGAAAGGTATTTTTTTATTATACAACTATTCATAACTAATTAGTAAAGAAATAAAATTGAATCACTAACCTTTTAAAGCTTAATCCTCCATCTTCTTCTCTCCGTACTCTCCAGATCCTTTTCTTTTCTTTTTCTTTTTTTTTTGTTTGTGTGCATGAACCTATGAGGGATTGATTTACTTAGGGTTTTCAAAGTCCATTTGTATTCTTTAACTCCTATCACATTTAATCCTATTTAACACATTATTACCCAATTGAAACATGAGTTAGTGCTAGAGTTACAAAACCTTTGATTTTCTATTTTTTTTAAATGATAAAAAAAACCGGTTCTCTACAGGTGTGCCCAATTGTATAATTCATGTTTTAGTTTAAAACATTCGTCATACATTTTTTAGGAGTATATATCATGCTTCGAGTCCACTTCCTACAACTCGCTTTTATGTGTCAGATTCATTTCGGCCCATACTCAGTGCAAAAGTATGATTTTAAAGGGTCATTTGGGGATCTAGTTAAAAAAATGAGTGACTTCCAAATGTATACTACAATTTGCTTAATAAAGGAAACATTAAAATGGTACAGAAAGTTTAGTTTTCATAATATGTAAATAATTAACAAAATCAATCCCATGTAAGTTACTGATATGCATGTATATAGCCCTGCCCCCATATCAACATGTTACAAATTTGTTGTGTCCCCTTTATCTTACCTTTTACAAATCTATTGTGTACAATAACTGCATCCTTACTCGCACCCGTACCCGTGTAGCATAGGTTTGAAGACAACAACTACAAAGTTGTTTATGCTTAACTGGCTTGGAGAGTTCTCTATGAACAATTGAAAAGACAACAATTTTTTTTTAAAGGCTGATTCGTTGAGGACAGGACTCAAAGTTTTTATTTGGCCTTATAAAATTGTAGCAAAATTCCTAAAGATGCAAAAGCGGGGGGAGACAAAAGTTAGGTCTTTAGTTAAAACTCAGCAAATAATGTAGATGTTCAAGAAGCATAAAGAAGTCCGAGACCCCCCCACCCCCCGGTTTCCTGAAAGGAGGAATGCAAGGCAAAAGGGAAGTATTTAAGAGTATTTTTGGAGGCAGAAACCAAAGAGGATCCAGATAAGAAGGAATAACAAGGCAACCAACCTTAAGATAGTTTTCAACTCATATTTTCTATCCTTGTCTCCCCTTGCATATCTGTTTATATGAGAGCTGAACCAACTCAAATGTAGGGATTGACTCATTTATACTACATCATAGATAATTTTGAATTAAACAATAGGAAATGGAATTCAGTAACTTCCAAAGTAACTCATGAACTAAAGTTGGATGATAAAATAGGAGTTACTCATAAATGAAACAAAACTCATAAATGGAAGATAAAGTCAAGTGACTTTAGGAAAAATTCATGAAATGATAAACCCTTAAATCAAATCTGGTTATTTCTTCCTACCTTAGACCTAGACTCCAAGCCAAACTATCAGAAAACACTATTGCACATAAAAAAATATACAAAAAGTAAAACAAATTGCTGAAAACAATAAAACTCGAAATACTAAAACAATATTATCACATCACCTGCATCCAGTAGTCATCTTCTTGTACAGAGCCATCTTATTCACTTCAACTTCGCTGAAATCACAGTGACATAGTAGCTCAGATAAACTTATCCAGTTTAGGTTTTAGACAGACCGCTATAAAATAAAAAATATCTCCCATATCTCTTAGTGGTTAATGTCAAGTATGCACTTGTTTCTTCTTATAGTTTTGCTAGCATGTTCTAGTTTCTCATCTGAGTTCTCAATTCTGGCTTCGTTTGGATACCATGGTGTTTTTCTTATTGTGTTTTTGTAAAAAAACATCATGGTATTGTGTTTTTCCCTTAAAATATTTTCAAAATATTATGTTAAGTATTTTTAGTCAACACTAGTTTGACTCATTATAACATTAGTATTAAACATATTATTAATATATTATATATTAATTATAATAAAATATATTATAAATAAAATGTTATAATATTTACTTTACATTATTATAGTATTATAAGTATTAAATGTAATGCAATATAATATTATATAATGTATTATAATATTATATTGTACTTTAATGAGTTATATTATATTATATTATTACATATTATTTTCAAATAATTATATATTTAATTATTTTGGTATATCAATTTGTTATTGTTGTACATTATATTAATATTTTTATAATAATGTTATTTTATTATTAATATAATATTATACTATTATTAATATAATATAATATTATTAATAATGTTAATATTATGTTATTACTAGCATGTTATTAATAAATTAATATATTATAAATATTTTAATATTATATAATATATTATAGTTTTTAATATGTAGAATTTATTAATAGTACTTTAATAATATATTAGTATTTATGATAAAAATAAATATTATTATATTATTAATATATTATTTTTACATTAACATTTGTTAGCAATAAATTATTTTATTATTAAAAATTATTTTACTTTATAATAAATTATATTATTTATTAAATAATATATTAATATTTATATATTTTATTTATTATATAATACATTATTAACATATTAAATATTGGTATTTAATATATTATTATATTATTATATAAGATATTTTATTTATTTTATTTTTATATTATTTAATAAATATTACTAATATATTAAATTAACTATAATATAGTATAGTATAGTATAATATAATAAGCATGTTGATAATAACTCTATATTAATTACGTTTAATATATTATGTTAGATATTATATTAACACATTCTCAAACTGAAAATCAAAACACCAAACTTAAAACACCTAAAAGGTGTTTTGAAATAAATGTTGTGTTTTTTATTTGAGGATGATTTAGTTTAAAAAAACACCATGGTTTCCAAACGCATGATGTTTTGTTTGTGGTAGAAACATCATGGAAACAAGTAAAATACTATGGTATCTAAACAGAGCCTAAGATAAGCTAGTATCTATTTTCCAAACAGTTTCTTTATCAAACCATGCACTCAACAACTAATTCATTCTGGGATTTTGTTTTTTAAAATAAGAGTCCCAACAAGGTGATTCATTGACCAAGATAATAACATTTCTAGGATAAAACAAGGTAAGTGCAAAACTTTCATGACCGAATAGGCATGATAGTTTGGGCAATCCCTGCATTGTAGTTAGGGGTGGCAATTTTTGACCCAATCTCATATAACTTTTAACTTCATTACCTGTTTTATCTCTTGACCCCAGTGCGTCTTTCCCAATATGCTCTTTTTCTTTGTTTTCTGACTGAAACTCATTGATGCAGTTTTAAATTCAAATCTCATGATTAATCTTATTGCCTGTCCTATTGGTGTTGAAATAATTTTGCAATGTCAATATTGTACTTCCAAAGTACTTAGGCAGTTATGTTTGGTTATTTGTGCAATATCGAGTTAGATCAACACTCATTTATCATTTTCCTTTCAACTTTCAAAGATATTTTATTATATTAGTTTTAGTTTACTTCTATCTGATTTGAGGCCTTGAATGGATATGATATCTATGGTAATTGGATTTTGTTACCTATGAATTGCAGACAGCTTGACAGGAGCTTGCATTTTTCTTCATGTTAAAAGTAGGATATGATATGTGTCAGTTTATATTAGTTACTTTTAATTGTATAGTCTGCATGTTCTCATATTGATCAACGTCAGTCTACAGAAGCATTTTTCCTTAACCTGTTGTATCTTCAATGTTTTATAAAAACTAGTTGAATATCCAAAGTATCATCGATTTCCAGTAATATTTGTCTCAGATAATGGATGCAGGAAAACAAAGGGAAGAATGTATGAGAAATGATTATGAAATCAAAACCATAGCCTTAACAATATTTGTTCAATCCCCAACTTTAGAGCCTTAGACATTGCCTGTACCAAGTGTTGATTAAGTATTTGCTGACACTCAATTATAGTAAGTCCCAAACAAGTATTATCAAGGTTTTAAATGTCGGATGTCGGGTTCATGTCGGATGGTTGAAATCCATGTCGGATAGCGAAAATTGGGGATATATCGGGGGACAGACTAAATATCGGATTGTCATATCGGGTGGTGCACATATGTATAATATCATGTCCTAAACGTAATTTAAGCATTCCTAAATTCAATATAAGCATACTTTATAAGTTCTAGAGGTGGCGCCGGCGATGGGTGGATTCTGACGTCGCAGGGAGGCAGTGCCGGCGACGAGACGTCGCAGGGAGGCAGTGTCAGGGCTTTTCTTCTTCTTCGTCTGCTTGTGGTCCTTCGGATGAGTCACCGACCACCCTCTTCCCTTTATCCCGACGACGGGATACCCTGCCGCCTTCGGGTTTGGTTAGGGTTCGGATTTCGGTGCACAACGGGAGATGAACGACGGAGGTCCAAAATGGAGGTGAGAGAATGACGTCGTCGTTTACGAAAGAAGTGATCGGTTCCCAAGCCCGCTGTAGCCCTAAATTTTCTCTTTTCTTTCTATCGGGTTCATAAGAAACCCTTAAACATGAGAACGGGTCAAACGTATTTGGGTTTTTATCACTAAACCCAAACCCGATAATAAAAAAAATCTAAAAAAAAAGGGTCATATCGATCGATTTTTCAAGACTGAAAAATCGACCGATATGCCCGATATGACCCCGATATTTTCGATTTGGCCCTGAAAACCGACATATAAGTTGAAAATGCCCATGTCGTGTCGCTCAAGCCCTTAAACCGATATGTCGGCCGACATGTCCGACATGTCGGCCGACATTTAAAACCTTGAGTATTATTCAAGTAACTCAAGGCAAGTCAGTAAACCGTTTAATAAAGAGGATGGGTACCATGACCTGTTTATTAAATGGGTTAGGTTCAGGTCATGCTTATACAAAGGATCAAGTTTGACCTCACCTGAATGCACACAACATAACCCCTATGCCACCCCTAGAAGAGGACCTTGTATCCTGATACATTAGGGTAGGAAATAGGCCACTTCATTGTATCCGACCTGTTTAGTAAACGGGTTATCCGGTCAACCCAAGTTACCTGAATAAATCGAATTTGGAACTTACCGTAGAAATTGAGTCTCAGTCAAAATACTCAATAAACACTCTGTACAAGCTAAGTCTGAGATTCTAAAATTGGAGATTCGACAAAAATTACTAAGGACAAGGCTTGATTTCATATCATTTCTCATACATTCTCCTCTTTTTTCCTGCATCCACTATCTTGGAAACAAATATTGGTAGAAATCAGTGATACTTTGGAGATTCAGCAGCTTTTAGAAAATATTGAAGATTCTACAGATGGAGGAAAAGAGCTCATAAACATAAACTCACACTGATCAATATGAGAACACGCAGACTACATGGTACAAAGAAAAATAACTAATCTGAATTGAAGAAAAGCTTGGGTTCCAGTCAGGCTGTCTGTAATTCATAGGTAACAAACTCCAATGTACCTTGAATGATAACACAGCCATACAAGGCCTTAAAGCAGATAGAAGTAAGCTAATATATAAAAATATTTACAAATGTTGAAAGGAAAAGGATACCGGGGCAACTAAACCTAAAGCTTAATGCATCAAAGATAACTTTATGTTGCACATATACATTACAGATAATTAAACAGGAAGCTGTTTGAGGACTTTACAAGTTGTAAAATATTAGCAAAGCAAAATCATATCAACACCAAAAAGACAGGCTATAAGATTAATCATGTAGTTTGGCAATTACTTCTACTTACAGAAAAATATATAACCTCATGATGACAGTGGATAGATATCATTTTCTCCATCCTTGATGCCAAATACTAACCAGCATCCACATGCAATGCAACCCATTCAGGGTATACAACTAATAAGGTGAGTAAAGATTTCAGAATTGTTCTACAGAGAACTAAGAGATATGGTGATGTAACAAGGTTAACCCAAATTCATGGTAAAATTGTTGTCTCTGAAATCAAAATGTATTCAAATAAATGTAATAGTAACTTGAATAGCGGTTTCCAATTGAACATTCCATATTGCGTGAATATATCTACCAGTGGAAACAAAATAAATTTAGGAGTAAACATGTGCAAACATATTTCACTGCTCACATGTTTTCTACTAAATTTATTTTGTTTCCACTGGTAGATTGGTTCACGTAATCTGGAATATTCAATTGGAAGCTACAATACAAGTTACAGTTACATTTACTTGAATACATTTTGAGGTTAAAGACAACAATTTTATCATGAATGTGGGTTAACCTTGTTACATCACCATATCTCTCAGTTCTCTGTAGAACAAATTCGAAATATTTATGATTTATCCATCTTATTAATTGCATACTTATCAATTGTGGACACTGGTTTTATGTTTTGCATCAAGCACATAGAAAATGATATCTATCCACTGTCATAATGAGGTTATATATCTTTTTTGTAAGTAGAAGTAATTGCCAAACACAAATCCAAACAAAGTGATAATGGTCTTCTAATTGACTACCGCAATATTTCAAGACTTCTATAGGTGGTTTTGGCCTTCAAGAAGGTAGCTAAGAGTAATTGCGGAATGAAGATTGATCTTGATTTAGTCTATGAAGTATCCAAGATATAAGTACCTCAGGGTCCAATTCCCCTACACAACAGATCAGGATCGACTACATTCTAAGTAAATGACATATACTATATATTTGTAATTTATACAATTTTACTCGATCGTTTTTTCGTTCTATGGGGAAATAATGCATCAGTTTGATTCCTTTATCATTTTTAATTCTTTTTTATACTGAATGCTTTATTATTTTGCTCCTTATAATTAGTAAGATACAAGTGTTCTGATTTGTTTCTCATAATGAGCATGATGAAGCTGATCTTGATTCAGTCTATGGAGTGTCCAAGATATTAGTACCCGAACAGATGAATTATATGATTTTTTCACTTAATTTTTTTTATCTAGAAGAATACAAGTGGGAAGAAAATGCAAATTTCCGCCTTTGTTTTTTGTTTAGAGAAACTAGAAGTGGATTTTTTGTATGATTAAATATTGATAACATTGCATGACAGATTGTAATTGTAAGGTGTAATATATAAAGAGATCAAGTTATCACCAAAAGCTGTTTCTGAATGAAGCATACAGAAGTTTGTCAGAGCTTTGTTACGTGGTTCGTCAGCTTCTATGAAACTGCAGAGGAAGAAACCCTACTCAAAACTAGAATAAAATCCACTCCTATGAAATATTAGATATGCTAGTATAGTGCATACGCAATGCACGTGGGTGTGTTTGATTTATGTTGTGAATTTTTTGTCCAAGAAGTTAGGTTTTCGATGTAATTTTTTTAGGATTCATTCGTAATTTTATAATCATAAAAATCTCACGAGTAAATATAATTTGTTATGCGGTACATTTTTGAAGTTTACATTGGTTAATCTATACGTTTACGAAATTTCAGGGTTTGCTCTATAATTTTGTGAAATTTAAGGCGATTTTCTGCAAATTTATGGCTTATTTATAATTCTTTTTGTAAGACCTAAAGGAATTAATTCTATTTATTTAATAATTAAGATGTATGACATTTAGAAATTTTACAGATTTTGATACTTTATATGCAAATTGGCAATATAATTATATCATTAGGAAGGGTAAATAAAATAATGTATTGTTAATACATATAGTTTGATAAGTATATCGTACATAATTTTATAGATTTTGGACTAATATGAAAATCTTTTCAGTTTTAAGATTTTACAGTAATGTGTATCATTGTTTTTCACTAACAATGCTTCTAAGTTGAAGCCACAATCCAAACAAAAACTTCGAGGATTTTTATTTTTTAAATTGCAATAACCTAAGAAATACAGATATGTACTTCTTAAGCATATAGCGGTGCTAAAATTTTATAAGTCTCAATGTAGTTATATGTACAATAGATGGATACCCATCTCAAACAAATACTTTAAACTAAGACAAATCAAGACAACAAAAATAATGAGTTTAATGATACAACATGAAGCACTTTTGCAAGCAGAAAAATTCCTTCCATAAATTTAGACAATGAAATCCATATTCTCCACTCATTATTTGGCAACCAATGTACTTTTCACCCACTCATGAAGCTGACACCCCCGTCTTGGCGAGCATCAACGGCCAACATGGGTGTATGATGGTTCACAATACTCTATAGCAGTCGGAGCTAAGTGATTCGCCATTTATGAAAAAGAGATGATCTCATTTGAGCTGCCTATTAAGTCAATACAATTGTCCGTGTGGGAGGTGGTAAGCAAAATTGAAGGGTGTTGGGATCTATAGAGGGGAGGTCGTGAGACTTCAATGAGACAGGAGATGAGGGAGAGTGTTAGCAGGGAGAGGCATTTTTCGTATTTTGATGGTGAAGAGAATGATAAGAGGAGAAAGAGGGTTTTTTTGTGGGGGTGGTGAATTTGTTTCGGTTATGAGATGGAGTAGATGAATAGGCTTTGAATTTGAGAGGAGGGAGATGAAGAGAATTAGTCTCATAATAATACTTTAATTAGTCTAACAATAATTGGATGTAATAAATTATATTTTCGCGAGATATTTTACTCAAATAATGTTGAAGTAGTAGGAGATAAGAGGTTGCGTTGTTTATTAGTAAAGAGTTGAAATGTTATGTTATTCTCCTTAAAGCCTAACTATAGTGTAGATGTCAAAATGTTTGATAATAATACTTTAATTAGTATATATTATTTGTTAAGGAGTTGAAAGGTTGTGCTTAAGTTGATATTTATTAACTTTAATATTTAATAAGAGGTATATTAACAACTTATAATAATTATGGTTATGAGAATTATGTTATGCAAATATTGGGACTTATAGAAATTTAGAGGGGAAAAATAGGAATTCAAAAGTTTAGACACTCATATCCTCTTTTAAGTAGCATAGATATAGATATAGATACAGATATAGATATAGATGTGTGCATGCATATGTACATACATGATTATCTGATTATTTTTGTTTATGAACGCACTTAAAGATTTTTTTTATGAAAACATGCCAGTTATTCAAATTTTGAAAAAGGATGGCATTATAATACTGTAATGCAGTTCTTTTGCTTCCACACATAATGTAATTTGGTCTCATTACTGATGAACGATTTTGTATCCACAGAAAAAAATGACTATGGGAAAAGAGAGAAGCTGATGGCATACCTTTGGAACATGATCTGGGTTAGGAAAACAAAGATTATGTGAATGAAGCATCTGACCCTTGGACATCAACATGTTCTTTTCCTTCAAAAGAGCATACCATAGCTTATTAAGATCATCCCAAGATTTGATACACAGCCCTTCCAACCACTACCTGTAAATATATCAATAAGAATTAGGCTTTTAGTTATTACATGTTTTAGTCTTCTAGTCAAGTACATAAAGAACGGGTAGAAATGTAAAAGGAATCTGCTAGAACAGAATTACATCTCAGACTTTACATTTGTCATCCTACTCGTATTTAACTAAATGGCAAGAAATTATCGCTACAAATGCATGCAAGCACTAAACTAGAGTTAAATTGTGGTTTGACCATAATCCTAAAGCATGGTTGAAGAGGCCATGAGAGAAAGGATAAGTAGCCTCATACTCTAGAGAGGAAAAGGAAACATACAACTTCCATGATAGAAAGGACAATATCTATCCAATTACAAATTATGTCAATCAACATAAAAAAGAACTATCTCATACACCCAAGAACCAGACAAGTAATTTCTTTGCGAGATTATAAAAATTCATCCCTACAAGTGTTAAAGTATAATGCAAAAGACTAAGAATATTCAAGAATGGTCAAGACTAGCACTAATAAACCATAAGGAAATAAAGATATAGGACTATAGACATCCACGACGAGAATATTGACTTCAGAACACGTTGGACTATAAAAAAAAGAGTTAGAAAAGGTAGTATAATAAAGAGGGTAACGAGCAAAAGACAATAAAATAACTTTGGTTTCAAGGCTTTAAACCGAGGTTTTGAAGAATGATTGAAGTGATGTATAATAAGTTAATAACCTGATCATATCGGATTTAAACATGCTGATTTGAGGTGCAAAGGATAATACTGGTTAATAATGACTGCATGCCTATATTAGCTGATAATGACTAAATCCGATATTCAAAGTGTTAAAAGTTGATTTGATATTGTTATATTGAAGGTAAAAAATCAACAACTAATTCCATATAGCAGTGATTTCAATTTAAAACTACGGAAATCACAAAAACTCCGTGTATAGATAATAACGGAGGCGAAAAATACCACTAGCAATTTTAAGATTTCAAATCTTTGTTTAAACTATAGAAAACTCTATCATTGTTTCAAAATAAAGGTCAAGCTCTACGAAAGTTTAGATTTTCTCTGTCAACTACATATTACGAACAATGTTTTAAACGTCGCATGTTGAGTTCATACTAAAATTCATATCGGATAGCAGAAATCGGGGACATGTTAGCGGACATGAAAAAATATAGGATTGCCATATTAGATGGTGTGCATGTGTAATATAATATCATAAAGAAATCTAAACATACTTAGTAAATTCTATTGTCTAAATATATAAAAAAAAATAAAAAACTTATGATGCTTAGGGCTAATTTTGAAGGAAGGAGGAGAGAAATTGGCAATTAAGGAGAGAGATCGCTCGATATTAACGTCGAAGGAACAACTCAGCTCAGAGAATAGACTAACGAGATGTTGAAGGAGAGAGAAGAGGAGTGACGGAAATGACATCGGTCCTTTTTTTCCCCTAACTGGTCGGTTTTGCCTTTATAAGCAATATTAAATTATTAGGAATTTAAACCCAAACCTGATTAGATAAATATAACCAAAAAAATCGGTCAATTTTTCGAACTGAAAAATCGGCCGCCAACATGTCCCCCGATATATCCAGCCGACATATATGATATGTCCCCCGATATATCTGACATGAATCCTAAAAATGCAATATGCATTGAAAAGCTTCATATTATGTCCGTTGGCCCCTAAATCCACCATGTCGGCCAACATATCTGACATGCGGCCGACATTTAAAACACTGATTACGAAGCTTGAGTATGTGAAGTAATAAGTGTGAGGGCAAATCTTTACTCCAACATGACCAGTAGAATCTCAAGGAACCAGCAATAATCCGAACTAATGAAAGGATGTGAAAAAAATGAACTGCGAGCTAAAAGAGGATGGGCAAAGCAATAATGTTTCCGTGTCAGAAGGAATCATGGTAACCAGGTAAGCTAAGGGTTGGAGAAAAAAATCATGCTCCATGCTTGTGTATCAGAAGAAATCCTCATGAAAAAAAAAAGACCTCAGACAAGAAAAAAAAAACTACACATGTACACTGGGAGGACAGAAACATAAATGCAATAGCAAAAATCTATGCATGTACACTGGTGGGAGGATGAAAACATAAATGCAATACCACCAGTAATACCGACAAGCCTGCATGGCTCTTCAATGAAAAGAATGAGCAAGTTACTACAAGAGAAAAAAAAATTACATTTTAAGGTTGACAAGAAAATAACTTCCATTCCCAACCTTCAAAGACACCCAAATACGGAACGACATACAAGTAACTGCACGTACACAATCAGCGACCATTATAATTTTAACTTATTCAAAACAATAAGATCTTGGAGAAGGAAGACCACACTAAAGCCTCGGCCACTACATATCCACCAAAGGAACTTCGCCAAAGTTAAGCTAAAATCAACAACATGAAAGCCATATTCTTAAACTACAGTCTGTGTTCTATATATAGAAGACAGCGAGCACCTAGTTCTAGCAAACTTTAATACTAGGGAAGCTCCATGAAATTTTGTTAGATGAAATTCGAGGTGTTGGGTTTTCGAGATAGAAGAGCTATGTTTGGAAGTTTAAAAAAAAGGTACATTGTGTGTAAAAGATTGTGAAGATATACACTCAATCCCGTCCACCATCAATATGCATAGAAAAATAAAATAAAATAAAATCACGAAGACAAAAGCATACAATTGCAAAAGGGAATGAAGCTACTACTCCCCTTCATATGCAAGGGCGCACTAAACTATGAATTCAAATGTTACCATAAACAATAGGTTTCAGCTAGCTGCACTCAAAGTAGCTGAAGCATCAGCTGACGATGATGGCGGTGATTTAACAACAGAAAGCAGCGTGCTTTCAAGAACCCTAGATGCAATCATCGTGGAATACCTAAATATCTCAAATTGGTGGAGAAAACTTGGGTGGTGGGGATTTTAATAGTTACCTACGGCCCTGAGAAAAAGATTTGGGAGTGTGGGGGAGACGGAGCGCATCGTTTTGCTCCGTCGAGGGCTAAGTGGGTTTTCGGGTATGGCTTCGGCTATCCTATATTCTTCTCAGTGACATTTTCATATTGGGCTAAGCGGTTAACATCCGATCCGATTCAAGAAAGAGTATTTGCAGTGCAAATACATTTCAGATTGGCCTAATTCTTGCCAAAGGGCATCGCGCAAACACTGAACGGGCCTGTTTCATATAGCTCATTTTTAGATTGCTCCCTTTTTTATCTGGTGACAAGGAATGTTTTCTAGGTCAATCAGGTATGATGAACGAGGTCCGATGTAGGGTCAGTATCGTTTGGTGCAAATTGAATAATCTGATCAAACGGATCGGATTTCGGCGGTCCGGTTTGGTTTTAGAAAAATTTTGGCTAAATACCCATATTGGTATTTTAATTTCACCCCATTTACCAAGAAGGTATTTTAATTAGACAAACCTGTTTTAAGGCATTTTAATTGATTCAACTCACCAACAATGCTTTTTTTCTCGTCGGCGACCAGTTTTCCGGCGAGAGCTCGTCACGTGCGTGGCATGTGATGACTTAAACTGTTTTTTAGCTGCTGATGTGGCATGGATTTTCTGACGTGGCAGTGTTTAAAGGCGGAAATTAACCCTCTAAAAATCCCAATTCACCCAAAATAGGACAGATTCGCCCCTTTTATTTTTAGAATTTGAACGCGAGAGAGGAAAAAATAGAGAGTGAGAAATTGTGGATGAGGCAGTTGAAGGAGATAGATTGCAGGGATTTTATGTGATGGTATTCCTCAGTTGATGCAGAAGGTAATTTTCGGAGGACGACGACTTGGTACGGGTTGAAGCCGATGCGCATGTTTGATTCTCTTTATACTTATGAGATCTTTTGATGGTTTTGAAGAGGATAAGTTAATCACGTATTTAGTTTGAGTTAAATGAAAGGTAAACCCAAAATTTGCTTCCTCATTCCACCTTCTAATACATGTCAAAGCATTCAAACCATGATTAATACTTACATGCAATCTCAATTTTCCACTGACCCTACTTGCTTTAGAACGAGAGCTTGAACTTGATGACGACGACATAATATCTTCCCTCCCAAGCTCAATCTCAGCTTGAATGCCCCCAATTTGATAAACCATAGTTTCCAATCTCACCCAATCTCAGCTTGAATCCCCTCTTTTTATTCTCCCAACTGTTTTATCCGCGTCAGAAAATCTGTGCCACATCAGTAGCTAAAAATAGTTTAAGTCATCACGTGCCACGCACGTGACGAGCTCTCGCCGAAAAACTGGTCGCCGACGAGAAAAATAGTCTTGTTGGTAAGTTGAATCAATTAAAATGCCTTTAAGCAGGTTTGCCTAATTAAAATACCTTCTTGATAAATGGGGTGGAACTAAAATACCAATATGGGTATTTAGCCGAAAAATTTTAGTTCAGTTTGGTTCTAGAATCTTCAAAATCGAAATAACCAAACTGACTATTCTCAATGTAATTGCCTAAAACTCACGCATTTTTTTCTGTGGAAACTCACTTTCTTTCTAGGTGAATAGATAATTTGCAATATTACTTCTATATACCTTAATTGATAAAGGTTCGATTTTAATTTGTAAAGTAATTGATTTGATGAGTTTTATCTTCAACTTGGTATACGAGATGAGTAAAAGCTTTGAATGAGTAATATTATTGTCTTTCAGAAGAAAAAAAATCCCTTATTTGATATGTCTAGGCTCAAACTAATAAACAAATTCAACCGAAGTTACAATTTGGTTTTGAATCTTACTTGGTCCGATTCGGTTTGTCAAAAAATAGTCAAAAAACAACCAAACCGACTGTTTGCTCACCATTAGTCCACTGTGCATTGTCAACCACAGAGAAATGAGATTCAGAGTCTAATCTCTCTCACCACAGTGGAGCACACCCAATGGCTGGGGACCTACCACCACATATTTGTGGTCACATATGGGACAGAGATGACATAGATACCAGTCGATCTTTGTTTGTATGTTCTATGCATTTCATATGTTTAACAAGTAAGGGAATTGAGGGTTAATCAATATCTTTGCAGTGCTGCCTACATCCATCCATCTCTATCAAGGCGTCATCATATTTCTGCTTTTTTTGCAAACCGCGGCCAAAAACCTTAATACCACAAATGTCATGCCAGGTTACATAGGTATCGTGGGAGGCGGGGAAAAAAATCCCACGACTTTTCATAGAAATTAATATATCAAGAAAATAACGGGTCAAACATGTATCACTTTTCAAATTGATGATTGTATGGATTTTGAATAATTGCTTTTATTAAGTGTATTTTTTTTTGCTAATTTTTACTGTTTTTACTGATTATTTATTTTTGTAATTGATTTGAAATTAGTGTTAAGATAAGTGTAAGTCCTTTTTCTATATGAGTTTTTTGAGAGGGCCTTGGTATGATTATTTTTGATTGGAGACGAAGTTAAATAAGGGCAAAAGAACAACAACAACAATAAAGCCTTTATCCCAAACGTTTGGGGTCGGCTACATAAATTTTATTCTCCCATTCTATTTCGTTATGGGTCATCTCATTCGTTAAGTTAGTCATAATCATATCATTTCTAACTGCTGTTAACTAAATTCTTTTGGGTCTACCTCTAAATCTCATAGCCTCATTAACTATAATACTATCATTTTTCCTAACGGGTGCACTAAAAGGTCTCTATTGTACATGATCAAACCATCTTAATCTATTCTCTCACTTTATCCTCAATAAAAGCAACCTCTAATTTACTACTGATGCACCCATTTCTTATCCTATCTTTTAATGTATACCCACAAGATTGTCGCAACATTCTCACTTTTGCTACCCTCATTTTTTGCACATGTTGATTCTTAATTGCCCAATACCCGAACCCATAAAGCATGGTTGATCTTATAACCATTTTATAAAAATTTCCCTTTAGTTTTATTGCTATTCTACGATCACATAAGACTCTTAAGGCACTCCACTATTTTAACCATCCCGATTTGATTTAATGTACAACAGCATCCTCTATCTCACCATTATGCCTAATGATTGATCCTAAATAGCAAAAATGATTAGTTTTAGGTATTTCTCAACCATCAATATGCACTATAGGCTCTTTTCTCTTCTTAGTTTTACTAAAATTGCACTATATATATTCTATTTTTATTCTACTAATTCTAAAATCTTTAGATTCAAGAGTTTGTCTCCATCTTTTTACTTTAGAAATTACATCTCTTGTAGTTTCGTAAACTAACATTATATTATTTGCAAATAACATACACCATATGATTTCGTCCTGAATGTGCATAACAAGTTGGTCCATAAATAATGCAAAAAGATAAAGGCTTAAGGCTAACCCTTGCTGTAAACCTATGGTAATAGAAAACGACTTAGTCTCTCCTTTATTAGTTTGTTTGCTAGTTGTTATCATACATATCTTTAATCACATCAATATATAATTGGATACATGTTTTTTTTCTAAAACTCACCATGTTACCTCTCTAAGTACTCTATAATAAGCTTTTTCTAGATCAATAAAAACTATATGTAGATCCTTTCTCTTCTCTCTATATCTCTCCGTCAATCGTCACAAAATATGTATAGGTTCCATCATTGACCTCCCGGACATAAAATTAAATTGATTTTCAGATACCCTTATCTCCTTTTTTAGTCATTGCTCAATTATCCTTCTCAAAGTTTCATAGTATGACTCATAAGTTTTATGCCACGATAATTTAAACAACTTTGTATATCTCCTTTATTCTTGTATATCGATATCAAAATACTAATCCTCCACTCATGACGTATTCTCTTCATTCATTGATAATCTTATTAAATAATTTAGTTAACTATTTTAAGCTTATATCTCTAAAACATTTCCAAACTTTAATAGAGATACCGTCCAGTACTACGATTCTTTCACTTTTTATTTTCTTTAGAGTATCTTTAACTTCGCTAATCCTAATTTTTTGACAATATCTGTAGAACCCCGTATTTTTGTTAGAAGTATATGTGAATTATTGGTGATAGATAATTCTATTGTGGTAAATGACTTGAGGTCATAGATATACTTGATAACAAGTTATCAGATATGTATGAGTGTATTTTTATAGAGTTTTGTGCATTAGTTTTGGTAAATTAGCAAAACATGCACGAATCTGAGAAACGTCGGCTTAGTCGACTCATGAGTCGACTTATGAGTCGACCTATGAGTCAACTTATGGGCAGATTTCTAGATTTTTCAGTTGCGGGTTTGGGTGAGTTTTTTTTCGGGTTTTAACCGTATTATATATATTTTCTTTTACCCGAAACCAACCCCAAACCCATCAGAATCCTAGAGAAACCCTAGACCCTCTCTCCCCTCAAACCCTAGTTCGTTTTTGGTGATTTTTGGGGATTTTTGGGGGATTTTCGGAGGATTTCAGCGGGTTTTGGCGAGGTGCAGCGAAGGGAATCATCCTCTCTCGGATTTAGGAGTTGTTCTAGAATACCAGAGGCGAGTAACATCTCGCCCAGCCCTCACCCACTGTTTGTATAGTTTTCTTTGAGATTTATTTCGAATTCTTGAGCCTAAAACGTATTTTTTGTGCATAAAGATAAATGCTTTATATTATGAGTTGCAAGATCTACATTTTTAGTTTAATAAAAACTCACCAACGTTTTTGTAATGTAGATCCATATCTGGAGTTAGTTTTAAACATGTGTTTCTTTGTGATTTCTTTGTTTTTAAACGTTTTTAAACATGGATAAATATGTTTAGGGTTTTAATGTAAGTTATTACATGCAAATCTTTCGTTTCTGTTGATACACATGTGTTAGAATCGGAAATATTTTGTTGGACATGATGAAGAAGAACTTTATATTTAATTTTTTTTCATATAAATCATCGTATGCGAAAAAACTGGGAATTTTCTGCTCAGTCGACTAATGAGTCGACTTATCAGTCGACTTATGAGTCGACTGATGAGTCGACCAATGAGTCGACTGACGGGAAAATTTACAGTTTTATGTTTTGTTCTGGTCGATCAATGAGTCGACCAATCCCAGTCGACTCATGAGTCGACCAATCCCAGTCGACTCATGAGTCGACTGATGAGAAATTTTCTAGTTTCCTCGGTTTGGATCTGTTTGGGTTATTTCAGTTTAACTGAAACTGTTTATGCTTGTTTATTGTTGTTGCGTGCTTTAATATGAACAATGAGTCACCTCGAATAACGGGTATTAGAAATTTTTATTTAACCTGTATCTTTACATATGAGATGACATGCGGACACGAGTTTAGGTTTGCACACCGAGACACGTGAGAAATTAGGGTATATGCATCTGTTCATATATTTCATCTAGTCCATGTGTTGGGCAATTATGATGTGTAGTCTATGTGTTGGACATTTATCACATTCAGTCCATGTGTTGGACAATTTTCATATGCAGTCCATGTGTTGGACATCCACTAAATCTAGTTTTAGTCCATGTGTTGGACATCAGTTTAGACCTTGAGATTGACACTGATACTTGCATAGGCTGGACATGACACTTATGTGAGTTATGACATGACACCGGATTTAAGTTCTGAGATGTGTTTTTCTTCTTTTATTTGTTCTTGTACTAGTTTTCAGGTTTGGTATTTAGGGATTTACAATTTGAGCTACAAGGTATATACATGAGGGTTTCCTTATTTGGATTATTTCGCTCGACGTACCTATGCTCGTGTTGTAATTTCCTAAGTACTAAAACCCTCTTATCATTAGGGATACATGAGGGTTTCCTTGTTTGGATTATTTCGCTCGACGTACTTAAGCTCATGTTGTAAGTTCCTAAATAGGATCGGTGATTTTATATATATATGTATTAACTGTATTTTCTGTATACAACGAGCCCTTTCCCTTGGGGTTGGTTGTGATGTTGCTCGCTACCGCTTTGACGCTCGTTGTCCCTCCTCCTTTCAGGTAACGAGCCAGAAGCTCGAAGAGTCGCAGGTTGATGACGATGCACTTTAGCTTCAGCTATCTGTTTTAGTTATATTTTTCTTTTGAGCTCCACTGTAGACTTCTGTTTAGACATTTGAGGATTTTATTTCTAGAAGTTGTAAAGGTTGTGTGCCTTATTTCCTCTTATTCAGACATTTTGTATTTGAGACTTGTTGAGAACTCCAGTTTATTTATTTCAGACATTAACTTGTATTTCAGTATGTTAGCTGATGAAATATTAATTTGATCTCTATTATTTCATCAGTTGATTCTTGTATTATCTTTTACTTGCTTTTGTACCTACACCTATTATTAACTCTACTAGAGAGATAGTAATTGTGATGGTGAAACATGTTATTGCACGGTGTGATGCATGACAGGTTTGACATTCTTGGTTTCACCTTGGACTGCAGCCTTGCGTGAACCCAGGGGCATCACAATATCGATCTATAGTTCATATCATTCACTATATGGTCAAATTATCTATTTTGCTCACTTATTTGATTATCATTAAACAATTATTGAAAGTAACTCCTCCATTTCTCTTTTATTTCCCCATCGGTCACTAGAAATACTCGATCTTCGCTTTTAATACACATGATATTGCCCAAATCAATACTCTTTCTTTCTCTAATCTTAGCAAGCTTATCTCTCTCTCTCTCTCTCTCTCTCCCCCCTAGATTCTAGCTTCTTATAGAAATATTTATAACCTTGCTAGATTATATTTCTCCAAATTTTTTCTACTCCTTCACTATTGCCACTCTTCATATAAAGTTTTTTTTCTAATAATCTTTTGTACATGCTCATTTCTCTATTAACTCTCTTTACCGTCGAATCAATACCATTTAGATTCTCCTAGTATATCTTTAGACACCTTCCTAATATAAGAAACCATGCTATACCATATAATATTAGTCTCATTATTTATATTCTATATATCTTCTTTCATTTTTTAATCCTTAAAATACATTAAATTATCTCTTTTTAAATTCTACCATTTAGTTCTTAATTTCTTGTTCATATTAGTTTTTCTACTCCACTGCTTAATAGATGTATCTAATACCATCAACTTGTATTGTGTAGCTAAACTCTCTTCCGGTATAATTTTACAATCTTTGTATGTTAACCTATCCGCTCTTCTAGTAAGAAAAAAGTCAATTTGACTACTATTAAGTCTACTTTTAAAGGTTATTAAATGTTCATCCCTTTTTCTAAAAAGTGTATTTATTATTATCAAATCATATGATATTACAAACTCTAAAATCGATTCACCCATATCATTCTTATCTCCATACTCAAAACCTACATGTATCCTTTCATATCTTTTATTATTCTTACCAACATGCCCATTAAGACCCCCTCCTATAGACAATTTCTCTCCTAATAGTATTTCTTATACAAATTCATCTAAGTTATTCCAAAATTTCCTCTTAGTACTCTCAGGCAAGCCTACTTGTGGTGCGTAAGCACTAATAATATTAATAAGTTCTACACCTAATACAAAATTTTATTAGTATTATGTCTCTAATTCTTTTTATATTTACAAAACTTTCTTTTATTATGTTATCTACAATAACTCTCATACCGTTCTTATTATTCTCTTTTCCCGTTTATCAAAGTTTATATCCGATTTTTTTAATTTCTCTAGATTTTTCACCTATCCATTTAGTTTCTTGTAAATAAATTATACTTATCTTTATTCTAAGCATGACAACTACTAGTTCCATCATATTTTCAGTAAGTGTACTTATATTTCAAGTAGCTAACCTAATTCTATTCTCCTATAAAAGTCCTATATTATTTTTCCTTTTATACTGTTCTAGTCTACGCCTAATACTATAAGGGCAAAAGAAATGGTTTATACATGCATCAGCATTGTCCAGGCCCCATCATGTTTCACAGACTACTTAAACAACATGCTCATATTCCAATAATTTTGTTTCATTTTAAGGGTAAAGAATGTTTCTAATACACGTCACGATCGACTTCGACACGTAAGACCTTGGTACCCTTTCGGGATAAAACCAAAGTACATCATCAACTCGGTAAACTTGGACACGTAAACCTTGGTATCCTTTCAAGATAAAACCAAGGCATGTCATCAACTTGGTCGACTCTAACACGTAAGACCTTAGTACACTTTTAGGATAAAACCAAGGCACAACATTAACTCGGTCGATTCCAGCATACGAGACCTTGGTACCCTTTCGGGATAAAACCAAGGCACATCATCAAGTGGATCATCTTCGACTCAAAGACCTTAGTTTCATCTTCATGAATAAACCCAAGGCATGTCTCTAACTCGATGAACTCCAGAAACTCGTAAGACCTCAGTATCCTTTCAGAATAAAACCAAGGCACAATAGTTTAATTTCACTCGGATTCAGCCACTCGAGTTTGAGCGAAACGGGCCATTGTTGTGCTATTGAAATAAGCAAGCGTCAATCAAATTCTACTAGCTAACACCTATCTCAACCAAACTGCACACCAGGTCGACCCAGACATACCGACTTCTCGTCTCCCTCAAAGGCTGAGATGAAAAGCATCCCTTCTTGTTTCCCTCAAGGATCAATATGAAAGCGTCATTTCTTAGCCCTCTCGCAAAGCCAAGATGGAAGGCCGTCATTCTCGACCCCCTCATCTTTGGTCAGAGTCATCATTACACCCCCGTCGAAAGTTTTAATGACTCATCGGACTACCTTACTTCCCCTGTTATCATTGACTTAATCACAAACCCCCAATACCGACACCTGTAAAGGTATCAGTTGACTAAGCCGACTATATGGACTCAGCCAAGATTACATAAATACCCTCCTCAAACTAGTATAAATAGGCACATCACTTACAGATCAAAGGTACACAATTTATGCAAGCTTAGAGAGAACTATCTTAGTTCCTTTATTCCCTTTAGACCATAACTGACTTGATCATCGAAGGAATCACCGGAGAACCCAACTTGGGTCCTCTAACGTATTGCATATGTGCAGGACTCTCTTCCTATCAGGAGATCAACCATCAAAGGAGATTAAGGGACCTTAATCTCTTCAAAATCAACCCTAAATCCTATTATTAAGCATCTGTCATCAACAATCCTACATAATTTTGATTAAGGATCGTCTCTCTGATATACTTGGTATTTGGCAACTAATTATTATAGCAAATATAATGTGATGAACACCCAGAGTTGGCTACAACCAAATAAACAGAATGGCAACCTTCATCCCCTCTGTTCAATTCTGCTTCATATCCCTTCAATACCTCAGGTAAGCATAGGAGAGTAATCGATTAGCCCAATCATTATAGCCTTAGAATGGGAGAAATTCTCTTCATGGCTACCCCATTCATCTTCATTTTAACATACAACAAACGGCTGTGGAAGGGCTTTGGCACCAAACATGTCATCATCAGTGAAAGTGACAGTCTTCACTTGCCGGTTCAAGTAATAGTGTCAGTAATGGAGCTGAGCTTCTCACTAACATAATCATAAGCTTCATTTCATCAAACAGGGCTCAAATTGAGGAGCAAAAGCCTTTCGAATTAACAATCCAATCTTACCAATGAGGAGAAACTTGACTAAAAGTGACTCCAGATGGTTGATTATAACAAAATAACTTTAAATGTTGTTTATGCATAAATAAAAAATAAAATATGGTTTCTATAGAATGACCCTATTTTAAAGGTGGTTTCTAAGAAAAAGCACCATTAAAAGTAAATATTGGGATTTGTTAACTATATACCTCCAAGTCTATATTACTTATGTATTTATTCATCATCCAAATATTAGTTAATTTATGGCTATATATTTTGACATTGTTTTAAAATACACCCATTTAAATTTAGGGAAAATTGTGTCAATACCCCAAATATTAGAAGCCCATGTGACCTGGCCCTCTGTATTTTGGGCCATATGATTCAGCCCTAAATACAATGTGTATTTTTGTTAATGCTCCAAAGTTGCTGAGAGAGAGAAAAGCCCAGTTGAAGTTACAATTTAACCCTCTGATTTGACCGAACTCGGTAACCGTGCCCCATCCCCACTCAAGTGCGCCCTCTTCCTCTTTCTCTTCTACTGTTGAGGAGCCACCGAAAATTCACAAATACCATTTCTGCCATCTTGAATTTTATTCTTGGGTTAGGGTTTTCACCATGAACATGTTATCGAAGGAAGCATCGGTTAATGATTTCGAAGTCGTTCATCACGGTGAACGGAAGGAGAAAGATGAAGCCAAATCACAGTCGTCAGGCATGCTTCGTGAATCATCTAGGAGCACGGAGGAAGTGTCGAAGGCCCTTTTGGTCATGCGAAGGGGTGAAGTATGAGGTCAAGGCTAAAAAAGAAGACCAGCAAGTGATAGTTCCAACAAATCCAACCCCAAAAGGAAGTAAGTGCTAGGTTTTTCTTAATTAATGTACTTAACGCATTTGCATGTTATCTAATTTAAACCGAGGTTCATGTTATCTAAATTGATTGTCATGTTATCTAAACTGAGGTTTGTGTTAATCCTAATTTCATGTTAATTCCAATTTCAAGTTAAGTCCATAACAATCCATGTTAAGTCTATAATTAATAGTCCACGTTAATTCTAATTTCATATTAATTCTAATTTCATGTTAAGTCTATAACAGTCCATGTTAATTCTAATTTCATGTAAAGTCTATAACAATCCATGTTAATTCTATAACAGTCCATAACAGTCCATATTAAGCCTATAACAGTCCATGTTAATTATAATTTCATGTTAAGTCTATAACTGTCCAATACAGTCCATGTTAAGTCTATACAGTCCATGTTAATTCTAATTTCATGTTAAGTCTATAACAATCCATGTTAAGTCTATAATATTAGTCAATAACAGTCCATGTTAATTCTAATTTCATGTTAAGTCTATAACAGTCCATGTTAAGTTTTTAACAGTCCGTGTTATTTCTAATTTCATGTTAAGTTTATAACAGTCTATAATAGTCCGTTAAGTCAATAACAGTCCATGTTAATTCTAATTTCATGTTAAGTCTATAACAGTCCATAATAGTCCATGTTAAGTCTATAGCAGTTCATATTAAGTCTAATTTTATGTTAATTCTAATTTCATTTTAAGTCTATAACAATCCATAACAGTCAATGTTAAGTCTATAACAGTCCATGTTAAGTCTATATCAGTTCATGTTAAATCTAATATCAGTTCATGTTAAGTCTAATTCAACTTGTACATTTGATTTTATTTTTAGGGAAAAAGTTGGTGATCCTGCAGAAATTGGTCTAACTGCCATTATTGGGGCTTATTGTGAATTTATGAAGCGTCTTGCCCTAAAGATATGCCAGTGGCATAGGGATGCATATTGTGGATCCATATTTGAGCACTATATTCTATTTGGCGCTCATGCACTTGATCGTCCAACACTTGAGCTGGTGCTGAGCTATTATGATGTTGATAATGACACATTTTTTATCACTGATGCAAAAACTGAGAAAATGAAAATTGTTAACTTTGACTTAGATTGGGTCCATAATCATACTTTTTGTCCAATTGATAGGGAAATTATTTGTACCAGAGACTCCAAATGCAGAATATGGGTGGAATATTTTGCTAAATGTCACGCCCCGCTTCCCAAAATACCGGGGAATCGGGACGTGAACAAGCTTGCGACGTATTGAGAAGAAATGTACGCTATCATTTTTTTTCTTTTTCTTTTCTTCTGAATCCAATACGCTAAGCATCAAATACATAAATCTCAATCACAGGTCCCCGATCACAATAGCAAGAATATAAAGACGATCTAGAATAAGAAATAAACATATCATCCATGGTAAATTATCCGAGACATAAAAATATGGGTCAAACATACCCTTATTACAAAACAGTCCAACTAGGAATAAAAATACATAGTTCATAATAAAAGAAAGTACTCCTAAAAATATGAAAATCCATTATCAGACTAAGGAAAAATATGATAAAGAGTTCTAATGTTCCATAGCTACTACAGAAGAAAACTACTACGCTTCAGCTTGTTTTTCTATTCCATCTGCAAGGCACTCCTACTGTGAATCCTCTGGCTCCTGTACGATTCTGAGCTGAGGCTGTTCGTCTCCTAAATCTGACATACACCAGAGAAAATAGGTGTACGTCAGCGTGCATGGCACATGGCAAGATCCCACAGAGAGAATAGGAACGGTCGAACGACCAATGCAATAAAAATAATAATAAATAGAAACATGTAGCTAGAATACTAATAAGCTAGATGCAATTCATCACTAGAGTATGATAATCAGAAGAATCTATGATCATCCGATTAACAAGGACATACCACTAGATGGAATTAATACTTAAAAAGCTACAACTCGAGACAGAGTATGTCGAGCAAAATAATCCAAACAAGAAAACCCTCATGTATATACCATATGTCTCAACTTGTAGATAATTAAATATTAATCTTGATCTAGGTATGGAAAGAAATATAACTAGTTCACATCTCACAAGAACCCATAAACATTTAAATAACAAGGTCATGTAGCTAACCTTCTTATAACAGGTCACTGGTCTACTTCTCACATAGAGTCGAAGCTCATATTCTCGGTTAACCGGTTGTTCACAAATTATCTACGCACAACGTTTCACTGCCTCCCTCAGACCCACCTCAGTGCTACACAGGAATTTCACTAGTGCGAGTCTAGAAATAATCAACAATCATAATATCACTGCTCCTCAGAGCCACCCTAGTGCTACACAGGAATTTTACTGGTGCGAGCTTGGAAATAATCAACAATCACAATATCACTGCTCCTCAGACCCCACCCCAGTGCTACACAGGAATTTTACTAGTGCGAGCCTGGAAATAATCAACAATCACATCCGATCACCTGAACCAAGAATTCCCCATCCCAACTCTTCTCGCTTTTCTAAGTCAACACAACACATGTCTCTAGGTCACGCAAGGCCACTACGATCATAACTACTAATGGTTCTCAACACATCAATAGATCATGAATATAGTATGGCATGTTAAACATGATTAAGCAGGTTTATGAAGCAGAAATGAGAACTATAATGAACATGAAATGCATAAACAAATACTACAGCATGAATACATACATAAGGGACTTCATCACTACTGGAATATCCAAACTCCTCATACAAGTTATCCGTACTTACGTATTCTCTAATATAATAATACAGTAAAAGAAAACTGTAAACCGATATCGTTTTGCACCTGAATTGCCGTACTCTACGACGACCAGTCGTACTATCATAAATAATAATATTCTTTTTCCAAAATTATTCTTTAAAACTATTTCTCATTATAAATAATTTAAAATAAAAATATTTATGTAATATATATATTAATTCCTTTCTGCATGAAAAGTAACATATTTTCCTATTTTATAAATTTCCCTTAATTAATTTCTTTTCGATAAAATTTTGTAAATTCTAATTTTAACACATAACTTGTCATTTCATGTTCACAATTTCTTAAAATACAATTAACAACATTATTAATCTAATTTTCACCGTGCGCTCGCAATCATCATTCCACATAGATATTCAAAAATACATATTAACCACAATAATAATTTAACTACATTTAATAATCATAATAACTCGATATTAACCATTAATTAAGAAACAAAGGTAAACATGAGATCTTGCCTCAGTGTATTCGTCGAACGTGTCGACGTCGATGTGCGAGATTAGATTCGACGCAGTTGGGTCAGAGGCGGTAGCGATCGTGAATATTGCAAGGTGGAGGTGACAGGTCAGGCAGAGCAGGCGACGAAGGGGAGATGTTGCGGAGGAGGGGCATGGACGAGGGAAGGCCTCGGCGACGGTCAGGTGGCGGAGGAGATGGCGCGGCGCGGTTGGTCTGAGGGTCGGGGAGAGAGATGAAGGAAGAGAGAGAGGAGAGATGAGAATGTGTACAGGGGTTGGCGGTGGTTGCTGAGAGGTCAGGGGAGAGAGATGAAGAGAGAGAGGAGAGAGAAATGCTTTACAGGGTTTGGCGGCTGCTGGCTTTGAAAATGTTTGGGTAGGGTTTTTGGTTATATATATATATATATATATATATAATATTAGTTAGGGTTAGGGATAAAACAATTAAAATAAAATAATTATAGTATTTTAAAAATTAAACTAATTACAGAATAATTATCTACAAATAAAAACGTACATGTTGTATTAATACAACAGTTGATACGAAATAGTCGAAATATATGCATATTGTACAATTAAACGAGAATAATTAATAAATAAAATATATTTACTTACATTTAAATTCAAATAATTATGGGATAATTATATACACAGTAAAACGTACCAGTTATACTAATACGACAGTTGATACTCAATAATTAAAATAATATAATATTTTACGCAAATAATACGTAATTAATAGTTCAACATAATATACGAAATAATACGTAATAGTAACAATAATACAATGTATTATTTAAAGTAATACGTAATAGCACCGATAACACAACAGATTAATTTTAGAAATTTTTACCACATAAAATAAATTTATAAATATTAAAATCATTTAAATAAATATAAAATTTGGATTTTAAATCATAAAAAATTGCAAAAATTTAACAAAAATACAAATACTCTTCTAAAATTAATAATTAAATATTTAAAAATACTAGAAATTTATTTTAACTAGTATTAAAATTCATGATCATTACATTCTACCCCCCTTAAAACAAATTCCGCCCTCGGAAATAAAAGAACCCAAGGACAGAGATATGGAACGAGAGTGGATACTCGCAAATCGACGAGACAAGAAACAATGAGAAGCTCTAGAGTCAAAGAGTGATAAAGCAAGAATGGAGAAACAAGAACCTTGCCTATTACAGGCGGAGGAAAATTCATCTAAACTAGTATTCATAAACAAATCCTATCATAATATCATCAAGCAATACTAATAAGGAAAAATCATATGCAAGTAAAACTAAGATGAACAATTCTTACCGGTATTAACCTGGTTGTTCGTCTCAGCTTCCACGGTCGTCATCATGAATGTCTGACGTGGTAGTTGCTACCTTCATGCTTCCTGATAAACTTGCTGTTGTGGAGGAAAAGGCTCTGCTCGAGGATAGGGTCCTTGCTGAGCTGGTGCTACTGGGGCAGGTCGAGGTGGAGCTGGAAGGGCTGATCGAACTAGAGGTGGGGGCAAGTGGACCTGCTGTCGCTGTGGATAGTCTCGACTGATATGGTCGGAGGATCCATAGGCGTAGCACATATGATGATGCCTGCGAAACTCCTGCTCGGTATGCCCAGGGTATCAACAATAGGAACACCGCATT
Organism: Asparagus officinalis; assembly: GCF_001876935.1. Taxonomy (NCBI): domain Eukaryota; kingdom Viridiplantae; phylum Streptophyta; class Magnoliopsida; order Asparagales; family Asparagaceae; genus Asparagus; species Asparagus officinalis. Next base: position 39,410,197 of record NC_033803.1, read on the forward strand.
AATTGCTGGTTGCGGGTCTGCACTCCAAGGTGCTGATAGGGATGCACATAAGGAAGTGGCTGGCGCTGAGTAAACTGATGTCGTTGTAGAGCCTACTGCTGCTGCTGAAGAGGACGCTCAATATTCCTAGTTAGAACTACTGGTGCCCTGCTCTGAATTACGTGTGGGTCTTCAGGTTCCTTCTACACGCTCTTAATCTCACGTGCTGCTTCCAGTACTGCATCGTGAGTCACAAGTGTTCTACCAGCCAAAGCAAACCTGATATACTTATCCAGGCCCTTCTAAAACTGATGCCTCCTAATGGTAAGGTCTGTAACCAGATGAGGAGCATATCGACTCAGGGAAGAGAACTCGACCTCATACTCATCAACTGATCGGCCTTCCGCTTGAGCTCAACAAACCTACGTAGGAGTTCGTCCCGAGCTGACTGAGGAAAATACTTCCTGTTGAAGCGCTCTGTGAACGTCTCCCACAGGATTGGCCTCTCAAGGCGGGTCTTCTCAGCTGCCCACCATATCCGAGCGGTGTTGCTGAGCTGAATATCCATGAGATCCACCCATTCAGCAGGGGCAATATGGGTCACCGTGAGGATAGTCTCAGTGACCTTCAAGAACTCCTCCGCTGCTAAGGGTCCTTCAACACCAGAGAAAGAAGGGGGGCGTATATACCGGAACTCCCTAACACTAGATTCTGGACAAGGGGGAGGTTGGTGCTGAGGCTCCCGCTGTAGCTGCCTAGCTAGGTGCTACTGATTCGTGACCAATCCCTGAATCATCGCCAGAAGTTGGCTCGGGTCCACTTCGGACGGCAGGACACTACTACCAGACGAGTTACTATAGCCACGCGTATCCACCATGGTTCTGAAGGAAAACGAGGATCAAAATGAAAACTAAGGTTAAAATCAAAACAATATATTGGGAAAATAGGAACTATAACATAGTTATTAAGATAATAGTATAAGAACTTAATTAGTCTTACAGATGAAATATGATATGTATCTAAATTATCTACTATATTCTTACTAGTGAAGACTCGGGACAGTGACCTGCATGGGCCACCACAAAAACCTGTCACGCCCCGCTTCCCAAAATACCGAGGAATCGGGACGTGAACAAGCCCGGACGTATTAGATTGAGAAGAAATGTACACTATCATTTTTTTTCCTTTTTCTTTTCTTCTTAATCCAACACGCTAAGCGTCAAATACAAAAATCTTAATCACAGGTCGCCGATCATAATGGCAAGAATATAAAGACGATCCAGAATAAAAATAAAAATATTATCCATGGTAAATCATCCCAGACATAAAAATATGGGTCAAATATACCCTTATTACAAAACAGTCCAACTAGGAATAAAAATACATAGTTCATAATAAAAGAAAGTACTACTAAAAATAAAAAAATCCATTACCAAACTAAGAAAAAATATGATAAAGAGTTATAATGTTCCACAACTACTACAGAAAAAAACTACTACGCTTCAGCTTGTTCTTCTACTCCATCTGCAAGGCACTCCTACTACGAATCCTCTGGCTCCTGTACGATTCCGAACTGAGGCTGTCCATCTCCTAAATCTGACATACACCAGAGAAAATAGGTATATGTCAGCGTGCATGGCACACGATAAGATCCCACAGAGAGAATAGGAACGGTCGAACGACCAATGCAATAACAATAATAATAAATAGAAACATGTAGCTGGAATACTAACAAGCTAGATGCAATTCATCACTAGAGTATGATAATCAGAAGAATCCATGATCATCCGAGTAACAAGGACATGCCATTAGATGAAATTAATACTTAAAAATCTACAACTCGAGACGGAGTACGTCAAGCGAAATAATCCAAACAAGGAAACCCTCATGTATATACCATATGTCTCAACTTGTAGATAATTAAATATTAATCCTGATCTAGGTATAGAAAGAAATATAACTGGTTCACATCTCACAAGAACCCATAAACATTTAAATAACAAGGTCATATAGCTAACCATCCTATAACAGGATACTGGTCCACTTCTCACATAGAGTCGAAGCTCATATTCTCGGTTAACCGGTTGTTCACAAATCATCTACGCACAATGTTTCATTGCCCCCCTCAGACCCACCCAGTGCTACACAGGAATTTCACTGGTGCGAGCTTGGAAATAATAAACAATCACAATATCACTACTCCTCAGACCCACCCCAGTACTACATAGGAATTTCACTGGTGCGAGCCTAGAAATAATCAACAATCATAATATCACTGCTCCTCAGACCCACCCTAGTGCTACACAGGAATTTCACTGGTGCGAGCCTGGAATCAACAATCACATCCGATCACCTGAACCAAGAATTCCCCATCTGTGGCGCCCCTAGGTTCACACAAGGCTGCAATCCAAGGTTAAACCAAAGATGTCAAACGTATCATGCACCCACACTGTGCATAAACACGTTTTATCAATCACAGCAATATCCTCTAGTGGAACCAAATATAAGTGCAGGTACAAAACAGGCAAAATAAAGGGAATTAATGTAATAGACATGATATAGAAGAGATATCTCATAAAAAAAATCGTGTCTCAACTATAATATATCTGATATCTGAATAATAAAAATGTCTCAACATGAATCAACTAAAAATCATACTAAGGCACACTGCCATTACAATATAAATATGAAACTCTAATGTCTGAATAAAACTCAAAACTACAGTGGAGTCTCTACAAGTAAAAATATCCAACGGCGACTATGCCAGAACTCCGTCACCCTGCGGCTCTCCGAAACTCTGAACTATCTGAAAAGTAATTTAAAAGAAAAAGAACAACAACAAGAGCATCAGAGCACTACAGTAAGATTACCTCCATCCGCCCCCAAGGGAAGGACTGCTAGATGGAGTGAAACCTCTATCTATTAAGCATAGTCTATCTAGATTCATTTCCCCCGTATCTAAGTGGGATTAACATTTAGAAATCTACAACACGAGACGTAGTACGTCGAGCGAAATAATCCAAACAAGAAAACCCTCATATATACCATATATCTCAAATTGTAGATATCTAAACATTAATACCGAACTAAGAAAAGACAAGCTAATGAAACCAACAATTAGAAATCCATAACACGAGAATAGTACGTCGAGCGAAATAATCCAAACAAGGAAACCCTCATATAGATACTATATGTCTCAAGTTGTGAATCTCTAATCATTGATTCCAACTAAAAAATAAAGAAGGCAGTAAAAGAAATAAGATATCAACATATCATATTTATAATATCTTCCACTATTGCTGGGGAGATAGAATAAAATACCAACACATAATTTTGTATACTTTTAAAAGCAACGTATCTTGGTCATATAGCTCAGTGGTAGGTCATATTCATAATCTACATTTGTTATACTTAGGCTATCAAGTAATTGTTTCAATGCAACGGACTACCCTGTAGGTATCCTGAATTGTGTACATAGCTTATTAGTCTCATCGTGATCTCAGTGCGTAACATGAGTACGAGACGGACTACCAAAAAAGCATCCTAGAAATACGGCTCACAAGCCTCATCGCACCCTAGTGTGGGACGGATGGCTAGATCGAGCCTCCTAAAATCCGACTCAATGACCTGTACATGTGGAATATCGACGCACTACCTCATGTAGTACTGAATTAAGCTCATCAACAATATCCACCTCATATAAATCTTTGTATCTCTGGTATGTCGACGCACTATCCCATATAGTACTGAGATGTGCTCATCAATGACATTCACCTCATGTATAAACCGTGTATATCTGGTATGTCGACACACTATCCCATATAGTACTGAGCTGTGCTCATCAACGACATCCAACATGTATATGAACGATATCTAATTCAAATATGATTAAATAAAAATTTATCATAATCCTCTTAGGATTCTTAAATGTGTAACACAATATATTCATTACTATACGTGTAGCATCAAGCGGCTCAAAACTCCACGAACGAATCTCAAAATAGCGCAACACAGCTCCATAAAACGAGCAGGAAAATATATGGGACTTTTGTTAGTAAAATGAGTATATCTTTATCTAGAAACACTATTTTTACAAATGATTTTCTGTTTTGAAAACTAGATTCACACATCTTTCAAATGGCATAAGGTTGGTTCAGTTTGGAGTTCATCTGTTATCCCAAATCTCCAGTTAAACATTATACATGTGCAGCAGTTTTTCTGTAGGACATATTATTAGTAAAAATAGCATATCTTACTCTATACAAACTCTTTTTAAGAATGGTTTTCTATTTTAGAAACTAGATACATATAGATTTTATTTGGGATTATTTTTGTTAAATTTGGTATTTGTTTTCTATCTTAAAATCTCAGTTAAATATTACACAAGTACTGCAATTTTCTGCAGAAAATATATATTTAGTACATCACTTAAATTTCTCATATATAAATAAAGTTATGAATAACCCTAATGATCATGATCATGATACTATCATAAACAGTAAGAAAAAATTACTAATATAGCATTGATTTAAGATTTACTATCAAAAATCTAACTTTTAACACTTCAGGTTAAGATTAAAGCATGAAAACACATATTCAACATCATATTAATCATCTACACTAGTTATTTAACTATAAGGATGGGTTTGAATAAAGATAATCTTACCTCAAATGTCGTTCTAAGCTTCTGAGATAAACAACAAGCAATCCACGAGCATAAACAACCCGTTCTCCCTTGTCACAAGTCGAAGATCTCGCCCTCGTGTCGGTATTGTGCTTCACAAAGCTCTCAAAATTTATAAAAAAATATCTAGGATTTTTGAGGGGAGAGGGTGGCTGCTAGGGTTCATAAATATGATAAAAGAGAAGAATTTTCATGAAAAACATAGGTATTTATAGAGGCAAACCCGAAACAAAACTGTTTGACCCGAACCAGAAAACCTAGTCTGACTAGAAAAATAACCTTTGGTATTTTGACCATCACTTTCACGTCCAACCTCAGAATGAGGTGATATAAGATTTGTTGGAAATCTCTTGAAGATACATACAATTTTGATCTTTTAAGTTTTTCGATATTACAACTTCTTCGGTGTGAAAAATATATATACGTTTAACTAATCGTTTTTCCCAGATTCAGGCCCGTGCACGTGTGCATGATATCACTTCTATATTCACATATATACATTGAATTGATCTCAAATCAATTCCTAGCATACTAAAACATTAATAAATATTATTTATCATAATGTAACACATTTATTATTATTTATTATAAAATATTCAAATTTTTTGGGGTTTTACATTCTCCCCCCTTAAAAGAATTTCGTCCCCGAAATTCCGCAAACGTATTTTAGAGGTTAATAATACATCACTATAAATCTTTAGATATAAAACATTAAAATATCTACACTTAATACTGTAGAATGTGAATATTCCCACTTAACCCCTAACTAAACGGAACTAGTACGTCAGGCGAAAAATCCAAACAAGGAACCCCCATATATATACCATGTGTTACGAATCATTAGAAGCTAAGTGTTAACACCTCATTCTAGCGTTAAATATAAATATGTCCATATGGGTAATCATGAACCCCAATCAAAATCAATCAACTTATCTGTTCAAACAGGTGCGGGTAGTCGCGATGCATAATATTTTCACGCTCCCAAGAATCTTTCTCGATATCTATACTTAACTATCTAGAATGCAAATACTCTCACTTAACTCCTAACTAAGCGGAACAAGTACGTCGGGTGAAAAATCTAAACAAGGAACCCCCTATATATACCATATGTTCCGAATAATTAGGAGCTAAGTGCTAATACCACCATTCTAGCGTTAAGTATAGATATGAGCATATAGATAATCATAAACATAGACAAATCATATCCAAACAATTTACTTGCTCAAATAGGTGCAAGTAAATAGGTGCAAGTCATTGCGATGCATATCCTCATCACGTCCCAAGAAACTTTCTCAGCTCCTTTCCGATCCCATTAAACTTTAACTAAAGATATCACTTTGTTTCTAAGTCTCTTGTTCTCCTTGGCAAGAATACACACAGGAATTGCAATAATAGTTATATCATTAATAATCTCAACCTCTAGCGTGTATAACACTCACTGCTCCTCCTTGTCACGTAGATGCTTCTTAAGTATCAAAACATGGAAGATATCTTGTATACTCGACATCGATGCTGGAAGATCTAGCCAATATGAAACGGCTCCAAAGCGCTACACTCTCCTGAATGGACCAATATACCTCAGGAAAAGCTTCCCCCGTCTACCAAATCACTGAATTCCATTTATTGGTGATATTTTTAATAATACATAGTCCCCAACCTGGAACTCTAATGGTCATCATCTCCGATCTGCTTAACTCTTTTGACGACTCTGCGCTGTAAGAATGCGCTCCCGAATGAGTGCTACTTTCTCCGTAGTCTGTCTTATAAGCTCCGGTCTAAGTAGTAAGCTGTCCTCTGGCTCTGCCCAACAGATGGGCGATCTATAAGGCTCCCATACAACGCCTCATACAGTGCCATGCCAATAGTCACTTGATAACTTTTATTATAAGCAAACTCAATCAGTGGAATGTGATCCTTCCAATTGCCCTAAAAATCTATGACACAAGCCCGCAACATATCCTCCAACCCATGGTTGACTCTCTCCATTTGTCCATTTGTTTGTGGGTGAAAACCACAAGAATACGACAAATGGCTACCGAAAGAATTCTGGAAGCTCCTCCAAAAGTGCGAAGTGAAAACAGAGCCTCGGTTTGATACAATCTTCTCTGGAACTCCATATAATCTCACTTTCTCCTAGATGAATATTCTCGCATAAGTCTCCGGTCTAAAATCAAACTGGCTGAGCGTGTAAAGATCTCAGTACAACGAGCATCTCAAAGTTAAAATCCAATGTCGACGCTTCCTGCTCAACGTGTTTGCCACAATGTTTGCCTTCCCCGGATGATACTGAATCGCGAACTCATAATCGTTAATAAACTCAACCCATCATCATTGTCTCTGATTTAGCTCTTTCTGGGAGAAGAGATACTTCAGACTCTGATGATCCATGAAAAGCTCGAACTGTACTCCATACAGATAATGCCTCCATGTCTTCAGTACAAAGACCACTGCTGCTAGCTCTAAATCATGAGTGGGATAATTCTGCTCATGCGTCCTCAACTGTCTTAAAATATAGGCTACCACTCTCTGGGTCTGCATCAAAACACCTCCAAGACCCGATAACGATGCATCCGTGTAAACAACAAAAGTCCTATCACTTCTAGTAATGATTAACACTGGCGCTGAAGTCAACTTAGCTTTTAAAGTCTTAAAGGTCTCCTGGCACTCCGTGCCCCAAAAAAACTGTACACCCTTCTTTGTAAAACATTTAAGCGGCGTCGCAAATCTTTGAGAAGTCCTGAATAAACTTCCTATAATAGCCTGCTAATCCCAGGAAACTATGAATCTCTGTAACCGTCTTCAGCGGTTCCTAATCTAGTACGACCTCCACCTTAGCTGGGTCTACTTTAATACCCTCCTGACTAATAACATGGCCCAAGAATCTGACTTCAGAAAGCCAAAACTCGCACTTGCTGAACTTGGCGTACAACTGATGCTCCCGTAATGTCTGTAATGCCAAACAGAGATGTTGCTCGTGCTCTGCCTCCGATCTCGAATATATAAGGATTTCGTCAATAAAGACGATCACGAACTGGTCTAAGTATGGACGAAAAACCCGGTTCATCAAATCTATGAATACCGTGGGTGCATTGGTCAGACCAAATGACATGATAAGGAATTCGAAAGACCCATATCGAGTCAGAAAGACGGTCTTAGGAATATCCATCTCCCGAACCCGTAACTGATGATAGCCAGAACGAAGATCAATCCTAGAGAAATGATGTGATCCCTGCAGCTGGTCGAACAAGTCGTCAATCCTCGGTAATGTGTACCTGTTCTGGATAGTGACCTTGTTCAACTGATACATGTGTATCTTCTTCTCCGCTTCGGGAGCTTAGTGATCCTCATGGGAGCTTGAGGATAGGTGATTCTCATGATATCTTGAGAATAGTGGTGTGAAGCGATACGGTGGAGCACAGGATGGAGCATGAAGCAAGTCGGAAGAACGTAGAATCAAAGCATGATACGGGTGTATCTTCTCTTTGGAACTTAGCGATCATCATGGGAGCTTGAGGATAGATGATTCTCATGATAGCATGAGAATAGAGGTGTCAATCGGTACAGTGGAACGTAGGTGGAAGCTTGGAACGAGACGACGAGCAACAGATTCGAAGAATCCAGATTTCATCCTGTGAGTCGACTCATACATGTACATGCGTCGACTCATCAGGTTAAGTCGATTCATGCCTGTCATGAGTCGACTCAAGAACTCAAGTCCTGTAAGCAATTCGGCTCTGACTAGTCAACTCATCAGTTATGAGTCGACTCATATAAGGTCATGAGTCGACTCATCTCAGTCATGAGTCGACTCATCGACAGTTTTCTGATTCGTTTGGGTTTCTGTTCACACGAATTCCTGTTGGTTTTGGGCTTGGTTATTTACCAGATTGCCATCCATGTTTGTACACTTATATAAGGGTTGTTTAGGGTTTCTAAAAAAAGTTTTATGATCTTAGATTAGAGAGAGATTCTAATCTTTGTATTAGGGTTTAGAGAGGATTGAGAGGTTATTCTCGATTCTAGTGAGATTGTGAGGGAGAGATTGTAATCTTTTGTTCTTCATAATCTAGAAGAAGGTATTTTTCTTCGCCTTACTGAATTATCTTGTGTCTTAGTTGTCTTCTTCTCAACCCACCTTTTAATAATTTCACGACCAAAGGGTGCTCGTACGGCGACTTGTATCATCAACTCATGAAAATTTATACATAGGCGCATACTGTAGTCCTTCTTCTTCACGAAAAGGACCGGAGCTCCCCATAGAGAATAACCCTGACGAATAAAACCATGAGATAATAACTCATCTAACTGGGTCTGTAACTCCCTCATCTCAGCAGGTGCTATACGACTGGGTGCTCGGGATATTAGTGCCATACATAGATGTAACTCGATGTAAAAAAACTCGACCTCTTTCACTGGAGGTAAACCTGGTATGTCCTGAAAGACATCCTGGTACTCTGAGACCACTCACGTCTCGCTCAAATAGGCACCACGATCCCGTAGCATCACCTCCTCGATGTACGCCAAAAATAACTCCACAAACTGGTTGCTCTGTGAGGTCGCTACTATCAACTCAGACCCATTGGATGCTCGCAAACTGACTGTTTTAGCAAAACGGTCCATACTAACATAAAATATGGTAGGATGATAGCTAATCCATACCAAGAATGATGTAGAACACCAACATCTACAAAACGATTAGATCTATGATAAACTCGGACTCGTCTAGACTGATGACATATCTCCTATGACCACTCCTTAATAGGGACACCTCCCCTAAAGGAGTATAAACGAATAACGATACATCTAAAGGATGTGCAACTAGCTGAAACCTATCCATGAATGTATGAGAGATAAAGAATGGGAAGCTTCTGAATTGAATAAGATCCGAGCTGGAAAAGAATAATCACTAAGAAAGCTCCGCTCGCACCATGATCACGAGGTACAATTGTATAAACTCTACCGATGGCTAGTGACTTCTATGATACTGGAGGTAGAATTTATGGGACTATCTATCCCTTAGGAATTTCCTGGATAACACAAATCTAGCATGCTGGTCCCTCTATTCTCTGAATGGCAGGTGGTGCCTCGATCTTCTGCTACTAGCCATAACCGTGGCCCTGCGACTATTTACCTTGACCACAAATCTACTGGTGGTGATGAAAATCCTTACCCCATTGTTGGGTTCCTCTCGGTCTTGCAAAAGGTTTATTGTCCTTGCCCTGGTCTCCAGATAATCATGCTTTCAAAATTAACTCTTAGTATGTCTTCCTAACCAATCGGGTTAGGTCTAGCTGCTATTTCAAAATAGTAGATAAAACCCTTCTATGAAATTAACATTCGCTGCTTCGGCATAACTAGAATCGGTGCTATCCTCCGGCGTCGTCCTTTAAGCTGAATATAACTAATATCCGCCTATGTACTGAGTCTACATTAAGTAAATATAAAAGTATTTCCCACATATTTCCTCCTTTTATAGGTTGTAACTAAATCCGATGTGCTCTAAAATTTCTATGCTCCCAACTTCTAATATCTTCCTCAATCTTACCGAGCCAAGTTTCCTGCTCTGTGGCTCTATTAACAGCTGGATGTGGCAATGGTGGAACCTTCGGTATTACCTCTTCAATAGGTATGGCTGGTATAACTGGTGGTGGAACTTCAGAAAGTGAAATCTGGTTTGCTACTCACTCCTCAAGTGTTGCTAGTCTTTGCTTCTTCAATCGGTGTTATCAAGTCAATCAGATACTGTGGAGCCTGCTGCAGCTCGGGCTCTACTTGCCTAGCTCTCTGGGTACAAGCTTTACCTCGACCACGTCCTTGTTCCAATGTTTATAATACCAAGAGGAGAGCTTATTTGACATAGTAAGTGAGATCTCAATCATAAATAACATAACATATACCAATAGGAAAAATCGTATCACTTATCATTCATACATTTACTTTTCAATCAAAGTAAGGTAGTTGTCACCAAAATTATTTTTGTAAATTTTCGAATATACGTATATAACGTCCTCACTCATTTTAGGAATTCCTATTAGACTCTATACATGATTCCTAGAAAACTCTAACCTAGCTCCACGACTCGACACATGAATGATCCTAGGATGCTGGAACTAGAGCTCTGATACCAACTGTGATGCCCCCGGGTTCACACAAGGCTGCAGTCCAAGGTGAAACCAGAGATGTCAAACCTGTCATGCACCCACACTGTGCATAAACATGTTTCACCAATCATAGCAATATCCTCTAGTGAAACCAAGTATAAGTGCAGGTACAAGACATGCAAATTAAAGGGAATAAATGTAATAGACATGATATAGAAGAGATATCTCATAAAAGAATCATGTCTCAACTATAATATATCTGATATCTGAATAATGATAATATGTCAACATGAATCAACTAAAAATCGTACTAAGGCACACTGCCTATACAATATGAATATGAAACTCTAATGTCTGAATGAAACTCAAAACTACAGTGGAGTCTCTACAAGTAAAAATACGCGACGACGACTATGCCAGAACTCTGCCACCCTGCGGCTCTTTGAAACTCCGAACTATCTAAAAAGTAATTTAAAAGAAAAAGAACAACAACAAGAGCATCAGAGCGCTACAGCAAGATTACCTCCATCCGCCCCCAGGAGAAGGGCTAATAGATGGAGTGAAGACTTTATCTATTAAGCATAGTCTACCTAGATTCATTTCCCCCGTATCTAAGTAGGATTAACATTTAGAAATCTATAACATGAGACGTAGTACGCCGAGCGAAATAATTCAAACAAGAAAACCCTCATATATATACTATATGTCTCAAATTGTAGATATCTAAACATTAATACCGAACTAAGAAAAGACAATCTAATGAAACCAACAATTAGAAATACATAACACGAGACTGGTATGTCGAGTGAAATAATCCAAACAAGGAAACCCTCATATATATACCATATGTCTCAAGTTACGAATCTCTAATCATTGATTCCAACTAAGAAATAAAGAAGACAATAAAAGAAATAAGACATCAACACATCATCTTTATAATATCTTCCACTATCACTGGGGAGATAGAATAAAATACCAACACATAATTTTGTATACTTTCAAAAGCAACGTATCTTGGTCATATAGCTCAGTGGTAGGTCGTATTCATAATCTACGTCTGCCACACTTAGGCTATCAAGTAATTGTCTCAGTGTAACGAACTACCCTGTAGGTATCCTGAACTATGTACACTGCTCATTAATCTTATCGCGATCTCAATGCGTAACATGAGTGCGGGACGGATTACCAAATAGGCATCCTAGAAATATGGCTCACGAGCCTCATTGCACCCTAGTATGGGATGGACGGCTAGATCAAGCCTCTTAAAATCCGACTCAATGGCATGTACATGTGGAATATCGACGTACTATCTTATGTAGTACTGAACTGAGCTCATCAACGATATCCACCTCATATAAATCTTTGTATCTCTGGTATGTCGATGCATTATCCCATATAGTACTGAGCTGTACTCATCAACGACATTCACCTCATGTATAAACCGTGTATATCTGATATGTCAACGCATTATCCCATATAGTACTGAGCTGTGCTCATCAACGACATCCAACATGTATATGAACGATATCTAATTCAAATATGATCAAATCAAAATTTATCATAATCCCCTTAGGATTCTTAAATATGTAACACAACATATTCATGACTATACATATAACATCAAGCGGCTCAAAACTCCGCGAACGCATCTCAAAACGGCGCAACACAGCTCCACAAAACAAGCAGGAAAATAGACGAGACTTTTGTTAGTAAAACGAGCATATCTTTCTCTAGAAACACTATTTTTACAAATAGTTTTCTGTTTTGAAAACTAGATTCACACATCTTTCAAATGACATAAGGTTGGTTCAGTTTGAAGTTCATCTGTTATCCCAAATCTCCAGTTAAACATTACCAAATCTCCAGTTAAACATTATACATATGCAGCAGTTTTTCTGCAGGATATATTGTTAGGAAACATAACATATCTTACTCTATAAAAACTATTTTTAAGAATGGTTTTATGTTTTAGAAACTAGATACATATATCTTTCATTTGGATCTATTTTGGTTAAATTTGGTATTTGTTTTCTATGTTGAAATCTCAGTTAAATATTACACAAGTGCTGCAGTTTTCTACAAAAAATATATATTTAGTACATCACTTAAATTTCTCATATATAAATGAAATTATGAGTAATCCTAATGATCATAATCATGATACTATTATAAACAGTAAGAAAAGTTTACTAATCTAGCATTGATTTAAGATTTACTATCAAAAATCTGACTTTTAACACCTCAGATTAAGATTAAAGCATGAAAACACATTCACCATCATATTAATCATCTACACTAGTTATTTAACTATGGGGATGAGTTTGGATGAAGATAATATTGCCTCCATATTAATCATCTACACTAGTTATTTAACTATGGGGATGAGTTTGGATGAAGATAATATTGCCTCAAATATCGTTCTAAGCCTACACTAGTTATTTAACTATGGGGATGAGTTTGGATGAAGATAATATTGCCTCAAATATCGTTCTAAGCCTTTGAGATAAACATCAAGCAATCCACGAGCATAAACAACCCGTTCTCCCTTGTCACACGTTGAAGATCTCGCCCTCGTGTTGGTATTGTGCTCCACAAAGCTCTAAAAATTCATAAAAAAAATATCTAGGGTTTTTGAGGATAGAGGGTGGCTGCTAGGGTTCATAAATATGATAAAAGAGAGGATTTTTCATAAAAAAACACAGGTATTTATAGAGGCAAACCCGAACCAGGAAACCTAGTCTGATTAGGAAAACAATATTCGGTATTTTGGCCATAACTTTCACGTCTGACCTCGGAATGAGATGATATAAGATTTGTTGGAAAGCTCTTGAAGATACCTAAAACATTGATGTTTTAAGTTTTTCCATATTCCAACTTTTCAGTGTGAAAAATACATATACTTTTAACTAGTCGTTTTTCCCAGATTCAGGCCCGTGCACGTGTGCATGATATCACTTCTATATTCACATGTATACATTAAATTGATATCAAATCAATTCCTAGCATACTAAAATATTAATAAATATTATTTATCATAACGTAACATATTTATTGTTATTTATTATAAAATATTCAAAATTTTGGGGTTTTACACCATCCCAACTCTTCTCGCTTTTCTAAGTCAACACAACACATGTCTCTAGGTCACGCAAGGCCACTACGATCATAACTACTAATGGTTCTTAACACATCAACAGATCTTGAATATAGTATGGCATGTTAAACATGATTAAGCAGGTTTATGAAGCAGAAATGAGAACTATAATGAACATAAAATGCATAAACAAATACTACATCATGAATACATACATAAGAGACTTCATCACTACTGGAATATCCAAACTCCTCATACAAGTTATTCGTACTTAGTATTCTCTAATATAATAATACAGAAAAAGAAAACCGATGTCGTTTTGCACCAGAAATGTCGTACTCTACGACGATCAGTCGTACCATCATAAATAATAATATTTTTTTCAAAATTATTCTTTAAAACTATTTCTCATTATAACTAATTTAAAATTTTCCTATTTTATAAATTTCCCTTAATTAATTTCTTTTCGATAAAATTTCGTAAATTCTAATTTTAACACACAACTTGTCATTTCATGTCCGTAATTTCTTAAAATATAATTAACAACATTATTAATCTAATTTTCACCATGCGCTCGCAATCATCATTCCATGCAAATATTCAAAAATGCATATTAACCACAATAATAATTTAACTACATGTAATAATCATAATAACTCGATATTAACCATTAATTAAGAAACAAAGGTAAACACGAGATCTTACCTCAGTGTATTCGTCGAACGGGTCGACGTCGACGTACGAGATCAGATCCGACACGATGGGGTCAGAAGCGATAACGGTCGCAGATCTTGTAAGGTAGCGGCGACGGGTCAGGCGGAGCAGGGGCGGCGAAGGGGAGATGTTAGGAATAAATATACCATTAATAAGTGTTGTTAGATTAGTTTGCACATAATTGAATGAAAATATAAATAAATTTTATTAAATATAAAAACCCCTTAAAAATCTCTCTTCTCTATTTTGTAGCATTTTAGAAGCCCATGAAGCAAAAGCTTAAAGAGGAAAATGATTGAAGCCCAAAGAGCATCAAGCAAATGATGGCCCAAAGGGAAAAAAAAGAAAAGAAACAAAGCACATATAATGCACATTATTTTGAAGCAAGAAGCCACAAAATCAAGGCTTCATGAAGCCAAAGGCCAAGTGGATCGGACCTCACCAAGAGTGGGATTTTAATTTTTTCTAAAGTGAAATATTTGATCTTGAAGGCCTAAAGCCCATCAAACAAAGCCAAATGCCAAGACCGGTTTTGGGCTGCTCAAATAAATGAATGGAGAACCGGTGGCTGCAGATTAGATTCAAGACTCTATAGACCGGACTTGATTTAATTTTGAAAATCATATGAATGGGCCGGATGTGGTTGCTGCAGTTTTGATTTTTTACATTGGACTTGGTTGCTATGGACCGGACTTGATTTAATTTTGAAATTCAAAAGCATTAGACCGGACTTGATAGGCTGCAGCTTTGAATTTTTTTTCTATGGACCGAACTTGGATTTGAAAATCATATGGGCTAGAGAAGAACAAAAAGCAAATTCTTCACTAACAAATTCAAAGGTGGAGATTGCTTTGCTTGGGGCTCAAGACAAATTCACCAAATTCAAAGGTGGAGATTGCTTTGCTTGGGGCTCAAGACAAATTCAATGGCTCATATTCATTGATGATTACTATAAATAGGGGTAGAGAGTGAGGGGTTAAGGGTGTGAAAAATTTTGTAACTCCTTTTGGAGAGGAGGGATACTCTTAATTGAGAAGGTCTTCCAAAAATTGTAACTTTAGTTGCAATAAATAATAATAATTTTTCTCCTCTTTAAATTTGTTCTTTCTCCTCTTTGTTGAATGATGAGGATGGAGATGAAGAGCAATTTGAAGGTTTGCATTTCTTTTCTCTTTTATTTCTTTTTAGTAATTTCTTTATTATTACTTATTAGTTAGATTTAAATACATGCTTGTAGTATAGATTTATTTTCTTGTCTTTTTTATTTCTTTTTGTACTTTAATTTGTAGAGTAGATTTATTTTTCTTGCATTTAATTTCTGCAATTTATTTTGTAGTTTAGATTTTTATTTTCTTTGTAATTAGATTTATTTCTTGTTCATAGTTTAGATTTTTCTTTTCTTTTTAATTTTGTAATTAGTTTTTTTTCTTCTTGCTTTAATTCTTGTAGGAAGTTTAGAATTATATGAAACTAGTCTAATTTCCTTTATATTGTATGAATTATTCTCTTGTACTTAAAATGTTCATGTTTAGGATAATCAACTAGAGAACTAATCGGTAGAAGAAGAATTTGATAATCTATGCTTATCTTAAATGGTTTGATAGGTTATGCTTATGAATTCTAGGATTATTATCATGTTGTTGTTCTTATCATGAATAGTAATTTTAACTTAGATGATAATTTGATAGGTTACACTTTCCTTAAATGGTTTGATAATCTATGCTTAATAAATCTAAGTTGAAATATGATAAAAAGAGAATAATTTATATTTTGTAATTAAAATTGGTTAGTGGATTATATTCTAGATTTCTTACCTCTTTTAAATCCTCCATCTTGACTTTCTTAAATTTTCTTTTCATTCTTGGTTTTATTTCTTGATTTTATTCATTCATCTTTCTTGCCTTGTGATTTCATTTATTCCTTGATTCTTTTTTCTCTCCTCTAAAATTCAATTTATTATCTTTTGCATATATTCACAACAATCATTCATCACAATCACATTTATTCTTTATTCCTAATTGTCACGCACAAAACATAAGAACCATTTCTAATAATCTCTTAAAATCACCTTCCTCGTGGGATCGATATTTTTATACTATAACTTGATCAATTGTGCACTTGCAATTTTGGTACATAATCATGTTGCACCAAGTTTTTGGCGCCGTTGCCGGGGAAGGTGCTAAAATAGGATTTTATTAATTTGGTTCTTTAACTTGTGTATTTTTCTTGTGAAGGAACCGCTTGGAGCTTGAAAATCTTGGATTGAAGATCAAGAATTTGGAAGAATTACTTTCGGGTAAGTCCTCTTTCTAGTTTTTAATTTCACCCTCTTTAGCTAGCTTCACAATTAGAGACAATTAGGATTAAAAAAAAGATTTTATTTTTGTTGACCATAATAAAATTCATCTTTCTCTTGGACATTAACTAACAAGATAATAAACTCAAACAATGTTCCCCCTTCTCACATTTGATTGTTGTTGACCATAATTAAAAAAAAAAAGATTTTCTTTTTATCATCCTTTTTAGTCGCTTTTAATTTCTAGGGTTGCATTTCATATAGTGTAGGAATTCACCAAAGTGATTGTAGCACTTGATTTGGCACACACTTAAAACATTCTTAAGGGCAAAACCCCAATCAAGATAAGGTAAGGGATTTCATCACCCTTTCCTTAGCCCACAAATCACTAATTCCTCACTTCACAAACCCAAGCCTTCTAAAACTCATTAGATGTTGACCCCTAAGGATTCGAGCTCAATAAGGAACAAGAAATCCTTAAGTGAACCGATTTAAGTTTTCTCAGAATAGTTGGTGTCTAAGGCAAGGTTTAGGGGTTGCGTAAAGCGCTCCGCAAGGAAAAAGGTACTTAATTAATCTTTAATCACCCTCTAGTACTATCCTTACCTGGCTAACTACCTGGGTAAAACTTTGACCTTTTCACTGTAGGAGTTTTTGGTTAGGAGCTGGTCTAGTTGAGTTAGGCTAAACCCTAGAATTAGAGTTGATTGAAAAATAATTGCTTTGATTTGTTTTAGTTAGGAATTTTCTTTTTCTTTATCTTTTCATATAAAAAAACCAATTTTCTTTCTTTCCTTAAAAAAACCAATTTTTTCCTTAAAAAAAATTTTATTTTGGTGTATGCAAACTTGGGTTCGGGATAATTCTCATCGTTTAATCCGTGTTGAACCAATTCAAGAAATGGCAAATCAGCCCGTTCTTCAGAATATGTGTTACCCCACCAGAAATGCAATTCCATCTTGTATAAGGCTGCCCGAAGTAAATGGAGCAAATTTTGAGCTTAGACTGCATTTCATAAACATGCTTCCCAAATTTCTAGGTAATGAAACAGAAGATGCATATATATATTTATCTCGGAATTTGAAGAAGTATGTATTATGATTAAAATGAGAGAATTAACCAAAGATGCGATTAAGCTTAGATTTATTCCATTTTCTCTTAAGGACAAAGCTAAAAAAATGGTTGTACAGCTTACCGACATATTCCATCTCAACTTGGGAGGAATTTGTCACCGTTTTTCTTAAGAAAATTTTCCTTATTCACAAAATGGTAAAGCTTAGGAACAGCATTCAAAACTTCAAAATTGTCCCAGGGGAGCTATTCTGGAAATATTTCGACCAATTTAAAGATCTTTTAATCTAATATCCTCATCATGGTCTAGAAAAATGGCGACTGTGCCAAGTCATATATGAAGGATTGGACTATTCTTTAAAAACATCTTTAGAATCGATGTGTCAGGGAGATTTTATGAGAAAAAACGCCGATGAAGCTTGGGAATTCCTAGAGAGTCTATCTGAAAAAACAATGCAGTGGGAACACTGTGATGACAAGGTTTCATCAGTTTCCCAGTCTAAGTCTAGTGGTCTTTCCCTGGAGTCAAACATTGCTTCTGAAGCGAAGATGATGACGATTATGCGGAGGTTAGAAGCCTTAGAAGTTAAGGAACGAGTTTCGGCTCAAATCAATCATATTTCTGCCCCGGGATGTCATAACTGTCAGTGTCCTACCCACGTTTCAGAGGAATGTCCTCTTCTAGGAAACAACCATGCATTAGAACAGATGAACGCTGCATTCCAGCGTCCCAGAAATGATCCATTTTCTCCAACCTACAATCTAGGTTGGAGAAATCATCCCAACTTTGCTTGGAACCAAGGAAATTCTCATGGAAACCAAAACTTCATTCCCGCGTCAAACCAACAATTCCCTAGGGGAAACGCTGTCCCGTTCAATGCACCGAACAATTTTTCTAACCCACCTTTTCCAAACCAACATCCTCATCCTCACCAGCCTACAAATCCTTCAAATTCCGAACATGACAAACGTTTGAGTGTCTTAGAAAAGGGTTTAGAAGCTATGATCAAAGCTTCTACACAAACTACCAACATGTTGACCCAATCATCCACCACTCTAAATTCATTCATGCAAACCACCGGCCAAGTGCTCAACTCGAACACACAAGCCATAGCCCGAACAAAGCCATAGCCCGGTTAGAACCCCAACTTGGGCACCTAGCCACTGCCGTGAGTGAGAGAGAAAAAGGAAAATTTCCAAGTCAACCTGTTGCAAACCCTAAAGACACTGGATCTAGTTCCAACAATCCAGCTCAATTGAATGCAATTCACACTCTGAGATCAGGGAAACAAATAGACAATCAAGTTAGAATGCCACCGAATCAAACCCCTTCTCCCATCCAACACACTCCTTCCGTGAAGCAATTCCGTCTGATGACCAAAACGCTGAACTTGAGATTGAGCCTGATCTAGATAGGTATAGGCCCGTTGCCCCCTTTCCAGATAGACTCAAACCTAGGAAAAACTCCCTGCAGGTTGAGAAAATCCTAGAAACGTTTAAACAGGTCAAGATCAACATCCCTCTCCTAGATACAATCGAACAAATCCCCTCTTATGCAAAGTTCTTGAAGGACTTATGCACTAAGAAAAGAACCACCAATGTCCCCAAGAAAGTCTTCTTAGCTGCCAACCTCATTAAATTTTTTTCAAAACCCATGCCGTTGAAATATAAGGACCCTGGTTGTCCCACAATTCCATGCGTCATAGATAACACTCACATTGATAAGGCACTTCTAGACTTGGGAGCCAGTGTCAACCTCCTTCCTTATTCAGTCTATCAACAGCTAAGTGTAGGAGAACTTAAACCGACAAGATGCACTCTACAGTTAGCTGATAGATCTGTAAAAATTCCCAAAGGAGAGGTAGAGGATGTTCTGATCAAAGTTGGAGAGTTCATTTTCCCTGTTTATTTATTGTCTTGGAAACGCAGCCCGTTTCCAATTTCAAAAGTCAAATCCCCGTCATTCTAGGAAAACCATTCTTAGCCACCTCAAATGCTTTGATAAATTGTAGAACCGGTCAGATGAAATTATCTTTTAGGAATATGACTGTTGACCTCAATATTTTCAACTTAGGGAGACAGCCTAGTGATCCATCTGATGAACCCATGGAAGTGAATTTCATTCAAGGAATATCCAGTGAACAACAAGAGGGAGAGTGTGAGTCTGATACAAATGGATTGAGGAGCTTTCTGATGACGAACTTGAGATAGAACCGCTGGTCAATCATGTTTTTGCTGTTGGCTGGCAACGAGAACCTTTAGAGATAGAACCCCGAGTCCAGCTTCGCCCATCTGTAGAGGAACCCCCTAAGTTAGAGCTCAAACCTCTACCCAAAAATTTAGAGTATGCCTACTTAGGGGAGAACGAGTCTTTACCAGTTATCATTTTTTCTGAGTTGACTACCGGTCAAAAGGAAGCTCTTTTAGCCGTTTTAAGAGAGAATAGGGAAGCCATTGGATGGACCATGGCTGATATCAAAGGGATTAGTCTAACCATTGTTCAACACCGAATCCATTTGATAGATGATGCCAAACCTACAAGAGATGCTCAACGTAGGTTAAACCCGGTGATGAAAGAAGCCGTTAGGAAAGACATTCTAAAATGTCTAGATCATGGGATCATTTATCCCATTTCTGATAGTTCATGGGTGAGTCCGGTCCAAGTTGTTCCAAAGAAATCTGCGATCACTGTGATCCAAAATGAGGCTAATGAGCTGATTCCCACTCGAATCCAAACTGGATGGCGAGTCTGTATTGACTACAGAAAACTCAACTTAGCCACTCGGAAAGATCACTTCCCTCTTCCTTTCATTGACCAAATGTTAGAGCGTTTAGCAGGACACGAGTTCTATTGTTTCCTGGATGGATATTCAGGTTACAATTAAATCCCTATCGCTCCCGAAGATCAGGAGAAAATCACATTCACTTGCCCGTATGGAACATTCGCATACTGACGCATGCCTTTTGGCCTGTGCAATGCACCAACCACATTCCAATGTTGCATGATCAGTATTTTTTCCGACATGGTAGAGCGATTTCTCGAAATTTTCATGAATGACTTTTCCATTTTTGGTGACACATTTTCCCAATGTTTGCATCATCTTAAACTGGTCCTAGAACGGTGTAGGGAGAAAAATCTGACTCTCAATTGGGAGAAATGTCATTTCATGGTCAAACAAGGCATTGTCTTAGGACATGTAGTTTCCAATAGGGGAATTAAAGTGAACAAAGCTAAGGTTGATCTCATTTCCAATCTCCCTCCTCCCTAAACAGTCAAAGATGTCAGATCGTTTCTTGGTCATGCTGGTTTTTACCGAAGTTTCATCAAGGATTTCAGCAAGATTGCTAGACCCTTGACCAATCTTTTAGCCAAGGATACATCATTTGTCAAGGATTTCAGCAAGATTGCTAGACCCTTGACCAATCTTTTAGCCAAGGATACATCATTTGTCTTCTCTCCCGACTGCCTCAAACCTTGACCAATCTTTTAGCCAAGGATACATCATTTGTCTTCTCTCCCGACTGCCTCAAAGCTTTTGAATACCTGAAAAAGGAGCTAACTACAGCTCCTATCATTCATGCACCGGACTGGACCTTACCCTTCGAATTGATGTGTGATGCATCTGATTCTGCGATCTGTGCTGTTTTAGGACAATGGTTTGATGAAAAACCGCATGTGATCTACTACGTCATTAGGACTCTGAATGATGCCCAGCAAAACTACTCTGTCACAGAGAAAGAGTTTTTAGCTGTAGTCTTTGCCTTAGAAAAATTCAGGTCCTACCTCATCGGTCCCTTAACCAAAGTTTTCACAGATCATGCCGCACTAAAGTATCTTTTGACCAAAAAGGATGCTAAAGCACGACTCATTAGATGGATTCTCCTTCTTCAAGAGTTTGACATTCAAATTCTTGACAGAAGGGGAACAGAGAACCCCGTAGCAGATCACCTCTCTCGACTCCCAAATGCACCAACATCAACCGTTCCGATCAATGAACATTTCCCAGATGAACAACTCCTAGAAATCCAATATGTTCCATGGTTCGCCGACATTGTGAACTACATAGTCCTGAACCAGATCCCTTCTCATTGGTCCAAACAAGATAGATCCCGTTTTCTCTCCCAAGTAAAATACTTTTACTAGGATGATCCATATCTGTTCAAATATTGTCCTGATCAGATCTTTAAGAGGTGTGTTCCCACGGAAGAAACTAGGAGTGTTTTATCATTTTGTCACGAGCAAGCATGTGGGGGCCACTTTGGCCCGAGAAAAACAGCTAAAAAAGTTCTCCAATCTGGGCTGTATTGGCCCACTCTCTTCAAGGATTCATTCGAGTTTTGCAAAACCTGTAACCGCTGTCAGCTTTTAGGGAAGGTCACTAGAAGAAATATGATGCCCTTACAACCCATCTTATCCGTTGAACTTTTTGATCTGTGGGGTATCGATTTCATGGGACCATTTCCAAATTCCTTTGGAAATGTCTACATTCTAGTAGCCGTTGAATACATGTCAAAATGGGTTGAGGCGGTAGCTTGCAAAACTAATGACAACAAGGTCGTTGTCAAGTTTTTGAAAGAGAATATTTTTGCCCGGTTTGGAGTACCTCGAGCGATCATCAGTGATAACGGTACACATTTCTGTAACCGTTCTTTTGAAGCTTTGATGAGGAAATATTCTATCACACACAAATTGTCAACTCCTTATCACCCCCAAACCAGTGGATAAGTAGAGGTCACAAACAGGCAGATCAAACAAATCTTAGAAAAAATAGTTAATCTTAACAGAAAAGATTGGTCTGTAAAATTGTGTGATGTTCTGTGGGCGTATAGAACAGCTTTTAAGGCCAATTTGGGGATGTCACCATACAGACTGGTATTCGGGAAAGCTTGTCATCTACCAGTAGAGTTGGAATATCGAGCAATATGGGTAATAAAATAGTTAAATTTTGACTCAGACTCGGCAGGTAAGAACAGATTGCTCCAAATAAATGAGTTGGAAGAAATTAGAAATGATGCATACATAAACTCAAAAATTTACAAAGAGAAAACAAAGATTTTTCATGACAAATCAATTTTGTGAAAAAATTTCTCTCCAGGACAGAAAGTTTTATTGTACAATTCAAAATTGCATCTTTTTTCGGGAAAATTAAGATCAAGATGGACAGATCCATTTTTTGTCAAACAAGTTTTTTCACATGGAGCTGTCGAGATAGAAAATCCTAAAAATGGTAATATTTTTAAAATAAATGGTCAACGTCTAAAACCATTTTTAGAATTTTCTACGCTCGGAGAGGAAGAGGTGTTGGTTCTTCATGAACCTCATTATCTGTAAAAAAAATTAATTACTTACAATTTTCCTCTTATTTGATTTCTTCATCATCATACTAATAGTAATTGCAGATCCTTATCATTATTGTCAACCGAACAACTGTAAGTTCTTTAATTTTATCTGCTTTACTTTGTGCTTCAGCGAATTTGCATTGAGGACAATGCAAAATTTAGGTGTGGGGGTGAGAAATACATATTTTCCTCTTTATTTTACCTTTTTAGTTATATTTTTCTTTCTTTTTGTTAAAAAAAAATTGTCACTTGCCAAATTAATAGAGTTAAGTAATAATTGATCAAATTGATAGATTTTAAATTTTCTAATTCTTAGTTAGTGACATATTCAAGTTCACCTTTTATGATAACTCCAAATAAAATTCTTAAGAAATAATTTTTCAACTAGTATACTTTACTTAAGTCTTACCTTAGATTTTTAATTAAAAATAATGAAATTTTTGCATGCTTAACTTAGAGTTGAAAATATTTTTTTCAAGTTATCTTGATTTACACATTTTTTTAAGACTATATATACTTACCAACAAAAATAAATAAATAAATAAATAAATAAATAAAATTATAAAAAAATATAAAAAAAAGTCTTAAATTCAAGGTGATTCTATCTTATAAAGCCTAAGTTAACTGAGTAATTAAGCCCAAGGAGTATTTCTATACTTAATGACCTAAGCCTAATTGGGTTGGGATTCATTGGCCCAAAACTCATTAAATGGTCACTTAGAAAGCCCGTTTAAATAGAAAACAATCACCAAGAATTAGAGAGTATATATATATATATATATAACACTAACCATTGTTTTATATATATATTGTTTTTTTTTGTATATATGGTCTTGAAAAACAATTTTTGATCAAGAGACTTGAAAGTTAATTAAAACAAAGAGTTGGCATGTTCTTTTCAAAACTTTTTAATTAAATATCTAAGATTTGACTTGGTTTTGTATTGCTATAATGAAAAAGATTTTCTAGGTGATTTACATTGGAGTTATATATAAAAATGTTTTCTTGATTATTAACCAGCTTCAATTAGAATGTTTAAATATATCAAGGAAAATCTGTTATTTACTGATTTATTTAACTTGTCAAGTTGACCGAATTTTATGGGTATATTCACTGCAAACCCTCACGAGACTATAACTCGTCCACTAGGGTAACCTAGAGGTTTAAAGGCTTGTTGTATGCGCTAAATACAACCGCGATTCCTGCGAAAGTGAGTTAGGATTTTCTTTTATTTTCTTTGCTAGAGGACTAGCAAAAGTTTAGGTGTGGGGGTATTTGATAATCACATTTTATTATAATTTTATACCCTTATTATTTATTTTACATGAATAAATATACCATTAATAAGTGTTGTTAGATTAGTTTGCACATAATTGAATGAAAATATAAATAAATTTTATTAAATATAAAAACCCCTCAAAAATCTCTCTTCTCTATTTTGTAGCATTAAGCCCATGAAGCAAAAGCTTAAAAGAGGAAAATGATTGAAGCCCAAAGAGCATCAAGCAAATGATGGCCCAAAGGAAAAAAAAATGAAAAGAAACAAAGCACATATAATGCGCATTATTTTGAAGCAAGAAGCCACAAAATCAAGGCTTCATGAAGCCAAAGGCTACGTGGACCGGACCTCACCAAGAGTGGGATTTTCATTTTTTCTAAAGTGAAATATTTGAGCTTGAAGGCCCAAATCCCATCAAACAAAGCCAAATGCCAAGACCGGTTTTGGGCTGCTCAAATAAATGAATGGAGAACCGGTGGCTGCAGATTGGATTCAAGACTCTATAGACCGGACTTGATTTAATTTTGAAAATCATATGAATGGGCCGGATGTGGTTGCTACAGCTTTGATTTTTTACATTGGACTTGGTTGCTATGGACCGAACTTGATTTAATTTTGAAATTCAAAAGCATTGGACCGGACTTGATAGGCTGCAGCTTTGAATTTTTTTTGCTATGGACCAGACTTGGATTTGAAAATCATATGGGCTAGAGAAGAACAAAAAGCAAATTCTTCACTAACAAATTCAAAGGTCGAGATTGCTTTGCTTGGGGCTAAAGACAAATTCAATGGCTCATATTCATTGATGATTACTATAAATATGGGTAGAGAGTGAGGGGTTAAGGGTGTAAAAAATTTTGTAACTCCTTTTGGAGAGGAGGGCTACTCTTAATTGAGAAGGTCTTCCAAAAATTATAACTTTAGTTGCAATTAATAATAATAATTTTTTTTCTCTTTAAATTTGTTCTTTCTCCTCTTTGTTGAATGATGAGGATGGAGATGAAGAGCAATTTGAAGGTTTGCATTTCTTTTCTCTTTTATTTCTTTTTAGTAATTTCTTTATTATTGCTTATTAGTTAGATTTAAATTCATGCTTGTAGTATAGATTTATTTTCTTGTCTTTTTTATTTCTTTTTGCACTTTAATTTGTAGAGTAGATTTATTTTTCTTGCATTTAATTTCTGCAATTTATTTTGTAGTTTAAATTTTTATTTTCTTTGTAATTAGATTTATTTCTTGATCATAGTTTATATTTTTCTTTTCTTTTTAATTTTGTAATTAGTTTTTTTTCTTCTTGCTTTTATTTCTTAAGATGTGAATATAATTCTTTTAGGAATATTAGAATTGTATGAAACTAGTCTAATTTCTTTTATTTTGTATGAATTATTCTCTTTTACTTAAAATGTTCATGTTTAGGATAATCAACTAGAGAACTAATCGGTAGAAGAACAATTTGATAATCTATGCTTATCTTAAATGGTTTGATAGGTTATGCTTATGAATTCTAGGATTATTATCATGTTGTTGTTCTTATCATTAATAGTAATTTTGACTTAGATGATAATTTGATAGGTTACACTTTTCTTAAATGGTTTGATAATCTATGCTAAAAAATCTAAGTTGAAATATGATAAAAAGAGAATAGTTTATATTTTATAATTGAAATTGGTTAGTGGATTATATTCTAGATTTCTTACCTCTTTTAAATCCTCCATCTTGACTTTCTTAAATTTTCTTTTCATTCTTGGTTTTATTTCTTGATTTTATTCATTCATCTTTCTTGCCTTGTGATTTTATTTATTCCTTGATTCTTTCTTCTCTCCTCAAAAATTTAATTTATTATCTTTTGCATATATTCACAACAATAACTCATCACAATCACACTTATTCTTTATTCCTAATTGTCACACACAAAACATAAGAACCATTTCTAATAATCTCTTAAAATCACCATCCTCGTGGGATCGATATTTTTATACTATAACTTGATCAATTGTGCACTTGTAATTTTGGTACATAATTATACCGCATCATTAGGGTTAAGGATAAAACAATTAAAATAAAATAATAATAATATTTTAAAAATTAAACTAATTACAGAATAATTATCTACAAATAAAAACATACATGTTGTGCTATTACAACAGTTGATACAAAATAGTCGAAATATACGCATATTGTACAATTAAATGAGAATAATTAATAAATAAAATATATTTACTTATATTTAAAATTAAATAATTATAGGATAATTGTATACACAGTAAAACGTACCAGTTATACTAATACGACAGTTGATACTCAATAATTAAAATAATATAATATTTTACACAAATAATACGTAATTAATAGTTCAACATAATACATGAAATAATACATAATAGTAACAATAATACAACGTATTTGATAATTATATTTTATTATAATTTTATACCCTCATTATCTATTTTATATGAATAAATATATCACTAATAATTGTTTTTATCTTTAATTACAGGTTAATGAAGAATAAAAGCCCAATATCTCTTCTCTCAATAAAGCCCACGAATTAATGAAAATATCAGCAAAAGCCCAATAAATGCCAAAGCCCAAAGCCAAAAGAAGAAGAAATGATAAATTATCCAAAAGCCCAAGACCAAGAACAAATACAATACCAAGCTTCGGACAACAACCAGAGAGGACCTCACATCGACGCTAGCATCGATGGGGGCATCGATGCTAGCATCGATACGCCTATCGATACCGGCATCGATACCATCGGCCAGGCAGTTATAATCCAAAGGCTGAAATTTATTATTTTTGGATAAGATTTCAATCCAAAGGCTCTCATTCACTGACGTTTACTATAAATAGGGGTAGAGAGTGAGGGGTTGAGGGTGTGAAAAATTTTGTAACTCCATTTAGAGAGGAGGGTTACTCTTAATTGAGAAGACCTTTCAATTTTGTAATTTTTTGTTACAATCAATAAAAGAATTTTTTCACCTCTTCATATTTTTCTTTTCTTCTCTTTGTTTGATGATGAAGATGAAGATGGGATGAAGATGAAGATCAAGAGTGAGGTTTGCTTTCATCTTGAGGCTAGAACCCTCTTGGGTGGTAAATTTCCTCTTTGTTAATATTTTTATCTTTTTATTTTCTTGCTTAAATAGCCAAGAGGCTAGAACCCTCTTGCCTTAGATTTATTTCATGTTTATAGAGTAGATTTATTTCATACTTATAGAGTAGATTTATTTCATGCTTATAAAGTAGATTTATTTTCTCGTATTTAATTCTTGCAATTTATTTTGTAGTTTAGTTTTTGTAATTTATTTTGTAGTTAGATTTTATTTTCTGATACTATTCACCTTGAGGCTAGAACTCTCTCGGGATTAGTTTTTTATTTTGTTTATTTTTAGTTAAATTTCCTCTTTGTTAATATTTTTATCTTTTTATACTATAACTTGACACGGTTGTGTACTTATAACATTTTTGGTACATGTTTATGCCGCATCAAGTTTTTGGCGCCGTTGCCGGGGAAGATGCTTAAGTAGGATTTTTTTATTATTTTGGTTCTTTAACTTGTGTGTTTCTTGTGAAAGAACTACTTGGAGATTAAAGATCAAGAATTGGAGATTGAGGTATTGAAGATTCGCTTGTGGTAAGTCTCCTTCCTAATATATTTAATTTCGCACCTTTAGTTAGTTTCTCACAATTAGTGATAATTAGGATCTTAAAAAAAGATTTTATTTTCGTGACCATAATAAAATTCACCATCCACTTTGACATTTACTAACAAGATAATAATTCAAACAAATACCCCCCTTCTTATTTATTTGATTGTTAACCCTAATTAAAAAATATTTTATTTTTACGATCCTTTTAAGTCTCTTTTAATTCCCAGGGTTGCATTTCATATAGTTAGTAGGAATTCACCAAA
Organism: Asparagus officinalis; assembly: GCF_001876935.1. Taxonomy (NCBI): domain Eukaryota; kingdom Viridiplantae; phylum Streptophyta; class Magnoliopsida; order Asparagales; family Asparagaceae; genus Asparagus; species Asparagus officinalis. Next base: position 39,438,671 of record NC_033803.1, read on the forward strand.
GTGATTTGAGCATCTTAATTTGGCACACACTTGAAAATATTCTTAAGGGCAAAACCCCCTAATCAAGATAAAGTGAGGGATTTCATCACCTTTTCCTTAGCCCAAAAATCACTAATTTCTCACAACACAACCCAAGCCTAATAAAACTCATTAGACATTGGCCCTAAGGAATCGAGCTCAATAAGGAACAAAGAATCTTTAGGTGAACCGGTTTATGTTTTCTTGTATTAGTTGGTGTCTAAGGCAAGGTTTAAGGGTTGCGTAAAGTGCTCTACAAGGAACGAGGTACTTAATCGATCTCTGATCAACCTCTGTTCCTATCCTTACCTGGCTAACTAACCGAGTAAAACTTTTATCTTTTTACTTAAGGAATTATTGGTTAGGAGCTGGTCTAGCTGAGTTAGGCTTAACCCTAGAGTTAAAGTGACTGCAAAGTGATTGTTTTTGATTTGTTTTAGTTAGGTTTTTCCTTTTTCTTCTCATAAAAAACTAACTTTTGTTTTATCTTAAAAAAAGGTATAAAAAGAAATTGTTTTGGGTGCATGCAAAACATGGATTTGGGACAATACACATCGACAAATTCATTTTGAACAAATTAAAGAAATGGCTAATCCACATGTTCTCCAAGATTTATGTTATCCCAGGAGGATTAAAATCCCCAATGAATCTCGGGAGTTTGTAGAGAGCCCATCTCAGTATTTGGTGAATGATCCATTTTTTCCAACCTACAATCCAGATTGGGAAAATTACCCAAACATTGCATGGAATCAGGGAAACCACTCCGAAACTCAAAACTTCACTCCCTCTTCGACCCAACATTTACCTAGGGGAAACACAGTTCCTTTCAATTCTCATCCACAATTTCAACAACCCAATCTGTCACATCAAAATCAGTCTCCTCATCATCAAGCTAGAAGTCACACTCCTCTTGATACAGATCATGATGAACGTCTCAATATTTTGGAAAAAAGTTTTGAAATCATAATTAATCCCTCCACACTAGACACAGATATGTTAACTCAAACATCCTACACGATGAACTCCTTTATGCAATCAATCGAACTCATACTTAACTCTAACACTCAAGCCATAGCTAGATTAGAAACCCACATTGATAAACTAGCTAGTGCCATAAGTGAAGGTGAGGAAGGAGAAATTCTTAGTCAACCCGTGCTCAATCCTAAGGACACTCAAATGAATGCACTACAGTTAGGAAAACAGGTCGATAATCAGGAAAGAAGACCTTAAAGCCAAATTCTTGTTCCAATTCATTCTCCTTCTGATAACTCAATTTAGGAAAAACTAGAGGAAGAAGAAGAAGAAGAAGAGTTAGATCCAAGTTTTGAGGAAATTTTCAGTGAGGAGCTGAAAATATTAGGAGAAGCAGATCAGGTTTGTCAAAATAAAAAAACTGTGTTAAACAATTGCTGCTTTGAACTGAATTTTAAAAAACTCTTTCTTGATGAACTAAATTTTTTGGAAAATAAATAACAACCAAAATTTGAAAAATTGGTTGTTAGAAAACAAACATTTATAAATCAAGAATCTAAGTTCAAAAAGCATGACACAAATAATATCTACCTTCCATTGCCACAAGAATTATTGAACACCCCAATATGCTTGGAATTTCAGCATAGTGTTGATTATATCATTTTGAATTTGTTTAAAACCCGGGGAAGAATTTTCAGCAATAAGGTGGGATTCAATGTAGAACACGAGCTCTTCATGTTAAATATTTCATTCTGTATTGTTTATTTTGTTTATTTCAGCATAATAAAATCTTCTCTCATTTTAGAGTTTCTTGTTTAGTTTTGTAAAAAGAAAAAAGAAAAAAAATCAAAAAAAAAGGAAAAAAAGGAAAAAAAGAAAAAGAAAAGAAAAGATATATATATATATATATATATATAATTTAATGATTTCATCCTCCACAAGACCAAAGGTAATTGAAGATTTTTATCAGCCGACCAATTGTAAGTACTTCACTTCTTATCTGCTTTACTTTTTGTATCATAGAGTTTGTATTGAGGACAATGCAAAATTTAGGTGTCGGGGTGGGAATTAGTTATTTTTTCCTCTTTATCTTACCTTTTTAGTTTATATTTTTTATTTCTTTTTCTTTCTTAAAAAAATTATAAAATATTGTCACTTGCCAAATTGATAGAGTTAAGTAATAATTGATTTATTTGATAAATTTGAAATTTTCTAATCCCTAGTTGGTTATTTGCTTAAGTTCACCTTTATGATAACTCTAAATAAATTTCTTAAGAAATAATTTTCAAAGTAGTATACTTTACTTAAGCCTTAACTTGGACTTTTATTTAAAATAATAAAATTTTTGCATGCTTAGCTTAGAGTTAAAAATAATTTTTCAAAGTATCTTGGTTTACATATTTTTTAGAATATATATACATATATAATAATAATAAATAGCATTACAAAAGAAGAGTGTGAAAAATGGGCACCAAAAATTAAAAAAATCTTGAATTTATGGTGATTCTATCTTATAAAGCCTAAACTGACCGAGTAATTAAGCCCAAGGAGTATTTTCATACTTAATGACCTAAGCCCAATTGAGTTGGATCCATTAGCCAAAACTCGTTAAATGGTCACTTAGAAAGCCCGTTAAAGTAGAAAAAAAGTCACCAAGGAAGAAAGAGTTAATTTTTTTTGATAATAATAAAATACTAACAAATGTTTTATATATATAGTATATGTGGCCTTGAAAAATATTTCTGATCAAGCAACTTGAATATTATTTTAAGCAAAGAGTTAGCATGTTCTTTTCAAAACTTTTAAATTAAATTTCTAAGTTTGGTTTGGTTTTGTATTGCTATAATGAGAAGATTTTCTAGGAAATTCACTTTGGAGTTATTTATAAAAACATTTTCTTGAGTAATAACTAGCTTCAATTAGATTGTCTAAAATTAGCAAGTAAATTTAGTTATTCACTAATTTTTTTTATTTGGCAAGATGATCAAATTTTGTAGGTATATTCACTGCAAACCCTCACGAGACTATAATTCATCCATTAGGGTAACCTAGGGGTTTAAAGGCTTGTTCTATATGCTAAATACAATCGTAATTCCTGCGAAAGTGAGTTAGGTTTTCTTTCCTTTTTCTTTCTTTGCTAGAGTACTAGCAAAAGTTTAGGTGTGGGGGTATTTGATAATCACATTTTATTATAATTTTATACCCTTATTATCTATTTTATATGAATAAATATACCACTAATAATTGTTTTTATCTTTAATTATAGGTTAACGAAGAATAAAAGCCCAATATCTGTTCTCTTAATAAAGCCCACAAATTAATAAAAAATATCAGCAAAAGCCCAAGAAATACCAAAGCCCAAAGCTAAAAGAAGAAGAAATGCTAAATTGTCCAAAAGCCCATGCCCAAGAACAAATACAAGACCAAGCTTCGGACAACAACCAAAGAGGACCTCACATCAATGCCAGCATCGATGGGGGCATTGATGTAGCATCGATGCCCGTATCGATGCAAGCATCGATACGCTTATCGATGCTGACATCGATACCATCGGCCGGGCAGTTACAATCTAAAGGCTGAAATTTATTGTTTTTAGATAAGATTTTAATCCAAAGGCTCTCATTTACTGATGTTTACTATAAATAGGGGTAGAGAGTGAGGGGTTGAGGGTGTGAAAAATTTTGTAACCCTATTTAGAGAGGAGGGTTACTCTTAATTGAGAAGACCTTCCAATTTTATAACTTTTTGTTACAATCAATAAAAGAATTTTTTTACCTCTTCATATTTTTCTTTTCTTCTCTTTGTTTGATGATGAAGATGAAGATAGGATGAAGATGAAGATCAAGAGTGAGGTTTGCTTTCATCTTGAGGCTAGAACCCTCTTGGGTGGTAAATTTCCTCTTTATTAATATTTTTATCTTTTTATTTTCTTGCTTAAATAGCCAAGAGGCTAGAACCCTCTTGACTTAGATTTATTTGATGCTTATAGAGTAGATTTATTTCATGCTTATAAAGTAGATTTATTTTTCGCATTTAATTCTTACAATTTATTTTGTAGTTTAGTTTTTGTAATTTATTTTGTAGTTAGATTTTATTTTCTGGCACTATTCACCTTGAGGCTAGAACTCTCTCGGGATTAGTTTTTTTATTTTGTTCATTTTTATTTTCTTTGATTCGCTCTTGAGGTTAGAACCCTCTAGGGAATTGCCCTTTTTTAAGAAGTGAATTCAATTATAGATTCCTCATATCTTTAATTGAATCATCCATCTTTATTTTCTTGAATTTTCTTTTTATTCTTGATTTATTCTTTTTGTTTCTTGATTTTACTCATCTTTCTTTCTCTCCTTGTGAAAATTATTCATACTTTGTCACACCCACTCTCACTTATATTTTGTGCTTATTTACACACTATCACCTTCACTATCTCTCCACAATCACATTTACACACTTATTCTTCACTCCTATTTATCACGCACACAACATAAGAACCGATTTATATTTTCTCTTACAAAACACCTTCCTCGTAGGATCGATAACATCACGCACACAACATAAGAACCGATTTATATTTTCTCTTACAAAACACCTTCCTCGTAGGATCGATAACTTTTTATACTATAACTTGACACGGTTGTATATTTTCTCTTACAAAACACCTTCCTCGTAGGATCGATAACTTTTTATACTATAACTTGACACGGTTGCATGTGCACTTGTAATATTTTTGGTACATGTTTATGCCGCATCATTATTATTTAAAGTAATACGTAATAGCACCGATAACACAACAGATTAATTTTAGAAATTTTTACCGCATGAAATAAATTTATAAATATTAAAATCTTTTAAATAAATATAAAATTTGGATTTTAAATCATTGAAAATTATAGAAATTTAACAAAAATACAAATACTCTTCTAAATTAATAATTAAATATTTAAAAATACTTGAAATTTATTTTAACTAGTATCAAAATTCATGGTCCTTACACTAAAATTTTCAAAACTAAAGAGGATGGGAAGGGAAAAAAAGGAAAAGCACCAATTAGCCTTCGAATACATGTTGAAGATCTACTAGAAAGTCTTGTGGAATCAAAAGAAAAAAGGATATGCAAGACTTTGTTCTATTACAAATTCTTTATCAGTGCTCGATGATATGGTGCCCCAGAAGCAGGGAGGGTATCCTTAGACTATTATTCAAGTATGTGGATAGCATTGAGAGGGTGAAAAGAGTTGCATAGGGTCAATCCATTTATACAAAAATTATTAGAAGCATTAAAGTTGATTTGGAGGACTTGAAGAAGCCGGGGGTTACATACATATATCCCTAGATAAATGCCACTAATACTCTTAAGTTCCATATTAAGTCTATTTTGATTCACGTTATGTCTAATTTAGTTCATATTAATCCTAAATCACTTAAAGTTATGTGTGAGTTATTTCATGTTAAGTCTAATCGTTTTAATATTAAAGGTGAATATGGTTAATTTATAAATGTTAGAATGGTGATTGTATTTTTTACAGCTTTGGTACTATGAGATGACTGGCATAAAGAGATATGCCTATAGTGATAGATTCAGGCCTCCAATGACAAACTGGATAGTAGAGGGTGAGAAAGTAAGCTCTTTGAGAAGGGGACAATAAAAGCAAAGGTAAAAGAAGCTTCAATAACTTTAGTTCAGAAGCCTATTGTGGAAGCTGCGCCTTGTCTCTCAAAATTCCTAGCAAAGAAGCCTCATGGGAGGATTAATGAGGGCTCAAGTCCCAAAAGTAGCAGATTGCCACCCCCAGTTCTGAGGAAAGAAGTTATGCCTCATAAGCCTAAACGTCTTGTTAGTGGGAAGAGCCAAAAGAGAAAGGCGAAGAAAGCTGAAGGCAAGAAGAATTTCTCAATAGGCTATGCAAGTATCTTATTATGTCTAATTTGATTCATGTTAAGTCTAATTTCAGTTCATGTTAAGTCTAAATATCAGTTCATGTTTAGTCTAATTTTGAACAATATTAAGTCTAGTTTCAGTTCATGTTAAGTCTAATATGAAATCAGTTCATGTTAAGTCTACTTTTAGTTCATGTTAAGTCCAATTTAATTAATGTTAAGTCTAATTTAATTCATGTTAAGCCTAGATTTATTTCTTGTTAAGTCTAACTTTAGTTTCTATAGTCTAATATCATGTTATATCCAATTTAATTCATGTTAAGTCTAACTTCAGTTCCTGTTAAGTCTATATCAGTTCATGATAAGTCCAATTTAATTAATGTTATTGTCTAATTTATTTCCTGTTAAGTCTAATAGAATTTCTATTAAGTCTAATTCATTTCATGTTAACCGTAAACAATTTCCATGTTATGTCTAATCCTAATTTATACTCTTAAAAATCTCAGATCATTGCAAAACATATTGATGATTCTTTTGAAAAAGAAGATGAGGTGGAGGCTCTACCCATTAAGAAGTAACTTCTGTTCTGGAGAAGTTCTACTAACTTTTGCGGACGATTACTCTGTGCCACAAAACACAGGAAGTGTATATATTGTAAAGAATTCATGATTGAGATTAGCAAACTCAACAGAATAGTGGAAGCTTTTGAAAGAAGTGATGATGTTATAGACCCGATGGTGCTTAAGGAAAATTTTAAGAAGAAAATTGTACAAAATAGTAAGTTGAAGCCACGAGTAGCTGAGGATGAACACCATTCACAAGCAAGCTTTGTACATGATTCTGATAAAGGAGAGGATGAAGATGACCTTGTGAAAGTAGTTGAGGAGGAAGTTGTACATAAGAATAAAGTTGAGGAGGAAGACCCTATGAAGAATAAAGTTGAGGAGGAAGTCCCCATTAAGGAGGAAGTTCAATTTGAAGACAGAGTAAGTGTTGGAGGTAATTTTGGAGATGAGTTTCACCAAGGAGAAAGTAGCCACAAAGGATATGATTGAGTAGGTGGATAACATTGTGGAAGATCTAACGAATGCTGTGTAGAAGGAAGAAGAGAAAGTAGCCGCAAAGAAGAACCCACCAAAGAAAATGAGGGCCCCAAGAAACAGAGCTACGAAGAGGTCATGGCACGTTAGGACCCCATACACAAAGGAAAAGAAGAAGAATAAAAAAGGTGTAGATATAATTTTGGTCCTTGAACATGTACATACAGTTGAAGAAGCCATCAAATTTTATCCCGGCAATCAAGAAGCCAAGTGGGATGTGTTGAAGATGAAACCAATAACATAGGAGGAGGATACTCTATTGGACAATTTAAATGCAAGGATTCCAAATCCTTCAGGTTTGAACATATGCATTCTTGATAGCACGGTGACTTTTGTACACAACTATAGGATCCTACATACAGTATCCTCCAGACTCAAAACAGCAGAAAACAAATGTCTAACACATTTTTGCTCTCAAAAGTGTCATAAGTAAGTTTCAATTAAGTTTTTATATGTTAATTAATTACAATATATTTTTAGTCAATATATGTGTGTGTATATATTTGTTGATAAATGATAAATCCTATTATTTCATGAGGTATTTTGTTATCAAAATAGATAACAACAACATAAATAGAGAAGAGCTTTTATATTTGCTTCGTGGTGGTCGGCTTGACGACTCAGTAAAATTCTATTCTAAATTAAATAATTAAAGGAACCTTATTTATACTGAATGCTAATATCACACCCTGCTTTCCAAAATACCGGGGAATCAGAACGTGAACAAGCCCACAATATATTAGACTGAGGAGAAATAAGTACTAGACCCCTTCTTCTCAATCTAATACGCTAAGCGTCAAGCAATATAAAACAAAGTCACAGGTTCCCGATCACAGTAACAAGAATATAATAAACAACTCAGAGCCAAATGATACATATCACAACTGAAATATCATCTCAGACATAATTATATTCGGGTCAACATGCCCTTATACAAAACCATCTAACTGAATACTAGAGAGATATAAAAATACATTGATCAAACGGGAATAGAAAGTGCTATAAAAGTAAACTGAGATCCACTAACTAAGCTTTCGGCTTCTTCTGCTCGGTCTGTAAAGCACTCCTGTTGAGAATCCTCTAGTTCCTATATGACTCCGAATTGAAACTATTCATCCTCTAAATCTGACGTACATCCTGAGAGAAAAGGAGTACGTTAGCGTGCATGACACACGGCAAGATCCCACAAGGAAGAATAGAAATGGTCGAACGACCAATGCAATAATAGTAATAATAAATAGGAGCATGGTATTAGAATTCTAATAATCTAAATGCAATATATCACTAGAATATAAAAATTAGAAGAATCCAAAAATCAATAGGGTAATGAAGTCATGCAGCTAGCGAACAAAATAATCATCCAAGTAACATGGTCATACAATTAGATGGAATTAATATTTAAAAATCTACAACTCAAGATGTAGTACGTTGACCGAAATAATCCAAACAAGAAAACTCCCATGTATATACCATATATCTTAAATTGTAGATAATTGAATATTAATCCCGATCTATGTATGAAAAGAAATATAATTGGTCCGTATCTCACAAGAATCCATAATCATCTAAATAATAATGTCATGTAACTAGTCATTCTATAATAAGTCACCGGTCCATATCTTACATAGAGTCAATGTTCATATCATCAGATAACTGATTGTTCACATATCCCCTACGTGCACCTAATATGTCGCTACACAAGATCGATCAGAGGGCTACAAGCAATCCGATTTTAGCCTGGTCCGAACTCAAGTTAAACTCGGGTGAATGTCAAATTTAGGGACCGAAGTGACTACACAAGCTTCACTTTGACCCAACAAACCAACCCTAATGCTACACGAGATCATGGGGCGAGTCTGGAAGATACATCAACAGCCACATCTGATCACATGAACAAAGACTTTCTCATCCCAACTCTTCTCGCTTTTATAAGTCAACACAACACATGTCTCTAGGTTACGCAAGGCCATTACGGTCATGACTACTAATGGTTTTCAATCACAACAAGAAATAACAAATACGACTGATCATGTACAATAATATCATGACATATCAGATAATCAAAATCAAGAGTCATAAATTTATGAACAACAACTATGTAATTCAGAAAATAATCTTTTTCACAAGATCATTTATTTATTTAAAATAATTATTTTACAAAATAAATTCTTTTAGTTTATTTCTCATTATAATAATTCAGAATATTCTCTTTTTCAAAATAAATTCCTTTAAATTATTATAGCTATCTAAAAATGATTCTTTTGCTGAATTAAATTCTTTTAATTCATTACAATTATTCTAAAAATGCTATTTTCATACTACTATGATTTATTTAATATTATTCATTAAACAATCCTACGCAGATAATTATATCATAATCTAGATGCTACAACTAATCATAATACAGTCAAATATATGCATATAATTTATAATGAATCTAAAATTAAAATTTGAGCAAGAGAGATCTTGCCTACGAGGCCAAGGGGCCTGTGGGCGAGGCGGCAACGCCGTGTAGACGCAGTATGATATATCTGAAGTGGATGGAGCAGCGGATCTGGATAGCGCAGTTGTAGGGGACGGCGATGACGTCGC
>NC_033803.1:39448744-39497432 GCF_001876935.1 Asparagus officinalis
AAGAGAGAGAGAGGATGTGGGAGTGCGTGAAATAAGAGAAGAGAGAGAAGAAGGGGGTGAACACGAGGAGGGATTTAGGGAGGAAAACACGGAGGAGTAGGGTAGGGGAGAGAGAGAGTGAGTTGTTGTGAGGTGAGGGAGAGAGAGAATGAGAGAGAGAAAGATATTGATTGGAGAGAAAGAGTGGCTGATATGAGGGAACTAGGGGAAAAGTCACATAATAGATTGACTATCGTGCTGATCAGCTGATAGCTATACATAGAGATAGCGGATAAGGGTTGAGGCTAAAATTTAATACACGATAATTAATAACAAATAATAATAATAATAACAATAATAAATAACCAAATATTAATTAAAAGTTTTACCGTAACAATTAAAAGTATAATTAGTAAAACCATTAAAATAAATATAAAACCATATTTTAAATCATAGAAAAATCTAGAAAATTGTGGAAAATACAAATACTCTTTTAGAAAATAAATTTTAATAATTAAATGCTAGAAAAATTATTTAAATCAGTATTAGAAATTTACGATCATTATAGCTAATATTCCAGTTATTTACAGATGGAAGAAGCAGTGTTGAACTTGATTCGCGTTAAGTCTAATAATAGTTCATGTTAAGTCTAATTTCATGTTAAGTTCAACTTGATACGTGTTAAGTATAATTTCACAGTTCATGTTAAGTCTAATAAAGTTCATGTTAGATCTAATTTATTGTTAGGTCCAACTTGATTCGTGTTAAGTCTAATTTCAGTTTATTTTTAGTCTAATAACAGTTAATGTTAGGTCTAATTTAATGTTAAGTCCAACTTGATTCGCGTTAAGTCTAAATTCAGTTCATGTTAGGTCTAATTTCATGTTAGGTCCAACTTGATTCGTGTTAAGTCCAAATTCAGTTCATATTAAGTCTAATTTCACATTAAATCCAACTTGATTTGTTTAATTCTAAATTTAGTTCATGTTAAGTCTAAATTCAGTTCATGTTAAGTCTAATTTTATGTTAAGTCCAACTTGACTCGTATTATGTCGAATTTCACAGTTCATGTTAAGTCTACTACTGATACGAGTTGCTGTGCGAGCACCTTTGATCGTGGAATTATCAAAGGTGGGTTGAGAAGAAAATAACAAGAACACAAGAACAATTCAGTGACAGCGAAGGAAAATACCTTCTCTAGATTATGAGAATAAAATAACTTACAATCTCTCACAATCTCACTAGAATTGAAGAACAATCTCTCTCAATTCTCCCCATACAATCTAAACTCTATTGATTGTTTTAAAACCCTAAAACAATCCCTTTTATATGTGGAACAACGTGGATGGCAAAGTCGTAAATAACCAAACCCAATTCCCAAAGAAATTCATGCAGACAGAAACCCAAACGAACCAGGAAACCATCGATGAGTCGACTCACGTGTTTGTATGAGTCGACTCATGTCATATGGGTCGACTCATGACAGTCATGAGTCGACTGGTCAGAAACTATGTCAACACTTACTAGGCTTCGTGAGTCGACTCATGACAGTCATGAGTTGACTCATGACACATGGGTCTACTCATATAGTGATGAGTCGACTGGTCAGAGACTTTTGCTAAAACGGCTGAGTTTCATGAGTCGACTTATGATAGGCATAAGTCGTCTGAACCTGATGAGTCGACTCATGACTGTTATGAGTCAACTCACAGGCTAAAAACTAAATTCTAAGATTCTCTGATTTGTCGTCTCGGTCCACGCTTTAACCTCTGTTCCACTGTGCTGTTTTACACCTCTATTCTCAAGCTACCATAAGAATCATCTATCATCAAGCTCCCATCAGGATCGAGTTCCGAAGAGAAGATACACCCGTATCATGGGTCCCCCTTTAGAAACTTGAAGCCTCGTTCAAGTTAGAACTTCAGTTGAGGAAACTCGCGAGCTCCTCCTTCCCTATTGAACCACTTAGCCTTGCTGGGAACTTGACCTTAGCGTCCAATAAGAAACGACTCCTTCGTTCCCCGCCTCATCGTGGTCGTCTTCCGTTCCAAATGCAATCTTCCTTCAGTGGCTCCTCTCTATCAAACCACAAGTCTTCAACATGCGGCAAGATCAACTTGTCATCACCTTTATCATCTAGCAATGGAGGCTCAAACAACTTCAAATACTCGGCATTGATCACCAAATAGATGCCTAAGTAAGGCGACAAATCCAGCTTAAAGGCGTTGTCGCCAATCTGATCAAGAATCTGAAACGGACCATAACGTATAGGCTTCAACTTCTTCCCTTCTCCCTTTAGCCTCTCCTTACTCAATTTCAGCCATACCGTATCGCCTATGCCAAAGTTACAAGGAACCCGATGCTGATCATGCTTCTCCTTGTACTTGGCTTGTGATTTCTTCAATTGAGCTTTAACCGTGGCATGAATGTGTGCAATCTTCTCCAAAAATAACTGAGCACGTTGCCTCTCACTCCCCTCCTTGCTGTCAACTGTGGCTTCACACAAAAATACAAGATCGAACGGACTTGGTGGTAAGAATCCATAACACGTCTCAATAGTGACTTTCCCGAAGATCCATGAATAGCCCGATTAAAAGCAAACTGTAGATATGGTAAACTCTCATCTCAAGTCTTGGGATGTCTGGAATTGTATGCTCTCAACATGTGCACCATAGTCCGATTGACTATCTCCGTTTGTCCGTCAGTTTATGGATGGAATGCCGTGCTCTTCTTCAACCTAGTATCCATTAAGTTCCACAAAGAATCCCAAAAATGCCCGATAAACCGGCTATCTCGATCTGAAATAATCGAACTCGGCAGTCCAAAGTATTTCCACACATGCTCAAAGAACAATTGCGCTGCACCCGCTCCTGTCATGGTCTTCTTGCATGGAATCAAAAACACCATCTTACTGAATCAGTCCACCACAACGATTTTTAATCATTCCCGCGCTTGGTCGTCGGCAATCCTCCTAAGAAATCTATAGAAATACTCTCCCACGGTCTCGAAGGTACCGATAATGGTAAATACAATCCCCGTTTCCTGTTGGAAGGCTTCGATATGCAACATAGCTTACATCCTCCAACATACTTAGTGACATCCTGCAACATCTTCAGCGAAAAGACATGGCGTCGTAGATTGAGAAGCGTCTTCTGAATACCAAAATGATCTTGCACACGTGATGTATGTGCTTCTCTAATCCACTGCAATCGGTCGCCATCCTCCGGAATGCAAAGCGACGTCGCACGATACAACAAACCATCCTCACCAATCGTATACTCCCCCTTTTGACCCACTTTTGCTTGCTCGAACACACTACTGAAGTCTCTGCTGGATGTGTACATCTGCACATACTCCAAAGGAACCAAGGGCTGAATGCGCGTCGCCACCAAAAGAACTCTCACGGGTGGGCGAGATAACATATCGGCTAACTTGTTCGTCGTTCCCTTCTTCTACCTAATAATGATGTTGAACGCTATCAAATAGGACATCCACTTCATGTGTCGAGCCTGCTGTAGCTTTGTCTGGGCATCTAGAAATTCCAATGGTTTGTGATCTGAGTGCACAACAACCTCTTTACCCAACAAATACACCCGCCAATGCTTGATAGCCTGATAAAGTGCATAAAACTCCTTGTCGTAGGTAGAGTAGTTCTGAATAGCACCCGTAAACATCTCTGAATGGTACTCCACCGGCTTCCCATCCTGAATCAAAATAGCGCTCATAGCATAACTAGAAGCGTTGGTCTTAACCTCAAAGGTCCGCTATAGATTCGGCAACGCCAACACTGATGCCTCCGAGATCTTCCTCTTTAGTAATGAAAAAGCCTCCTCGTACATCTTTCCCCACTCGAACTAAACCTTGGCCTTCGTAAGGCCATGCAATGGTGCTGCATACGTCAAAAAATGTCGAATGAACTTGCGCAAATACTGGCAAGCCCCTATGAAGCTTCTCACCTCAGTCACTGTCCTAGGTGTCGGCCACTTCGTGATCATCGCCACCTTGCCTGGATCTATCTTCCGCTGGCCTTTCCCCACGATGAACCTGAGATACACCAACTTGTCCTTCCCAAATTGGCACTTCTTCCCATTGAGATTTAGCTGTCCGTTCTGCAATACTTCAAACACCTTCTCAACATGAACGAGATGCTCATCCCTAGTCCTGCTGTACACCAAGATATCATCAAGGTAAACTATCATAAATCCTCTATAAAAGGTTGCAACAAATCATTCATAAGTCTCATAAAGGTAGTCGGAGCGTTACACAATCCAAACGACATCACCAACCACTCGAACAGGCCCTGCTTGGTCTTGAACGCAGTCTTCCAAGTGTCATCCTCCCGAATCCTCACCTGATGATAACCAGACTTTAAATCTAGCTTTGTGAAAAATCTCGCTCCCTCCAACTGGTCCATCAGATCGTCAATCTGAGGTAATGGGTAGCGATTCTTGATGGTTATCTTGTTGAGTGCCCGGTAATCCCTCCTGTCTCCAAAAGCTCCAGAACTTGCCTCTTGATCTCCTCGGACTCCTCTATCGATGTGCGGTATAGACCTATATTCGGCAAAAAACTCTCGCCAATCAACATAATCTCATGCTCCACACCCTGCCGTGGTGGCAGTCCCGTGATCTTTGAAAACAAGTTCACGTACTTGGCCTTCAACCTGTCAAGATCTCCCTCTTGAAGCTTGCTCAAGGTGGTCAAGCACACCTTACTCAGCTACTCCTCATAAGGCCTAATGAATAAGAGTACGAACTTCTTGCTCGCGTTCACCAGCCTCTTCACCTGAGTCACCGTCACCAAACTCGTCTCCTGTGGAAGAGACGCCGAACAAAAAATGAACTGCTCGCCATCCTGGGTGGACGTATACTTCTAAGCCCACCTATCATAGATCATAAATCTATCCCACAAATAAGGATTACCCAGTATCACTTAGCAAACATCCAACGGAACGACGTTGCATGTGACTTTGTCGATATACGACTCGTGGAGTGTAAATCTGAAAGTACATTGGTTGACCACACTCAATCCCGCCTCCTTCTAAATCCACCCCTAAGGATAGGGTTTCAGATGTTTGATCGTCTTCAATTCCAGCTTCTGAACTAAGGCCTCGGATATCAAATTCTTCTGGCTCCCTGGATCCACTATAGCATAAACCAAGCTGGTCTTGACCTGCAACTTCAAAACAAAGAGCTGCTCCCTCGGGTCTTCGTCCTCTGTTATGGCATGCTTCCCTGCCATAAGGTTAAGGCTGCGCTGCCATTGGCTTCTATCATCCCGAGGACTTCTTTCAGACCCTGCGCTACCACGTATGCCTTCTTCTCCTCCTTCTTCTTCAATCCTTTCGGCTTCAAATGACGATACTTCTCCCAGCAATGATTAGCTATGTGTCTTGTCTGTTTGCAGTGATTGCATGTCAACCCTGCCTTCCCCGAATCATCCTTCTTCTTCTCTTCTCTAGGCTGAGAGCCACTTGACTTGCTACCCATCTGTTTGTAATCTCCCTTCGTCTCGTTGCCCTTCTTTTGCCTGCCCTCAATGGCAATGGCCTTCACACTCGCTTCAGTAATGGACTCGACTGTGAATAACTTCATCTCCTTCCAGATGTAATCGTTCAGACCCGCCATGTACTTCATGAAGACTGTGAATAACTTCATCTCCCTTCATCTCCGTCATGACGTTTAGAACTATTGCCTGCTGCTAGAACTCCATTATATACTCTTGAACGGTCTGATTGAATCTTTGGCGCAAGCTATACCACTTGTACCAATGCTCTTCAAGGAACCCTACTGGATAGAATTGCTTCCTTAGTAGCTCCTTAAACTTGTTCCACGACACCGCCTTCTTCTCCTGCTTACAGTAGGATTTCCACCATGTCAACACGTGCCCCGAAAGCTTCAAAGTCGTGAACACAACCTTCTCCTTAGATGAATACCCTTAGAGAGTGAAATACATCTCCATACGCTCAATGCAATCATCGAGCTTCTCCACATCGATACTCCAATCATAAACATGAATCTCCACCTTGAAATCAATTTTCAAGGTCTGGTAGTAGTTTTTACCCCCTTGATGTGGAGCAGTCTTAACAAAATTGGCTTCCTCCTCAGAATCAGTTTTCTCGTCCTCTCCATCGGACTCTTCAAGTTTCTTCTTACCCTTCGACGAAGATTCTCCCTTTTTGTCCTTTTCATTGATGAGACCTACGAGCTGACTGAGTGTAGCACCGATTATCTCGATCTGTTTCTCCATCGCATCAAGCCTTGCTAAATTATCCCCTTCAGTCATCTTCTCATTCCTTAATTTCTGGACTTCTTCCAATGAAATAAGGATCTCACCAAGCTTCTTGTATTTCGATCGAGTAAGGACCATACACAGGTTTCCCCTTCACAGGATCTGATTACTCTGATACTAACTTGATATGAGTTCCCATACGAGCACCTTTGATCATGGAATTATCAAAGGTGGGTTGAGAAGAAAATAACAAGAACACAATAACAATTCAGTAGTGGCAAAGGAAAATACCTTCTCTAGATTATAAGAATAAAATAACTTACAATCTCTCACAATCTCACTAGAATTGAAGAACAATCTCTCTCAATTCTCCCCATACAATCTAAACTCTATTGATTGTTTTAAAACCCTAAAACAATCCCTTTTATATGTGGAACAACGTGGATGGCAAAGTTGTAAATAACCAAGCCTAATTCCCAAAGAAATTCATGCAGACAGAAACCCAAACAAACCAGGAAACCATCGATGAGTTGACTCACGTGTTTGTATGAGTCGACTCATGTCATATGGGTCGACTTATGACAGTCATGAGTCGACTGGTCAGAAACTATGTCAACAATTACTGGGCTTCGTGAGTCGACTCATGAAAGTCATGAGTCGACTCATGACATATAGGTCGACTCATACGGTGATGAGTCGACTAGTCAGAGACTTTTGCTAAAATGACTGAGTTTCATAAGTCGACTTATGACAGGCATAAGTCGACTGAACCTGATGAGTCGACTCATGATTGTTATGAGTCAACTCACGGGATGAAAATTAAATGCTTCGATTCTCTGATTCGTCGTCTCGGTCCACGCTTCAACCTGCGTTCCACTGTGCTGTTTTACACCTCTATTCTCAAACTACCATGAGAATCATCTATCCTCAAGCTCCCGTGAGGATTGAGTTCCGAAGAGAAGATACACCCGTATCAACTACCAGTTCATGTTAAATTTATTTTCATGTTAAGTCCAACTTGATTCGTGCTAGGTCTAAATTCAGTTCATGTTAAGTCTAAATTTAGTTTATGTTAAGTCTAATATCAGTACATGTTAATTCTAATTTCATGTTAAGTCCAACTTGATTCGTGTTAAGTCTAATTTCACAGTTCATGTTAAGTTTAATAACAGTTCATGTTAGATCTAACTTGATTCGTGTTAAGTCTAATTTCAGTTTATTTTTAGTCTAATAACAGTTTATGTTAGGTCTAATTTAATGTTAAGTCCAACTTGATTCGCGTTAAGTCTAAATTCAATTCATGTTAAGTCTAATAACAGTTCATGTTAGGTCTACTTTCATGTTAGGTCCAACTTGATTCGTGTTAAGTCTAAATTCAGTTCATGTTAAGATTAAATTCAGTTCGTGTTAAGCTTAAATTCAGTTCATGTTAAGTCTAATTTCATGCTAAGTCCAAATTTATTCGTGTTAAGTCTAAATTCAATTCATGTTAAGTCTAATAACAGTTCATGTTAGGTCTAATTCCATGTTAAGTTTAACTTGATTCGTGTTATGTCTAATTTCAGTTTGTGTTAGGTCTAATTTCATGTTAAGTCCAACTTGATTCATGTTATGTCTAATTCACAGTTCATGTTAAGTCTAATAATAGTTCATGTTAAGTCTAGTTTCATATTAAGTCCAAATTGATTCGTGTTAAGTCTAAATTCAGTTCATGTTAAGTCTAAATCCAGTTCATGTTAATTCTAATATCAGTATATGTTAATTCTAATATCATATTAAGTCCAGCTTGATTCATGTTAAGTCTAATTTCATAGTTCATGTTAAGTCTAATAACAGTTCATGTCTGGTCTAATTTCATGTTAAGTCCAACTTGATTCGTGTTATGTCTATTTTCATATCATGTTAAGTCTTAATTCAGTTTATGTTAGGTCTAATTTAATGTTAAGTCTAACTTGATTCATGTTATGTCTAATTTCAGTTTGTGTTAAGTCTAAATTCAATTCATGTTAGGTCTAATTTAATATTAAGTCTAATTTGATTCGTGTCATGTCTAATTTCAGTTCATGTTAAGTCTAAATACATTTCATGTTTCGTCTAATTTAATGTTCTTAATTCAGTTCATGTTAGGTCTAATTTAATGTTAAGTCTAACTTGATTCGTGTTATGTCTAATTTCAGTTTGTGTTAAGTCTAAATTCAGTTCATGTTAGGTCTAATTTAATGTTAAGTCTAATTTGATTCGTGTCATGTATAATTTCAGTTCATGTTAAGTCTAAATACATTTCATGTTTGGTCTAATTTAATGTTAAGCCTAACTTGATTCGCGTTAAGTCTAAATTCATTTCATGTTAAGTCTAATAATAGTTCATGTTAGATCTAATTTCATGTTAAGTTCATGTGAGGTACCCGTTCATGTTAAGTCCAATTTGATTCATGTTTGGTCTAATTTAATGTTAAGTCCAACTTGATTCACGTTAAGTCTAAATTTATTTCATGTTAAGTCTAATAATAGTTCATGTTAGGTCTAATTTCATGTTAAGTCTAATTTTATGTTAAGTTCATGTGAGGTACCCATTCAAGTTAAGTCCAATTTGATTCATGTTAAGTCTAATTTCATTTCATGTTAAAAGTAAATTTAATTCATGTAAAGTCCAATTTAATTCATGTTAAGTCTAATTCTATTTCTAATATGTATAATATATTTCATACTAAGTCTAATTTCCAGTTCGTGTTAAGTCTAATTTCACTTCATGTTAATTCTAATTTTCATGTTTATTCTATTGCTTGTCATGTTTAATCCTAATCTCTTTTTAATTACAACCCCTATATTACTTGGATTACAGCATTCACTCTACTCAGCATTCACTCTACTCTGACAACCCAAAATATTACATGATATATTTTTAACATACTTTGAGAAATATACCACAGTCGACATAGAGCATCTATTGATTCCTATGGTCAGGAACGATCACTGGCATCTAGTTGAAGTCCTTTTAAAAGAAAAAGTCATCAAACATTATAGTTCAGCTGGCCACGAATCGTATATGGAACCTGTTAACAAAATCATAAAATTTTTGGACCTCATGCAAGTTAATTTTGTTAAAGAAAAGGTGCGCAGAGAATTCAAATATCAAGCCATCAAATGCGAGCAACAAAGAGGGATGTTAGTATCATGATTAAATTCTCTATCTAAAGAAATAATGAAAAGCTAATTTTATATTCTCACGTTGCAGCTATAACTGTGGTGTGTTCGTCTACCTTTATATACAAGCACTAATTCTTGGCCACTCGACATTGAGCGTGACTCCTGCAGACAATCCCCCTGAAGTTATGCGGGCAAGACTTGTCGCAGAGATACTAATTGATGGATGTGAACTAAGACAGAAAGATGGAATACTACACGAAGATGACTAACATGTATATTTAAGTCTAAAAATGTATGTATATTTAACAAGAAATGACTAACATCTAACATGATGTGATATTTAATGTATGTATATTTACAGGAAATCACTAACATTTAACATGATGTGATATTTAATTTTATTTAAGTCTAATTCTATTTCTAGTAAGTCTAAATTATTTCATGTTAAATCTAATTTTATGTTAAATCCAACTTGTTTCGTGTTAAGTCTAATATCAGCTCCTGTTAAATAAATGAAATACCAGTTCATGTTAAGTCCAACTTGATTCATGTTAAGTCCAATTTCTATTCATGTTAACTATAATTTTAGTTAGTGTTAAATCCAATTTCACTTCATGTTAAGTCTAATTTTATTTCTACGAAGTCTAAATTATTTCATGTTAAGTCTAATTTCATGTTAAGTCCAACTTGATTCGTGTTAAGTTTAATGCTAGTTCCTATTAAGTAAAATACAAGTTCAATTAAGTGAAATAAAAGTTCATGTTAAGTCCAAATTGACTCATCTTAAGTCTAATTTCAATTTATGTTAAGTCTAATTTTGTTCATGTTAAGTCTAATTACGCTTCTATTTCTAATAAGTCTAAATTATTTCATGTTAAGTCTAATTCCATGTTAAGTCTAATTCTATGTTAAGTCCAACTTGATTCGTGTTAAGTCCAACTTAAAATAACATATATTTAACACGAACTGTAATTCTTACATAACAAAGAAATCTCATTTAACATTGTAGGTGTAAATTTTGATCTCCCGAAATAGGGATTTTGTTTGTATTGATAAGAACAACTTATTACAAACTAATGAATCGAAATTACAATAGAAGCGGAGGGAAGGCCCTCCTTGTTTAACGTGGGGACTTTGGTACCTATAGGACGTCTCGCTCGGTTCTCGCACCGAGTCTGCTTCCCTTGGATGATTCGACCGAGGTTTCTGGTGAGCTTCAGTACGTAGTAGAAGCTCGTGCTAGTCGAGTTCGAGTTTCCAAGTTCGATGGCGGTCAGGGCCCGAAGCTAGGAGAGGATGCTATAGTGCAAAGGTCATGCAAAGAGCTTGTCGTCGACTTCGTCGAGAGTTAAGGGCCGTGGTTCAGCTAACTGATTGAATTATTCAACTAACTACGAGCCAGTCAAACTGCTAAACCCGTTCTCCATGGCTGGAAGAAGTTCTTAAATAGAGGAGAGACAGCGTGGTCACTCTTTGAATAATGGGATGTGACCATGTACTATTGGGAGATACCATGCCCCTCACTTGTACCATGAGCGGCCGTTTGAGGGGCTCGGAGCACTGTACTTTCCCCCTTCACGTTGCAGGAAATGGGAAAGCCCACTCCTGTACGTGATATTGCGGCTGCCTAATACTCGAGTGAGTTTGGCAAGTTTGTCGATTGCTTGGTGGTTTGTTTGGTCGTTCAGGCAAACCTTGGCTGCTTGATCGAACTTGACTCGTGCAGGCCAGTTGAGTACAGCGACGATGTCCAACAACTGCAAGGATTTGACTAGTCACTAGTACTATGAGCGGTCACTTGATGGGCTTGGGGTATTGTGCTCCTTCCCTTCACGTTGAGGGAAGTGGGAAGGCCCATCCCTGTATGTGGTATAATTGCTGCCAAGTACTCTGGCGAGTTTGGTGAGCTTACCGTTTGTAGGCGAATTTGACTCTTGACTCGTGCAGGCAAGTCAAGTCAGCAGGCGAGTTTTAGTCGCTTGGATGATCTTGGCTCGTGGTGAGTCGAGCATAAAGGCGAGTCTGTGGTCGCCCGACGTAGGTGAATTTGGTGATCATGTGGTCTTGGTTTGTGCTGCCGAGTCAAGTACGCGAGTGAGCCCTATTTTCAATTCGTGCGGGCAACTTGAATACGCAGGCAGATTTCGTGTTTATCTCCTAAAGTAATTTTTACCGTCTACAAGACCCCCTTCAAAGTTTTCAGACCTAAACCAACTTGCGTGTGGTCTGGAATACTTTGAATAAAGTGGTTCCTGATGAGTTAGGGCGAATTTGGCTCCCTCGGCTAGGTTGAGGCTTTTGGGCGAATTCGAGTGGTGCGAGTGCACGCAGGCGTGATTGATGTCGTTAGAATCGGGCCCATCCCTGATGAAAGACATGCGCATGAGGACAAGTCGCGTGTCCGTGGGGAACATTCCTGCGTTTATCAATTAAGACGACTCCTCGTCTTTGTGCGCTCTCTTCGAGATATGGATTCGATGGTGCTTTTACTCCTAGCCATCAATTCGATGGGGATCGTTTCTTGGAACTGCTAGATCCTGGCCATTCACGTGGAATTCCAAACGTCCCACCTTGCTCGTGACTATTTGATTTGTATCGTATAATCGAAACCGTCTGCTCCAAAGAGATCCTACGTATATAGTGTGGACTCATCTCTTTTGCAGGAGGATCACTGTACTCGTAAGTTCTCTCACTCAAACTTTCTTAGAGAAAACTTAGACCTCTTAGATCCGAAATGGCTTTGGGAGCGGGAACATACGCTTCAAAGGGGAAGAGGCAGGCCGCCCAGCCTGAACCCATCATTCTTTTGGACGAGGAGGAGGAGGTAAGCACCTATGCTTCCTCTCAGTGGTCTCCTCAGTCTTCTCCTCCCGGCGAAGGGGTCGTCCCTCTGATCCAACCTATCGCCACGATTCGAGTCGGTTAGGAATCATCCTCTCCGAGCTCCAGATCTGCACAGGGCGTTCTCAAACAACTGTAGAATGCTATGAGGCAAGCGGTTTCCATCACTGGCCTTGGCTGGGGAACCTATGCAGACTTTAAGCCTTTTCTGATGAGCTGCGTCACCGATCTCAGGCGTATGGACGAATCTCGAGAGGCCTTGCATTGTCTGGTCACGCTCCTTCACTTTGAGTTGTTCCTGACACACCGTGAGATTCTGTTGGTGCTGACTCAGCGCTTGGACATGGCAGCGGTTCATGGCTCAGCCCACGAGCCAGTAGGGCACAGTGGGTGGGAGACCGAGAGCGAGCTTTCGCGATCAAGGGCCTCCCTCTCACAATCTCCCACGTCAAAGTCAACTACAGCAGAAATTAGGACGCCTTCCAATCTTCCACTATTCGCTCGATATGAAAGGCCTCAGCTGACGGGGAAAGGCCGGCCTGAGGGATTGCGGCTCAGGAGCGCGGACGTGTCGCGATGCTGTTGAAAGGGAGACGCAGACTCTTCAGGCGCCTTCCGTCAAGAGAGCTCATCTGTTGCTGCCTGCTATTGCAGTCAAGATCCGCAAGAGGCGGAAGACCGGGTTCGAGCCGGATCGGGTAGAGAAAGTAGCCAAAGATCGAAGCTGAAACTTGCCTCTCTTGACCATATGCCTGTTAGACCACGGGCGGTCTAGGTGCGTTCTTTCTTAAAACAGAGAAACACAACGAGCACAGGCAGAGGATCAAGGATAAGAGGCTAAACACACAGATCAGAAGGAAAGGAAAAAAGGATCAGGAGAGCAAAGGAGCGGATCAAAAAGAAACATAGGATACAGAAGCGAAGCGAATAAGAGGCAAGAAGAAACAACAAAGCACAGCAAGGTGAAACAAACAGAGAAAGAGGACGATACCGAACAGGGCAACCATGTCAGGAGAGAGGAACGGAGAGAAGAGGCAAAGGTAAAAGGAGAAAAGCATCTAATCATTACATAAGGAGAACAGCACGACATATCAGAGAGGTAGGAAAAAACAACAGAGATCTTTTTATGCTTCTTTGTGTTGTTTTGTTATAACTATGTTTGGATAGCTTGTCGTTAACTTGTCGAAACAATTCATCACAACTCTAGTTGTTTTTAATATTGGTTGAATGGAGTGTTATGCTTTTCATTACTCAACGTTATGCGCATATACTTTCCTTCTCTTGTTTCTCTTTAGGATTTTTAGCAAACCCTCAGCTGTCAACGGGTTTGATTTACCTTTACCGATTACCGTTTGAATTGGGCTAGTCATACTATTCCCCTCAGTAAGATGAGTTATCGAGTAGTTTCTCTTAAGCTTAATGCTAAGATTTCTGCTCTAACCTTTAGCCGTTTGAGGCATGGGTTTGAGTTAATCGTAACCGTCAGGTCATAGTTCGGTTGTATCGTAAGGATTTTAACTAAACAATCGTTACCCGTGGGTGCGTCCGGAGGGTACATCAATGGGTTGCATCGCTTGGTAGGTCTGATCGTGTAGATGAGACTATTCCATTGGTGGTTCGAAGCTTTAGATGAGTCAGAACACTCGAGATTCATCTTCAGAGGCGAACTAGACCCAACAAACGAGCTGTTCGGGCGAAACTCATTTCCACTGGTGAAGCGAGCTAGACATTTGTAGGCGAACTTCGCTTCATAGGCAAAATTTGAATTTGTGGAGGGCGAGCTCGCCATCAGTTCGCAGGCGAATTTCTTATTTAGGCAAAATTCGAATTAGTAGAAGGTGAGCCACGTGTTCATCAACAAAGCCTTGTGCCTCGTGCTTTCCAGCTAAGGTCGCGTAGGTTCGTCAGGTCGCATTAAATGCAATTTGACAAAGTGACGTCGCTTCTGTGCGCCTCGCTCGATGACTAATCGTGGATGTACTTTTTTGATCTCCGTTGTTAGATTCGGCTATGAATTTCGGTGCGAGTTCCGGGTTTCGATTCGCTCGACCCGTTCCCTATCTTGACGGTTCCTCTATAACCACCAAAAAAACGAACTGTTGAAAGCGATCCGGGACGTTGATTTCAATCATGGCCACGTTTCTCAACCGCCCACGCCTTGCCTCTTGAGAGCGATCTGGGCCGTTGATTTCGATCGTGGCCATGCCTCTCAACCGTAAACGTTTCGCCTTTAAATAGGCTTGTCCCCTTCCTTTGAGAACTGCCGTGCTCAGGAACTTTTGCTTACGCGAAATTTTTTAAAGAGAAAGAACTCCCACCTCGTTTTTGACTCTCCATCATGGCACCGAAATCCAAGAAATGTGTTGCGAAGGGAAAGGGTCCCGCTCGCTATCCTGGTAGTGTCGCCCCGCCAGCGTGCCCAGGACACACTTGGATACGTCGAAAGGTTTGTCTAACTACTTCGCGTTGCTAGTTGACGCTAGGTCGGGAAGATGAGCACTGCTTGTTCGTCTTCCTTTATGGATTTTGCTATTTTTGGCAATTTCCCTATTTCGGGTGAACCCCCCCTTTTCAAGTGGATTTGGCCTTTGCTAGGCGAATTCAGTTCCTGTTAGACAGTCTTGTTTTTTATCAGGCGGATTCGATTATCGCCAGGCAGATCTAGCCCAACAGGCGGGTTTGTCCTTTGTCGGGCGGGTTCTGCCTTTGTCAGGCGAACTTGGTACTGGCTAGGGGTACTTATTTTCGCCAGGCAGAATTTGTTTGCTGAGATTTGCCTGCTTAGAGGACTTGGAAGTTTTCTGATTCCAAATGCACATTCAGTTCTAATCCTTTGGCCTTGTTTTGCAGCCATGTTTTCTGATGAGGCCCTCCCGAAGGGTGTTGCCATTGGCCTTGCCGAGGGCTCAGGTTATACAGCGCCCTCCCGATTCCCTCTTCTTGATCCAGTGCCCGTGTTTGCTGCTGACAAGCCGGAGGACTTGGTCAAGAGAGTGGCTGATGGGCATCATCTTACGTTGCGTGAGTTGATCACCGATGCAGCGTTGACAGACATGGCCAGGACGGAGCTGAAAAAGCCCTAGTTCCTGTTTGGCGATGCCGCGGCTGACCCCTCGGCTCTGTTTCTTGGAGAGAGTAAATGACTTCGTGTCGTGGATGGAGTCCATTACTATCTTCCCAATATACCGAGGGGGTTTTCGATCGTCGAGTTACGGTCACTTGCAGTCTCGAGATGGATGAACTAGGATCTGACCCCTACTCAAGATGGGATTGTCTGCAGAGTCTTCACAGGCTTTGCATCCCGACTTGTTGAACAATGAATGGCCCCGTGGGGGAAACGAATATAGTGGCGGAGACTTTCCGTCACCGTTTCTACCGAGCCGGGGGGTAATTCCCTCTAAAGGACTTCAGGGCTTCGGAATGGATTCATTCTGCGCATGGCAGTGGCACTTGGTGGTCTAAGATCATGGAGTACGTCTTGACGGAGAACTCTGACCTTGCGGGCTCAGAGCTATTCACGGCTATCCGAGCCACCTAGCATGGCCTGAAGATCAATGCCCCCACAGTTCCATAGTATCTTGGAACTTTACTATCCAAATAGCGGTACGTTCTTTACTCCCAATGGCGAGCTTGGCATAACCCTCCATGAGATGTATGATGTGTCGGGGTTGCCTTTGGGGAGCTTCCCCTACGAGGAGTACGTACCAGGTCAGGACGAGATTGACTATCTTTTGGGTCGGTCCCCCTGGTGGTTGAGACTTTATGGGAGTTGCTCAGCCACTACTACATATGTCTCGATACCTTGGGCGCAGTAGACCATAAGGGCAAGAAGAAGAGGGCTCCCAGGATTAGTCACAAGAACTGGGCTGACTGCCTGTTCCTAGGGAATGATGTCAAGGGGAGGCCTACTCTACCATTGGGTGAGTGTGACCAAGCTGAGGTGGAGAGTCGGATGGCCAAAGGGGAATCTAACATAACCCTTGAGCATGACGAGGGTGGGTTCCCATTCGGGATGACCTTCCAGTTGTTTGTCAGAAATTTTGCAATAAGAAAATGAATGAAAGAATTGCGTTTGACTTTATTCTCTCTAACTGTTTAGAAAAAGAATGATTACAACTCTCTCTATTCTCGATTACAATTTGAATTCCTGATTACAAAAGAGAAGAGAATGATCTGGATTCTCTCCTTTGTTTAATTCTGGGTTCTTCACGGTGGCGATGAGATGCCTCCCTCGAGTGCTTGCGTCGAGTTTGCTTTTCATTGACGATCCGAATATCTATGCTCACTGGAATAGCAGTATTGTCTGGTTGATAACTCTTGACGAGATTTGTGATACAGAACGAGTAACAAACTCTGATAAAAAGAGTTGTTTGAACCGAAAATGATTCGGTTAATAAGCCAAGTATCTAACGTCTGGATCCCTCAATGGATGTTGATTCCCCAGACTGTATAAAGAGTTAATTCTCCAACTCTCTCTCTAAGATCCTCTCCAAAAGATCTGATCTCCAATGATATCTCGTCCCTCGATCTGATTATCAAAAATCTGATCCTTAACTCTGTTGAGTTTGTTGATATTTATAGGGGGATTAGGGGTATAACTGCCCCCATAATCCGCGCCTAAATGGGGGTTTAGTTACCCCATTAATCGGGTGTAACAACCCACGTAAACCACTCCCTATATCGTAGGTAGATCAACTGCAGGTCACGATCTCCACTAAGATTTCTTTGCATGATTTAACCATGTGCTCCTCGGTGTGTCGAATATCATTACACTGCTCATCAACACCTCTAATAGTTGCTAATATAATATTAGTTATGTTGTTGTCGCAGCCATCAAGATCAATCATCTCACATAAGCAGCTGTATCTTTGTTTGCAGCGGTTGAAGCTGCGTAGGTAATCAAATTGGTGTTGTGTCTTGAAGATGGGACGTAGGGAGGACTTCCACGTCTTGGTTTGAAGAGATCGTCGATTTGTAATCTCTTTCTGTCAGAGTGTTGCTAAAGATAGCCTTTTGGAAGTTGTCAGATTGTAACTTCCATCATTGGTGTTTGATGGGGAATCAGCTATCTTTTTTAGACAGCCTACAGAACCCCCTCCAAAGTTTTCGAAAGTTCGCGGTTGACTGGGATGAATTTTCGAAACACTTTGGAACCCAAAAATTTTGTTGATCAAATGTATCTTATCGCAGATGGAGTGGAGCATCTTTGTTGACTTCTTCATTCTCTTTTGGTTCATCCGTAATGACTTGGGCTTTAGCTTGTTTGACTAGTTTCATCATCTTCAGGGGAGTTGGACATTTCTAGGCTTAAGACAGATTTATTGCCATAGACGGAGAGAGCCACGAGCCTGTATAAGAAGGACTTTATCCCCAGCTTAGTCAGAAGGATGGCCTCGGAGGGATTTACTTCATCTTCTTTCTCGATCAACTTATCTGGGGTTATTGCTTGGAATATTAACCCCTTAGGGTTAATTATGTGATAGGCTGAGGTTGGTCACCAGAACGCATGTCCAAATCATGCGTTCGACTGCTGAAACGTGAAGGTGCGTTCGGAAATCAAAACCCCCTTTTTTGAAAACGCGAGAATCACGTTTCGGGTGAGATTTGCCTAAAATCCCACTTCGATTTGACAGCTATAGCTGTGTATAAATGGGTTATTGAGGTCAAATCAAAAGGTCATTCGACTTTTCTCCTTTTTACTCGATTTCTAAACAGGGCTCCTGTTCATCTTCTCCAGCGCTTCAACGGAGGAAAGGATCCGTTCCTAAATACTTCGCCCGTCTTCGTCTTCCTCGCCACGGTTGCCATGGGACCTAAGAAGAAAATGGCTTCCAAATCGAAGATCGCCGAAGCTCAGAGTGCTTCTTCAGCTAGAACCTCTGGGGACGATCAAATCCCCGCGTCTTCGTCGCTGGTTTCTTCAACTAATGGTAAGATTGAACCATTGGAAGTTGGTTTGATAGATCTCACGTCCCTTACCCCTGATTGACGATCTGTATTTAAGCTCAAGAGATAATTCTGGGTTGGTAATCGATTTCAAGAAAACGCATGGCCAGATCCATCGTTCATAAAATTTCAACGCAGGTTTAGACCCTGCGTTTAAAATCTTGGAGGTAGGTTGAGACCCCGCGTTCGAGAATCTGAACGCAGGTCTAAACCTTGCGTTCAAAATTAGATGCAGGTTAAGACCCCGCGTTCGAGATTTCAAGAAAACGCATGGCCAGATCCATCGTTCATAAAATTTCAACGCAGGTTTAGACCCTGCGTTTAAAATCTTGGAGGTAGGTTGAGACCCCGCGTTCGAGAATCTGAACGCAGGTCTAAACCTTGCGTTCAAAATTAAATGCAGGTTAAGACCCCGCGTTCGAGAATCTGAACGCAGGTCTAAACCTTGCGTTTAAAATCTTGTACGCAGGTTAAGGCTCTGCATTAAATGATCTGGATGCAGGTCTGAGACTTCTTCTGACTAACTTTTCTATTTGCAGTATGCTACTCCAGCGAGCCTCTTTCCTTCAACTATTACTTCGGTCATGCGGGAGGTGCGGTGAAGAATACAATCTTCAGTTTTGCCTTCGAGTATCCAACATTCCAGGATACCCACAAAGAATGGGCGAAACTCATTACTCAAGCTTTTCCCGAGACTCTCTGGTCTTTGGCTACGGATGCCAAATTTAAAACTGCAGAGCGTGAGATTTTGAAGAAGCCATCCTTCCTATTCGGGGATTCTGTAAAAATGGACCCCAAGCGGATGTCCGAGGGGAATTACAAATGGCTGAAGGTCGTCAACAACCGTCATCTTTTTCTTCCCAATTTGGAGCGGATATGGCCGATCTCTTATTATCAGTGCGCTTCTATCTCGCGGTCGATGAATTGGGAACTTGTTCAGGACCAAGGCGGTGTTGCTACGGGGCACATCACTCATCGGGGTACTCATCCCACTGGTTTTAATAATTTTATGGCTTTGAAGCCAGGTTTATTCCAAAAAGAGCACCCTGTCGGAGAGCCGGCTAAGTTGGCGGAGGTGTTTATTAGAACATTTATTTCTGTCAAAGGAGAGTTCCCTGCTCGGGATTTCAGGGCCCCTACTTGGGTTCACTCCAGTGATACGGAGTGGTGGGCCCGGATGATAAATTTCGTCTTGGAGGAACTAGAAGAACCTTTGAGAATTTCGGATTTGAGAGTTCCAATAATGGCCACTCGATATGGCATTCCTCCGAATTACAGTGGACTCTTCGCTATGCTAGAATTCTACAACCCTCACATCGGCACCTTTTTCACCCCAGTTGGTGAACTGGGCTTCGCTCTCCACGAAATGTTTGAAATTTCTGGACTGTCTTTTGGAGAATTGCCTTATGAGGAGTTTGTTCCCGGAAGCAGGGAATTAGAGATCCTGAAAAATGGTGCTCCCGAAATCTACGACACTTACTGGGAATTGATATGCCATTTCCAGATATGTGCACAAATTACTGGGAAAAGAGCAAGCGGCGTGAAACAAGGACAGTGGGCGGAGTATCTTTTCCGAAATCTGTGGGACAAGGAGGCTGAAGTGACTCGGATCACGGAACGCATCAACGACGCAACCTCTCATTATACTTGCGAGGTAGAAGAGGATGTCTTCCCGGCGTTTACCACGTTCGAAAGCTTCCACTATCAGGCAGAAGTCCCTATCTCGGACATGGCTTTGTTCGCTGGTTTTCTGACTCTTTGGTTGAAGCGTTGCGTGGTACCCACAAGGCCAGTGGATGCTATTACAGTAGAATTTTTGTACCCCGCCGTTCTTCTGGCTTATGGACGACCCTTGAACCTTCTTTCAGCCATGGTGTGCTGTTTACAAAGTGGCTTGCGGGAACTATCTTCCGAGTTTGTTGCTGTCAAGAAATTGGACTTCGACGGGAAAACTGTCATTCAGACCCCAACTCCTCGGGTGCCGATGCCGTACATTTATTTGGTATCTTGGTTTGTGTTGCATTGCCCCCCGATAATGACGACTCCCAAATCAAGTGGCACTTCAGTTCCTCTTGTTCAGCAGTTAGAAACCTCTGAGTGGGCTGGTTGGTATCAAGTTAAATTCCGTGAAATATTGAGATGGGATTATAATTACGAGATTGCTTGCAAGTTTCCTGCTTTCGAAGGTGGCGCGTATGGAGAACTTCATCAAGACACTCCGGGACCGAATTCTTTCATCAAGATTAGCAGGGGTGCCTTTTGGTGGCTTATAAACATTCGTCCGGGCTATCTTATTTTTCGACAAGGGAGGAAATGCTTTATTGAACCATATCAGCCTTATCGTTTTTCTCGGCAATTTGGCTATGATCAGCTCTATGTTGGGAACCCAAACCCTACTCTTGCATTCATAGGTAATGTGTATGAAGGAGCGAGAGATTAGCCAATTCAGGAAGAGGTCAGGATGCCGGATACTCGCGAGGTAGAACCTTCAAGAGTTCAGACTCGGAGTAAGAGTGCCACTGGAAAGAGGGCGCTAGGGCCGGTCGAAGAAGCCAAGTATGACAAAAGAGCTCGTCGGAAGTTAACGCTCGAACCCCCTGCTTCCAAACTTATGACGGATGCTCAGAAAGCATGGTGTACCGAAGATGAGGAACAAGAATCGACTGCTATGAAACTCTCGCCTCAGCCTGGTCTCCCTTCAGTTGGTCCTGCTTTAGGAGGCCATGATTCTTCTGCTCATTCATTACATGAAGAAGAGCGTGGAGATGAATCTTTTGCAGGGGGCGCAGAGTTTGTTCCCGAAGACACGCTTCATGATATAGCCTCCACTGCCTCTCATGTTGCAGAAGACATATCCCATGTCTCAGAACCTGTAGAGGCTGCCCAACAAGGCTCAGCCACGGACAAGTCTCCTTCCACTTCTGTGTTATTACCAATTGTAGGCGACTCGCAGCCTAGTCCTACTACTGGAATCATAGCAAAGCCTACTGTCGCCGAAGATGCGCCAGCATTTCCCCCTGTAGGCGAAGAGGAACCTATGGATCACAGCGAAGGTGCAGATGCCACAGATGATGAAGGCGACCAGCGTGGGAATGAAGGGAGCAATGACAACCTAGGTGATGACAGCGATGATCCCGATGACTGGGATATTCCACCACCATCTTTTTCCGACAAAGCGTCAGCCTACATTCCTCTACCTCCCACTGGTAAGTGTCGTTTATTTCGGCTTGCGACTAATCTTTAATCTGTATTTAAACGATTTTCTCATGCAGATCCTATAATACATGAGGCAAGTACTGTCACCCCTCCTTCGACGCAACAGCTTATGCTAGCGCCGGCTCAAGTGTCAGAGCCACCTCGCTTGGAGACCTCGACGACGGTCCTCCCACCGACGACTTTATTGACGATTTCTTTAGCCTCTACGGAAGTTGTAGATGTGCCAAGGTCATCTCAAATGGGGGAACTGATGACTTTGCAATCGAGTCCATCTCAGCTGGATATTGGCACTCCTTCCCAAGCTACTACACTGAAATCACCTACTGGTCTTTTACTTGGCTTCGCGTGTTCAGAAGTTTCTGTACCGTCGCCTATTGCTGTTTCGAGCCCCGCAGACGTACCAGATTTTGTCAAGATTTCCCTTGACTACTTGGGAGGGCTTACCAAGAAAATAATTGAGGTTGTGCTAGCCGGACGAGATACTTTTGATACCTTCAAACCCATGCTCACGAATAGTTTGAACCAGTTTGAATAACCTCAAGCTCGTAGGTGACGTCGACGTTGTTCAGCGCTGTTCCGAAGCCATCTCTCGTCTAGAGGGACAACTCAGATTCTTGGAGGCTTTGGGTCGCGCTGATATCCAACCGCAGATTGCATCCACATTCGAGGATATCCGGGCCGAGGAAGTCAATAAGTATGAAGTCACTTGACGTCATATAGCAGAACAAGAGATCGAGGTGGAACATCTGCAACAACTGCATGCTCAAAAACAAGTTGAGCTAGCACTCTCCAACACTTCTTTGGAGAATTTACGAGGGAAGATCATCGCCGCTGAAGCAGAGTTGGCTAGGATGAAGGCTCAGTTCAAACGAGAAGAAGCCATCGTCACTGAGCTCAACGTCAAGAATGCTACTTCTCTGGTAAATTACCGCACAAAAGCTAGCGCCCTGGAGGGGGCTAAGAAGGAGGTGGAGGCGATACTGTCTAGCGAGGACGAGCTTCGGAAACGGGCCGAGATGCTGGTTCGGGCCGACCATGAAGAAAAACTTTCCGACATTAAGTCTCAGCTAGCTTCATTTAATCTGATGAATTGATGAACCTGTTTTTGTATCGTTCTTTTGGTAGGAAGAACACTTATCTTAGGTCACCTTATTTTCCTTTTGAATAAAGGTAGTGCTGCCTTTTGGCTTTTCATTGTTTCTTTTTCATATCAGGTTCTGACATGGAATGATGAAATACCAGTTTGATATCGCAATAACTATTTATTCCTCTTGTATTATGCTTTTGCCTTAGATACTGGAATAATCCTGTAAGTGCCAGGAATGTAATATTAACATGGCACACTTTGTGGTCCTGCCGCTCTATTGTTAAGAGTCGACAAGTGAAAGGTGTTGCGATTGATGCAACTTTGGGGACCTATCGCCCTATTGACGAGAGTCGATAAGGTAGAAGTGTTGCGTTTGGAGCAACTTTGAGGACTTATCGCTCTATTGACGAGAGTCGATAAGCTAGAAGTGTTGCGTTTGGAGCAACTTTGGGGACTTATCGCTCTATTGATAAGGTAGAAGTGTTGCGTTTGGAGCAACTTTGAGGACTTATCGCTCTATTGACGAGAGTCGATAAGGTAGAAGTGTTGCGTTTGGAGCAACTTTGAGGACTTATCGCTCTATTGACGAGAGTCGATAAGGTAGAAGTGTTGCGTTTGGAGCAACTTTGAGGACTTATCGCTCTATTAACGAGAGTCGATAAGGTAGAAGTGTTGCGATCGGAGCAACTTTGAGGACTTATCGCTCTATTGACGAGAGTCGATAAGGTAGAAGTGTTGCGTTTGGAGCAACTTTGAGGACTTATCGCTCTATTGACGAGAGTCGATAAGGTAGAAGTGTTGCGTTTGGAGCAACTTTGAGGAAAATAGAGTTCAAACTCTGTAGCAATGAAACCCATAATGGGTTTAATGCTGACATAAGAAATGTACAAAAGTTTTAAGCTAAAGCAGCATATTTCCCAAGAATTCCAATTCTAGAACTAGGGGTACCCCCTGCGTTCATGTCCTTGAGTGGGACTGCGTATTTTTGAAAGAACGCGTCTCTAAACTGTTGCGTTTGGTCCGACTTTTTATGGACGCAGGGCTTTGTCCCGCGTCTAACAGGAAGCTGAAGCGGCCGTAATGATGACGAAGAGGCCTTTCTCAACGGGGAGTCTTGGAACTCTGCACCGTTATTAATTATTATAAAATGGGTTTGATTAGTCTTGTCAGAAGCCTTAACACTTAGACTTCTCTCTTGCACCCAGAAACGAGTTTCTTCTCGTTAATTCTTCCATGATTTGATTTCGTCGTCTGGCCATGGCTCCCAAGAGATCTCACGAACAGATGGCGGACATTCTTCCGCCGTTGAAGGGTGCTTCTGAATCTGCCTCCGGACCGTCGTCGACGCCTCCGGCGTCTGGTCATCGAGGTAATCCTCGTTTTCTTCTCTGTTTAAGTATTCTTTGTGATATGTGTTCTTGAAATCCCCTGACTGGACTTTGGTTGATGATGACGAATAAGATTCGTCTCTTCGATCTTGAAAAGAACTTGTATGTTTCTTGACGAAAAACTGTTCATCTCTTTGATTTTGGATGATAAAAGAAGTTCTTGTGTCCATTGTAATGGTGAAGAATCAAACCCTTGACGTTGAACACACGGAGAAATTTCTGTATTTGTTGATAAGATTTGTTCGTTTTAGATACGAACAATCATTCATGTGTTCTTTGATCTTGAATGTGGAAGAAAACTTCCGTGTTTATTGATAAGTTGAAGGGTTGATCCCTAAATCCTGAACGCAGGAGGAAACCTTGCGTTCATAGCTGTTCAACGTAGGTTTAGCTTCCTTGCGTTCAGACTGATCTTGACGCATGCTTAGATCACTGCGTTTGCATTTATCTGCATTTCTGACTTTGCTTTTGGCTTGTCTGCAAGGTGGGGCTTCTGCCGCTGAACCTATCGTCGTGTCTGACGATGAAGGAGAAAGATCATCTCAAGAAGACGTCCCTCTTATTCCACCCATCTCTGTGATCTTCCCGCACGAGGACTTCGAGCGGGTGTGTGATGAGAAGGTTCGTCTGTTTCCCCATTCTGTTCTTTTTCTTTCCAGACGTTTAGAAAACTTGGTGAGGCAAGCTTTCTGCATTGTGATGCACGGGTGGGGCTCTTTCTCTGAGTTTCGAGCGCCTATTGTGGAAGGGTTGAAAGCTCTTGCGGAAGTCAACCCCTTCTGCGCTAAGCGCTTTGACGAGACGATATATCGATACTCGGGGGCCCCTCGTTATCTAGAGGAGCTGCAGCACACAGACTTGGAGTCTAAAATCCAATGGGCCATCGGCGAAGCTATGCTGAAGGAGGGGATTTCTGATAGGGTCCGAGTTCTGGATATTTCAGAGAAGAAGGCTCGTATCTGGAACTTGCAGAAGCAACGTCGCCAAGCCAAGGCCAGACTGAATGCAGGGGAGATAACTCAGGAAGAGTTCAGCCTTGAGGATGCCACTCTCGCATCAGAAATTCAGGCTGAGAAGGAGGCTGTCGAAGTGCTAAAACAGGAGGCCTCTGCTGCTGCGGAATCTGATGCTCAGCTTCACAAGAGAATTAGAGAAGAGGTGCTGACGAAGCACGAAAAATCCATATCGAATACAAAGGCTCATCTTATGAGTTTCTCTTTACTTTAAACCCCAGCAACTCTTACTTTTGATTTTGTAACAACTCTATGCTACTTCCTCAAACACTTATTATCTGCATGAAATGAACTGCTGCTGTTTTTCTTGCATTTTTCTGTGTTTGTCTGGGATGTTGCAGTCTTGTTGTGATGTTGGAACTTCTGCAAATTATTCCTTTGTGTTCGTATGATTTGAACACAGGCCCATTGAGGACATCTTCTGGAAGTTGAAATGATCATGTTGTGCGTTCGTTGGTGCGAACGCAGTGCCAGGTTCTGCAGCTGTAGGACTTGAAACGCAGCTGCAGTCAAAGGACTTGCATTCGAGAGGACTGAACGCAGTCAGGTCTTGCAGTCGTGGGACTTGAAACGCCGCTGTAGACTTATTTTGAACGCAGCCATAGGACTTGCGTTCAAGAGGACTGAACGCAGTCAAAGGACTTGCGTTCAAGAGGACTGAACGCAGTCAGGTCTTGCAGTCGTGGGACTTGAAACGCCGCTGTAGACTTGTTTTGAACGCAGCCATAGGACTTGAGTTCAAGAGGACTGACGCAGTCAAAATTGGGACTTTCACCAAACAGATTATGCTGATAGCTATCTGAAAGACTTTGGAAAATTCTTTTATTATAATGATTCTCAATAACTTAAATCGTCAGAGGTGTGATGTTAACTTGACGACATACAAAGTAGGAGAACTTCTTTACTCAAACGAACATTTGATAAGCAACCCCCAGCTAAACTCAAGAGACTTGCAGCTTACGGGTAATATTTCTTAAGAAACTTCCCATTAATTGGCATCATAAGTCTGTCGCCTTTCTTGTTGATGAGACGGTAAGCTCCGTTGGAATAGACTGTCTCAACGATAAAAGGCCCTTCCCATTTGGGATTAAACTTCCCTTTGGTTTTATGAGTCATCACCATGGGTCGTTGATTAGCCAGAACCAAATCACCTTTCTTGAAAATCCATTCCTTAACCCTTTGTTGTAGGCTTTGGAAATACGAGCTTGATATAGTTCAATCTGTTGTTGAGCTTGGAGTCTCTTGTCGTCTAAAGCTTCGAGTTCCTGCAAGCGTCGTTGGTGTTTCTCTTCGTCTGTCAGTCCAGTTGTGACCGCGACTCTCAGAGACGGGATCTGAATCTCAAGTGGTAATACAGCTTCACAGCCGTATACTAAGGAGAATGGCGTAGCTCTGGTAGAGGTCCTCACTGTTGTTCGGTAGGCCCACAAACATTCGCCAAGTCTTTCGTCCCAATCACGTCGGCTTTTGGAAACAAACTTTTTGATAAGCTTTACTATGGTTTTGTTGAAAGCTTCCGCAAGACCATTTGCTGGCGGATAGTATGCCGTAGATGCGACGCTTTGGATGCGCAATTTATCACAGAATCTCTGAAATCCAAAGCTAACGAATTGTGTTCCGTTGTCGTGAACTATTCGTCTCGGGACTCCAAAGCGATAGACAACGTGATGTTTAATGAACTTGATCACATTCGAAGTCTTGACTTCTTTCAACGGGATTGCTTCTGCCCATTTGGAGAAATAGTCGGTCACGGCCAGAATGAACCGGTGTCCTTTGGAAGTCGGAGGAGAAATTGGTCCCACAATATCCATGCCCCACATCTCAAATGGCCAAGTTGCAGATGTAGGATGTAAATTACCTGGCGCTTGATGGATAAAATCTCCATGAATTTGGCATGCGTGACAGCGTTTAGCATAGTCGACTGCGTCTGAAAACATCTTTGGCCAATAATAGCCAATTCGTCGAAGGCGATCTCCTAATTTAGCTCCGGGCTGATGAGCCCCGTACATTCTGTCGTGAGCTTCCTTAAGGGCCTCTTTCGCTTCCTTTCGAGAGAGACATCGAAGCAAAACTCCGTCGTGTGATTTATGATATAGGGTTCGAGAAACCGCATCATAATAGAACTGGAGGGTCTTTCGTTTGATAGTGGCCGCTTCCTTAGGGTCATCAGGCAATATTTTGTATATGGCATAGTCGATATACGGGAATCGCCAATCTCTAGCTTCAAACTCCATCGAGGTTGTACAGACTTCCCCTGTCATCGTCTCATCGGAGCTTTCCTCCATAGGAATCTTGAAGCAGTATAACTCGCGTCCTGTAACCGAGATTGTAGTTTCAGCCCCTGGAGGTAACGCTAATGAAGTTGCCAGCGAGGCTAAAGCGTCTGCGTAAGCATTCTGAGTTCGTGGAATGTATCCGATAAAGAAATCTTTAAACTTCTCAGCTTGCTTTAGCACTGCGATATGATACGAGATAAGATCCTCATGCCGCACTTCGTATTCCCCTCGGACTTGATTAACGATGAGCTGAGAGTCACCGTAAGCTTCGAGGTGCTGAACATTAAGTTCTTCGGCAAATTGCATTCCTAATAGTAGAGCATTATACTCGGCTACATTGTTGGTGCAGGGTTCGATTAGGGATAACCCCCTTGGGATTACGTGACTGTTCGGAGAAACGAGTACGACCCCCACTCCTGCGGTGATTGCTCCGTGAGGGTTTGCTCTAGATGCACCGTCAAAGAATAATTTCCACACCTGTGTGGTTTCTTGAGTAACGTAAGTTTCAGCGACTTCATCAGGCAACTCTTCATATAATTTAGATGTCCCTGGCACCGGGTGATCAGCTAAAAAATCTGCCAATGCTTGACCCTTGACTGCCTTTTGGGGCAAAAACTGCATATCATATTGTGACAAGAGAATGGCCCACTTTGCGAGCCGACAATTTAGAGATGACGGTTTCGTCATCAGAGCTCTCAAGGGATTCACTTTAGAGATGACGTGAATTGTTTGTCCCACTAGGTAGTGTCGCATCTTTTGAACTGTGAATACCAAGGCGAGACATTCTTTTTCAACTGGATTGTATCGGTGTTCGGCTCCTATCATAGTCCTGCTTAAGTAATAGATGGCTTGCTCTTGACCCTGATCATTATTCTAGGCTAACAGAGCTCCAAGAGAATGTTCCATGGCTCTCACATATAACAGGAATGGCTTCCTTGATTTTGGGGCTACAAGAACCGGCAGTTGAGTAAGGTACTCCTTAATCTCCTCGAATGCTTTTTGACATTCTCTATCCCAGACAAATGATACTCCTTTCTTCATGAGCTTAGAGAAAGGTTGGCAACGCCCTGAGAGATTTGATATAAATCTACGAATATAAGCCAATCTCCCTTACAAACCCCTGAGCTCTTTGAGATTCTTAGGCGGTGGCATGTCTTGGATAGCACGCACTTTTTCCGGGTCGAGAGAAATTCCCTTGGAGGTAACGATAAATCCCAGGAATTTTCCACTTGATACCCCGAGGAATGATTTTGTCGGGTTCATCTTCAATTGATGTGCTCGCATGATATCGAACATTGTCTTCAAGTCTGTAAGATGATCACCTTTGTGTTGGCTTTTTACTGCTATATCGTCAACATAGCACTCGATCTTCTTACGTAGGTGCTCGTGAAAGATGACATTCATTGCACGTTGATAAGTTGCACCCGCGTTTTTCAGGCCGAATGGCATCACTGTATAGCAATATACCCC
Source organism: Asparagus officinalis (assembly GCF_001876935.1). Lineage (NCBI taxonomy): Eukaryota > Viridiplantae > Streptophyta > Magnoliopsida > Asparagales > Asparagaceae > Asparagus > Asparagus officinalis. The sequence goes on from NC_033803.1 coordinate 39,477,339, forward strand.
CAGTGGTGTTCTAAAAGCGGTATGCTTTTCGTCTTCTGGGTGCATCTTGATCTGATTGTACCCGGAAAACCCGTCCATGAAAGACATCCTTTCATATCCACAGGTGTTATCGATCATGACGTCGGTGATAGGAAGCGGAAACTCATCTTTTGGACAAGCTGCATTAAGGTCACGGAAGTCAATGCATATCCGGACTTTACCGTTCTTCTTGGGCACTGGGACGATGTTAGCCACCCAGTCGGGGTGTTGCTCTTCCCTAACGAAACCCGAATCTATGAGCTTTTTAACTTCTGACTCAATTGATTCCATGATCTCTGGACGAAACCGACGTTGCTGTTGTTTAACAGGTTTGGCATCCGGATCGATGTTGAGACGATGCATGGCCACTTTTGGGTCAAGACCAGGCATGTCTTCATAATTCCAAGCAAAGACATCTATATATTCTCGGATGAGAGATATAAGATCTTCTTTTTCGGATGATGATAAGTCTTCGGCTATGAAAATAGGCTTGGGGTTAGATTCATCTCCCATGTTGACCGGAATCACTTTATCTTCAGTGGGTGGTTCGCGTTGTTCAAAGCGCATATCCCACAGGATGTTAAGACATTTGATCCAAGGATCATCGGTTGATTCGACTAACTCTTCGTCACCCCCTGCGTCTTCATCTGGATGACTGGTCGAAACCATGTTCACAGTTAGGCTTTTAAAGAAAGGCCCAACGCTGACGTCGGATTCACAAGAAGATGTTTCAGAGGAATGGTCGTGACGCAGGTAGTTACTGATTTCGTTCTCTGAGGCTGACGGGGTTGTGACGTAGCCCACGCCTCTTCCGGTTTTTTGATAGTAATCCGGAGGTTTTCCTTCGGGAGTGAGAGACATCCGAATTGGTGTTCGCCTTCCTCTCCCGAAGTTTAAGCCCGGCAATGTGAGGCATGCTTCTGCACGCAATGTATGCCATGAGCTGGTACCTGTATTATGATTATTCTCTATTTGTCCAACTTTAAAAGATTCATCCGACAAGTACGCTAAAATAAAATCTTCATTAATGCACCACTCGCCCTCACTTGGTACATTATTATTGTTCTCGACTGGACCAATTACATTAAAGTTCAGCTCCCATGGGCAATTCCCTTCCGGGTCTGGTTCGACATCTGCCTTATTACCACTGTCGACGTCTTCTTCCTCTTGCGACTCTGAGTAGAAGACTGAATCGGTGTGGAAGTTTTCCACTCCCTTGAAGGGGTATTTCTCCGCAATCAGGGTTCGAACTTCGTCTTCATCATTGACATACTTCATGACTTGATGCAATGTGGATGGGACAACGCGATTTGCATGAATCCATGGTCGTCCTAATAACAGATTGTAGGATGTGTCCGCATCTATAATGTAATAAGCCACTTCGGATCTAAGATCTCCGATTTGACATCTGAGCTTGATCTTTCCCATAGGCCGAGTGCTGTTAGCATTGAATCCGAAGATAGTGGTTTGGGTAGCATGTAACCGATGTAAGGGAATCCCTAAAACTTGCATAACTCTGTATGTCATGATGCTAAGTGCCGAGCCTGGGTCGACCTGAACACGGCTGATTTCTGATGACCCAATATATCCTGTGTAATACAGGGGTCTGTCATGTTTATGTTTCACTTGCATATCTTCCTGAGTGAATGATATGTAGGGCAGGCTTGTGACTGCTTGTAAACATTGCAGACAGGATTGATCTTCAGATGCTTCGGGAATTGGAGTAACTTGGGTAATGAAGCTCTCCGTGTTCTTCAAAGCTTCAATCAGAGCTTCTCTGGTGGCTTTGGACAACTTCAAGAGCTCGTAAAGGGTGATCCTGGCTGGTATGTTGGCCAACTGTGCCATCACATTAAATTGGTAAGGGGCATTTGTTTCGCCAAGATCTTGGTGAAGATTTTTGTTGAACCGGAGCTCTTTTTGCTTCTTCCCCTTATCAACCGGCTTCTTTAGCACAGAACCCCCAGCGTCTTGGGGCTGTTCTTCAGCTTCTTGAGCGTTCTGGTCATAATTCCTCAAATAAGTTTTCCCCGACCGAGTACCGGGGTTACCTTCTGGGTATGCTGCTAGGACGATCCTCTCTTCTTCTGAGTCGGTGAGAGGTTTGAGATGGTCATTATTCTCATTAACAGAGGGGCTAATCATGTTGGATGACTTAGCCTTGCCTCTTTTCTGTCTGAACGAGGTGTTTGTCGATTGCTGATCTTCAATTAGGTCAGGATAGACCCACATGATCTCTCCTTTTGGAATAGTAAGGGGTACCAACCCCCTGCCCTTCTGGTTGTGTAAGTCGGTGTTTTTCAAGTGCATTTTCCCTTTATGGACGGGAATGACATCATCTGCAGCAGCTACAGGAGGGAACTCACCGAACTGGACCGCAATCAGGTTAGTAGATACAGTCTTCTGTTCCGGCTTCAGAGTGAGTACGTTAGCGTTCACCAAATTTTGCAAGATGTCTTTGAAGACATAGCACTTTCTAGTAGGATGTCCCAAGAACCTATGATAGCGACAGTAATTGGGGTCATCTACCTTTCCTGCTTCATCTGGTTTTCTGATTTCAGGGAGCTGCAATTTATTGTTCTTCCGAAGTAGTTGGAATAGAGTGTCCACATGCTCTTCTTTGAACGAATACTGCTTGGGCGCTCTTTGCTGATTGGGTGTCTTGCCTTGCTTAGTCGGCGGTGGTACTTGTGTATAATTAGCTGCTAAAGTATCTTTTTCCTTAGATCGTTGGGCGTTGTTCTGATTGCGTTGCTGCTGCGGCTTGGGTTGTGGTTCTTCTTCAGCTTTGACCCGAGCGACAATCAGTTGTCTCCAGGAGCGACATTCTGCTACCCCCATCTGAGCAAGGAGCTGGGTCTGCAAGTTGTGCCTGCAAGTTTCAACCAAGGTTGATTGAGTCATACCTGAGGGGCATCGCAATGCCATGCTGCGGAATCTTTCAACATAGGTCTTGATAGATTCTCTTTTTTTCTACTTAGTGGCGAGAAGAGTCGGGGCTGAGACCTCTGTGTCGTCTTCAAAGAATCTGGCCAAGAAAAGCCTTTCGAAATCTACCCCTTTCTGAATAGATCCAGCAGGCAGTTTCATAAACCATTCAAAGGCGACACCTTTGAGGGTACCGATGAATAGCCGGGTCAGAATGGCATCGTTTGACACTACATCTCCAGTCTGAGACTTGAAGTAGTAGATATGCTGATTTGGTGATCCTGTACCGTCAAAAGGTTGTAGCGTCGGGGCCTTAAACTTTCGGATAGGGAGCAGGGTAAGGTTGTATCACTCCTTCCTCGCGAAGCTCGCTTCTGTTGGCCATTGCATTAAGGCGGGCTTCTAGCTCATCTACTTTGGTTGACTGAGGATATAGCTCTTTTTCCACCTCCTTCTCACCTTCAGAAGAGGATCCCAGGTTGTGAGTCTCACGATCTGAATGTTCGTGTACTTTTTGCTTTCCCTTTGATGTTGTCTTCCGGGAAGATTCAGGTTTTTAGCCTTTTTCTGCCAGAACCTGGGCCAACATGTCCTTTAATTGGAGAAGCGTCTTCTGTTGCGCCTGGAGCATGACATGATGTTCGTCCACCCTTTTGGCTATGTCTTCGGGGTTTCCCGTCATGTAAACAGAAACTTTTTGTGCTCCAACAGAACTTGAAGATTGAGATTCAGCTATATTGCCGAATGTTCATCACTCGTCGTAATCCCTTTGGCTAACTTTTGATAATTAATTAGTCGTATAGCTCTGGTCCGTGACCGAGTATGCCGATACACCCCTTCGAACTCGTCACAAATTTCTCGAACAGTCGGGGAATGGCTCCTTTCTGATTCATCAGAACTAGGATACGAGATCTTCCCTCTGCCGGTCATGTTGATAGTAACCTGAGGATACTCGGCTTCAGAATCTTTCTTCTTATGATGGCGTCGTCTCTTGGTAGGTCTGACGACATCCGCCAATCTGTCGAACACCGATTGTCGGGGTTCAGGTGCGCAACATCGGCACTCGGAGAGGACTGCTGAAATAATCCTCTCACAATGGCAGGAATGATTCGCCTGTTGTATTGGTTTTCTTTTAGAGAGTAACTCCCGTAAGTCGGGGTTTTGAGATTGACTCTTCATCGGAGATAGGACCCTCTGTTTCTGAGGGGGCGAGACTGGTTCTTGGTGGACGTGAATCTTAAGTCCACTTCGATTCTTTTTAACTTGGCGGACCACATCGTATTCGGGAAGCGAAGTGCGAGGGTCGCATTGTGATTTATAAACACCAGGCCTTGGCCTGCGTTCAGTCGATGAAACAGACCCTTTAAGGTCTTGTTTTGTTTGGACGCACTCATGAGGCGTCTGTTTTCCTTTAGCAGGGTTGTGTTTTGATTAGACAACGCACCACTGAGGGTCGCGTTTAAGTTGAATCACCCGAGGTTCATAATTGGATTCGTTACCTCGAAGTGTGCATTCTGGAGTATGAACGCAATGCTTGGGCAGAGCTTCGGAAACGCAATCCTTGCGTTGGACCAAGGATTGATTTTCTCGGAGATGTGCTCGTCGGATGGATCTTCTCCGTCTGCGTTGGACCAAGGATTGATTTTCTCGGAGATGTGCTCGTCGGATGGATCTTCTCCGTCTTCGAGCGGCATTTTTCTTGGCTTGTTTCAAAGTCTTAGCAGCAGCGTTGTCGACGTTGATTAGGCCTTTCTCTGTCATAGGCCTCTTATAACCCTGTACACGCTGTGTCGAAACAGGTGCGAGATCTTCAGCTTGCAGAGCAAGTTTGAGGCTTTGGCCAAAGGAGAGGGCTTTCTTTGGCGTCTCAACAGCAGTTAAAACCTCTTTAGAGCTCTTACAGGCATCTCGCCTAGCCTTGGGGCTAAGCGATCCAGAGGAGAGAGCCTCCTCGTACTTGGCTTGGTCAAACTCCACAACAAGAGTTTCGACGGTTGTTCCAGTGAGGTGAACGTCGGATATTACAATTTGAATTCCTGATTACAAAAGAGAAGAGAATGATCTGGATTCTCTCCTTTGTTTAATTCTGGGTTCTTCGCGGTGGCGATGAGATGCCTCCCTCGAGTGCTTGCGTCGAGTTTACTTCTCGTTGACGATCTGAATATCTATGCTCACTGGAACAGCAGTCTTGTCTGGTTGATAACTCTTGACGAGTTTTGTGATTCAGAATGAGTAACAAACTCTGATAAAAAGAGTTGTTTGAACCGAAAATGATTCGGTTAATAAGCCAAGTATCTAACGTCTAGTCAATCCTCTTTTTCTGATTCTAGGAAATCTGATCAAAAGATCCTCTCCAAGTAATCAAAATCCAATCTCCAAAAATCCGTCCCTCGATCTGATTATCAAAAATCTGATCCTTAACTCTGTTGAGTTTGTTGATATTTATAGGGGGGTTAGGGGTGTAACTGCCCCCATAATCCGCGCCTAAATGGGGGTTTAGTTACCCCATTAATCGGGTGTAACAACCCACGTAAACCACTCCCTATATCGTAGGTAGAGAACAGCTTCAAAGTTGTTACGATCACGTTTGAATGAGTTAGAACCTTGACTTGCGTTCTGGCGGTAATTGGAAAGAGCTGCTGTGACGAGCTGCGTCGTGCAGCGATAGAGCTGCGTTGGCAGCGATTGATGAGCTGCGTTTGGCAGCGATTCATGAGCTGCGTTGGCAGCGATTGATGAACTGCGTTTGGCAGCGATGGAGCTGCGTTCGAGCTGTTTGTTGAAGCTGCGTTCGAGCTGATTATTGAAGCTGCGTTCGAGCTGTTTGTTGAAGCTGCGTTCGAGCTGATTATTGAAGCTGCGTTCGAGCTGTTTGTTGAAGCTGCGTTCGAGCTGATTATTGAAGCTGCGTTCGAGCTGTTTGTTGAAGCTGCGTTCGAGCTGTTTGTTGAATCTGCGTTCGGGTTTCTCTGTCTTTATATATGGATGACACCAATGACCAGTAAAGGAGGTCTTATTCAGGCCATAACGCTCTATCAACTGTAGGTCACAATCTCCACTAAAATTTCTTTGCATGATTTAACCATGTGCTCCTCAGTGTGTCAAATATCATTACACTGCTCATCAACACCTCTAATAGTTGCTAATATAATATTAGTTATGTTGTTGTCGCAGCCATCAAGATCAATCATCTCACATAAGCAGCTGTATTTTTGTTTAAAGCGGTCGAAGCTGCGTAGGTAATCAAATTGGTGTTGTGTCTTGAAGATGGTACGTAGGGAGGACTTCCACGTCTTGGTTTGAAGAGATCGTCGATTTGTAATCTCTTTCTGTCAGAGTGTTGCTAAAGATAGCCTTCTGGAAGTCGTCAGATTGTAACTTCCATCATTGGTGTTTGATGGGGAATCAGCTATCTTTTTTAGACAGCCTACACCAGTCATTCCACCACCTGGCTAAGTCTCCTATATCCGCAAAGGCTCTGCTCGTGGGATACCTCATGCTTTGGTTGAAGAGGTGTGTGGTTCCCACCCACTCCTTCGAGGCACTTCCGGTGGAAGTGGTTTACCCTATGGTACGCCTAGCCTATGGGAGGCCGTATGCGTTGGTGTCGGTAACGGTAGCCTGTATTCAAAGGGGGCTTCGCACACTGACAAACCAGTTTTTCCGCATGTCGTATGTTGACGAGGGTGAAGGCAAAGTTGTTAAGACCCCTAATCCGAGAGTGGGGCTGCCGTACACTTATTTGATGGCGTGGTTCGTATACCATTGTGAGTGTTTGATGAGTGCCCTAGCGGCTCTACAGGAGGAGGGATCTGTCATGTTCGTCCAATGTCTGGAAAGATGCTCTTAGAAGTGTAAGGACGTCCTCAACATGAGGAAGACGTTGTCTTATTTCGGTCATTACAATTTCCGACGATTCTTCCCTTACTTCACTGGGGGTGGCTATGGCGAGTCGCTTCAGGACATGTCGACGGCAGGCCATAACACCATTCTCTCTTGCGACGCCTTCTAATGGTTAGTTAACATCCGGCCGGGGTATCACGTCTTGCGAACGGGCTCTGTGTGTTACCTCGAGCCTTATTTCCCTTGTAGGTTTGCCCGTCAGTTCGGGTATGACCAGCTCTATGTTGGGAACACCAATCCTCATTTTTATTACGAAGGAGGTTTGGTTGATGGTGCACGAGGGTGGTTCTGGACCTACGCCGGTGGCACCAATGTGCACTTCGAATTACCGGCTATGGATCGTGACCTTCGTCATTTGCTCCTCTATTATCGGTGGTATCGAGGTGCTAGCGCAAACCCTGAGGGCTTTCGGTTTCAAAGTTCTTGTCTGGCAGAGCGCGGGCGCCGCTCGAGGGTAGATCCCCGCTCCTCAAGTTTGAAGGGGTCCCTGAAGAGGAGGCTGAGGATCTTCACGCTGGCTCGGGAGACTTCGGGGAATTCGCGGCTTGCACCCCATCCCCTCATCCTCAATTGGATCCTGTTGACGTGCCGGGAGGATCTGATGAGTTGGCTCGGGCAGGTGAACACCTGGAATAGGCCCGGGGAGCAATCGCTGGGCGGCTGGGGATGCCGCTCCTGGATCCTAGCAGCTCTCTTCTTTCCAAGCGACAACGTGACGCCACGGCCGACAGTTCTAGGGTGGAGGTGGCCAAGAAGGCCCATCACGAGGAGGCGGCTGAGGCTATCGGAGTGGTGAGAGGCCAGGATGACGCAAACCCTATGCTAATTCCTAGGGTGACTACTCCTACGACCAGTGGTATTACGCCCGCTTCACTTACTGCCTCGGTGATGGTTCCGGCAACTTCGGAGGTCGTTCCCTCATCGTCTTCTGTGGAGCAACAGGTGGTGGTTTCAACGACTCCCACCATTATGCCGAGAGGTAACCCTTAGTACCGCTATCCTCATGTGCATGTGTCGGAATTAGCATTATTGATGTCTCCGTGTTAACCTCAAATGTAGGTACAGCTTGAGGAGGCGATCGCCCATTCCTTCCGATGAAGACGGGGGGGGGGGGCGAGAAGGCATGAGGCAGAGCTTGGCGACTCAGGCAAGCAGCATGCGTCCGAATGCCTCAGCCGATCTATCTCTACTAAACTTCCCATGGGGTTCTTTTCAAATGTTATTGTTAACCTCCCTCCTATATTCACAGCTGCCCCAGCCTCAGATGCCGCTAGAAAAGAGTATCCCCCCTCTTGGGTTGATCAGTCGGTTGAAGAGGGTAGCGAAATGGACAACGAAGATGATGACTCTATCCATGAGATGATGTCAAGTGATGAGGGACCGTCTGACTCTGAAGGGGAGATTCACACTCCTGAAGAAGCGTCGGTCGAGATAGGGTCGTCAGCCCAAGGGGCTTCTGCCCGAGGGGAAGCATCTACCCGTGTGGTGGTTGATCCCTCGCCCCGTATCTCGATGACCGTTGAGGTCACGCTCAGATCCATGGTCAAGACCCCGATGGTATCGGTTTTGTGCCTTCAGTCTTCAATTGGTGGTCTGTTACCCACATCCCGCCCTGTCGTGGCTGCCAGTGCTTTCGGTCCCGACACTCCGTGATTGGCGACATTGGCGTCATGTTGATGAGGCCACCCTCTCTCTCTTGGCTCGTTCGTGTAAAAAGTTGGTGGATCGAACCATTGCCAGCCTCTAAGACACCCTTGCAGACATCATCAGGCTCGCTTTGGAAGAAAGCTACCCCTTTGAGAAGTTCAAGGAGGCCCTTGAATATCATATGGGCTTCTTGATCAGGCTACTGGGTCCCTCCGCCACCAATCCGTACTTCAAACGTTTAGAGGAGGCAGAACAGACCATCCGACAGCTGCTTGCCCTTCGCACCATGAGTTTCGAGATTCTTCATCTCGCATCTGGCGATGTCCAGATAGCATTAGAGGATCGCAATAGTAGACTGGAGGAGACAACGTCGTTGGATGCAAGGCTGACGAAAGAGCTGGAGCGCGCTACGGTCGAGAACGAGCGAGCAAGCCCGACACACCAAGAGGCTGATTCCCGCATCTCCCGCCTGTCTTTGGAGATAGCGGAGACCAAACAAATCATCGCTAATGCGCAGGCCTTATTGGCTACCCAGGAGAAGGCTCGCGAACAGGTGATGGGGGAGTTGGAGGAACTTGGGTCTCGACGGCAGCTGGCCGTTGACGCTATTGAGGAGAAAGACCGAGCCCTCAAGGAGGTGAGGCACACTGTCCAAGACTTGCTTTCACGCTCTGAGGAGGATATTCGTCGAGAGATCCTGAGGAGGCTCAAGCTCAGGCGTGCTGAAGAGATTCACGAGTTGTATTCGCGACTGAGAGATTTGTAATTTGCTTTTGATTGTATCATTGTATTCAAATCTCTCTTAATGAATGGAATCGTGTTTTTATCCCAGTCATTGCTCCTTTTATTCTATGTGTGTTCGTTTTGTCGCTGGTCACCGCGGGCGCTGTCAAGTTAACCGTCGGTTGATTCGCATCGGGTGACTCCTGGCTATGGGTAAGTCCCTGCTGCATGCGAACTTCAGCGTTAGGTGGTACTGCGAATAGTTTCAAGCTTTGCATGAGTCCCAACTGGGTTCAATCTTCATGCGAACTCAAAAGCGGTTCAAATCCCAATTGTGATTAAGCCTTAGTTAGGCAAGTCACAATAGTGTGCGAGTCTGAGCCTTCGGGCGAGCTCAATACATGCGGGTTCGCCTGACGAATTTAATTCGTAGGTGGGCTTTGCTTTTGGTGGGCCACGTGCCTACCAATTAAGATCACGTGTGCACGTCTTTTCCCATTAAAGATGGCATAGTGGGGTTCTCTGTTCTTCATGCCCGATCTGAACCGTTGGCCAAAGATCGTGTGGGAAACTGGCACATCTCGATCGTTCGTGTGAGATTTGGTATCGCCTCGCCTTATCTGTGACTATTTGATTCGAACGGTCCAATCGAATAGTGAGCGTTCACCCATGCCATGTATTTAATGCCCCTCCCTCTGTGTTGGGGGGTATCATGGCTTTAGTTGTCTTTTCAAAAGAGAAACACATGCTTCCTTTTTGCTGCGCTTGTGATGGCGCCGAAGGTGAAGAGGAATGCTTCAAAGAAGGGCAAGGGTGTTTCCTCCTCTTCCACCGCCAAAGCCGCCGCTGCTGAAGGTATTTTGGCGTCTAGGCTCTCGTTTAGTTCGATTATGGGTCTATGAGTAAGGTGATGCCCCTGCTCTTAACCCCTTTTTTTTGTTTTGTCATCGTGCAGTTCGTGAAGGAGTGCCCATTACCGGAGAGCGGGGGACTGAGCCCATACTCGTTTCCGACGATGAATCCGAGGGAACTGCTGCCTCTTCCGCTTCGCAACCCGTTCCCCTACTTGGAGTGGATCCTTGTCTTGAGGTTCCTCCCATTGCAGCGCTTGCTCAGGGTCAAGAGCCCGTTCCCTCAGGATCTCTGTCTCTACAGGATCGTATCGAAGAGTTTGAAAATGTTGCGAAGCAGGTGATTTCCCTTGTCAGCCTTGGCCTTGGGGTCTATGCTGACTTCAAACAGTTCCTCCTGGATCGCATGGTCGATCTCAGGTGGTTGGGCGAACCTCGCCTTGCCACACGTTGCAATCAGAGGCTCCTCTATCTGAAATTGCGTCTGACGTGCCTAGAGACTCTGCTGCAAGGGGGTCCCACGGCTGACGTGGAGCGCTTCTTGTCTCAAGTTTGGCGTCGGGAGGCATGAGATCAAGAGGTCCGCTCAAGGGAAATAGCGGATTTGGAGTCCCATGTCACCTTTCTGGTGGACCAGCAGCACTCACTGGGGGAGCGGATAGGTACATTTACTTCCACCATATCCCGTCTGAGGGCTGAGTTGGAGCTTACGGAGACGACTTTAGGGGGGCTCCGATCTGAGAGCCAGAAAGTTGACAAGGCTGTCGAAGAGGTGACCCGAAACCTTCAGATGCTGCGCCAAGAATACTTTATCACCGCCTTTAGCTTTGAGGATCGGACCCGGAAAGAAGCTGCAGATAAAGCCCAGATGGACCACGCCAGAAGGGTGGCCGAAGTTAAAGCGGAGCTCGCATCCTTTAGCCTCTTGGACTAGGTTCTCCACAATGTTAAGACATTTGGTGTTAATGATTTGTCTGATTGTAAAATCATAACTTTGTTCAAATGTATTGTCTTAAAACTGGGTGAATGATGCGTTCTTTTGAGTTTCCAAACGTGTTTGCGCATACACTCCTCCCTGTTGTTGTTATCTCTTATCTTCCAGCTTTTATCTCTCTCCGTGAGGTCACCGTGGGTGGACTTTTAGCTATGGGCGAATTCAAGCTATAGCTGAATTCTAACCACAGGCGAGTTCAAGCTGGGAACGAACTCTAGCTACACGCGAATCAAGCTGCGTAGCCATAGTCGAATTCTGCCACAGGCGAATCAAACCGAAAGTGAGACGAATACTGACTTGGGAGTAACTATGTGTCTAGTTACGGTCCTACATGCTTGCTAGCTGGGTTGGTGTTGGCACGTCACTTCGCATTAATGGCGGTGTAATGAGGGGCTCTTCGTTCCACACCCAATCCGGACCGTTGAACGACAGACGCACTTGAGCCGTATGTCATATATTGCCCTCTGTTAGACCCTAGAGGGGGGTGATTAGGGTCTTATGCTAATCTAATCCGATTAAATGCCAATTAAAACTAATTCACAAGTTATCCTAGCAAGTATGAAATACAACAAGAATATAAGCTAGGATAAGCAACACGAATAATGAGATATATCCTATATGATAGAAATATATGCAAGGATATATAAACAATACAAGGGTAAATAATCTAAATAAGATAGTGGATGAAATAAATGAGCAATGCGCTATTGGCGATATAAGATAAATGCAAAAACAAATATGCCAAAGACAAACTCAAACAAGCAATATGATCACGGAGTTCGGACCTTCCGTCCTACGTCTCCGCTCCCCACTCCCGGGGAGAAATCCACTATCAACCGGGTTTTCTACGTTCACCCGAACAACGTTTACACCTCACACTCGGTTTTCTAGCTAACTGAATCTCACAATAAGCACAATATGACAAATGATTGTTCTCTCTAACAAGGTGAGAACTCAATTAGGCTCAACTCAATGTCACACTATCCCACAACCTAATTATATAATGTATGAAAATACAATAAGCTCAATGGTTGTGTGTGTACAAAGAGATAAATAAAATCAATTAAACTAAACTCAATATAAATCTAGCTTATGGAAATTATAATCAAAATAATAAATTGCTAGATGAGTTTAGAAACACTTCTCTAGATCAAGATGGAGAGATGGAGATATGAGCCCAAACAAGAAGATAATCTCCTCCACTTGTGATGCTTTAAACCAAACCCTTAAACAAGCTTAAACAAGCTTAAACTCTTTTTAAAACCCTTGTTTAAAAACTTCTTAGCTTAGTTGAAAACTGAGATCAAAGAGAGTATTTATATCCTCCAAAACCTCAGCTAAAAATCCCAAGTCAAAAGACAAAAACAGCCCCAGCAAACAACTCAGAGAAATAGCCGTTGGAAGCCAACGGATCTATTGTTGGTCGACCGGAAATTTCGTCGGTCGACCGACAGAGAGCAAAAACACGAAGAAGCAATTCTGGACCATCGTCGGTCGACCGGTGCGGTCGACCGATGGAGCTTTCGGTCGATCGGATCGGTCGACTGACAGACTCTCTGTCACCCAGTGATAAAAGATCAAATGATCGGTCGACCGGTGCGGTCGACCGAAATCTGACACATGAAAAACCTGATTTGCTGATTTTAAAACGCCGTTTAAAAATATCAAATAAATTCTAAAAAATGTAAAACTTTGGGAAATGTTTGTAGACATGATAATAAATATGCTACAGTGAAAAATATCATCATTTTACAAAATAGTCCAAAACATGAAAATATGAGATACTTGAATTTTGATGTTTTGACATAAACCAACTTTTGAAACTTTGTGAAATGTTTTTATAGACTTAGTAAAACATGTATAAACTGATATTGAAGTCTACAAACTAATAAGACAATATTTTCACAGAATTACATATTCTATGCTATAAGTACTAAAACACAATAGAGTATGTAATATCATAAAAACCAAAACACATGTATGTATATATATAACTATATATATGCATAGAAACCAAAACTTATGTATATATATATATAACTATATACATATACGAAGAAACCAATAAATGTGTGTGTATAGATATTGAGCTTAACGTACTTAACACACATAATATAAATCCTAAACTAAATTACCCAAGCTTGATCTTGATCTTCATTGAGGCTCAACTTGGTACACGTTGCGGATGAAGCTTGAACTTGATCTTTAACTTGAATTGTATGTAGCTTCACTCCACAAATCCGCCAACCTCCATTTGATATGATCGTGTAGGCTTAATCCATCCAACCTCCAACTCGTTGTTTGCCTAGAATAAATACAAAAACACAAACACTAGACAAACAACATTAGAAGTAAATTGTTTGTTAAACATCATAAAAATAAGAAGGCCAACACCCTCTTCCCTTGTCGAAGAGGTCACCGTGTTCATCGTTTCCTTCTCGTTCAAGATGGCTCCGTGAGCGAAGGCATCTGGTGCGAAGAAGATGGGAGACGACGCCTCTTCTTCGGCTCCTGCACCTGACTACGATCTGGAGTCTAAACCTTCGGACTCTATTCTGACCCAGTTAGAGGAATTGGAAAATTCCGTGAAGTGATCTCGCTCATCAATCAGGGCTAAGGTACCTTCACGGAATTGAAACAGTCCCTCTCAGACCGTATGGCCCGCCTCCGATGCTAGGGCGATTTTAGGCTTGCCCTATGCTATTCGATGAGACTCATCGATTTGGAATTGCTCCTAACAAAGTTGGAGGACTTGCGATATGCGGATTTGGAGTCCGAGGTGACGCTATTCTTGGCTCCAGCTCGTTGCTACGCCATGTGGTAGCGAGAGTGCCGAAGGTGAGATATAGAAGATAGAAAGGCCCTTCTCTGTCATTTGGATCTCCGACAACGCCTATTGCAATCTGACATGGAGTCTACCGCTTCTTCAATTTTTTTAGGTATGATCCCATACGGAGAGGGGAATCAATCTTGACGGGCCTACGCATTCAGAGCGAGACCGCGCAAGGTGATCTTGCAAGGGAGAGGCATACTCTTCTACTGCTGCTTCAGGAGGACGCTACTGCTAACACTTCTTTCGAGGCAAGGGTTCGGTAGGAGGCAGAGGATAAGGCTCGCACCATACATGCAGAGAAGATAGTCGAGGCAAGGGTTCGGTAGGAGGCAGAGGATAAGGCTCGCACCATGCATGCAGAGAAGATAGCCGCAGTTAGAGCCGGTAGGAGGCAGAGGATAAGGCTTGCACCATGCATGCAGAGAAGATAGCCATGGTTAGAGCCAAGCTAGCATCTTTTAAGCTTCTAGAATAAGCTCATAGGACAAGAGTAGGCTCAACCTGTCCTGTCTGATCTTTTGTTTCTTGGATGTAATGTTGTGACTCACTTGATTGTAAAGTCATAACTTTGTTCGAATGTATTGTCTAGAAACAATCAATGAACTTTGCGCTTTCTTGACTCTAAGCTGCATACACACTTTTTTCATATATAATTTTTTTGTCACTAATTAGCGTCTCACTCACATGATAGGTAAGCTCAATTGCTAGCGAGTTTATGTCGTAAGCGAAACACAAGCGCAGGCGAGTTTATGCCACATGTGAAACTCGATCGCTATAGAGTTTCTGCTGAGAGCGAAACTCAAGCGCTGGCAAGTTTGTTTGACAGGCGTAACTCAAGCGCTAGCGAGTTTACGCTACATGCGAAACTCAAGTGAAACGAACTTACGCCACAAGCGAAACTCAAGCGCTGGCGAGTTAGAGCTACAGGCGAAACTCAAGTGAAGCAAATTTACGCCACAAGCGAAACTCAAGCGCTGGCGAGTTAGAGCCACATGCGAAGTTTAGTGTGGGCGAGTTTGCGCTACAAGTCCGCCTGTGGACCCGAGTGATTGCCAGGTAGGGTGATGTGGGCACGTTAGTCTTTATTAATTACGGATTGACGGAACACTTCGCCTTCCGCGCTCGATCTGAATGGTCGGTTTGGAGTCCCAAGAGCCGAGGATTTTATGGGCGTCGAGCTCGAAGCATCGCGGGAGATCTAAGCCGGTCAATCTATTTGAGGCAGCGAATCTCGACCGTTGAGCTTTCAGCTATATAGCATGCTCGTTATTCTCTGGGCAAAGTTTCCGTGCTCTGAAAATTTGTCTGAAGAAGACATTCACAGAATCCTCTTTGCTCTGATCGATGGCTTTCGAGTCTAACCACAGTGTCTCTGAGGGGGAAGGGGTCGTTTCCTCCTCCACTATTGCCGGCGTCGACACGACGCCGTCCTCTCTAGCGGGTTCAACCAAAGGGTCTTCTGCTCCGGCCTTCGTTCTGGTATTCGCCATCCTCCAGAAGTTGGAGGACGCCCTACACAGGACGGCTACCGTCATCAGCCAGGGCGTCGGGAGATATCATGACGTGCTCCCCTTTGTGGAGAAGAGTCTGGAGGGACTCCGACATGTGGGCGGTCCTTCGTTTGCTCGGCGATGTGAGCAGGAGCTCCATCATCTGGAGGGGCTGATGTATCGCCTGGAGGAGCTGGTGCATGCCGACTCTGAGCCGGCGCCCCTCACGATGAGCGCTCTGTTTGAACGCGAAGACTTGGCGAAGCGGATCCTAAAACAGGAGGCTTTGTTTAGATCCTGTTGCATCGTTGATAATTACATTTTATTGTAATTTTATACCCTCATTATCTATTTTATATGAATAAATATACCACTAATAATTGTTTTTATCTTTAATTGCAGGTTAATGAAGAATAAATCTCAAAATTCTCATCTCTCAACAACAAGCCCTTGATTTAATAAAGAAATGAAGCCCATGAAGCCAAATAAATTATTTAAAATATTTAATAATCAAAGCCCAGTGGAAAATCAAGAGAAAATGCCAAAGTCCAAATGTTGAAGCCCAAAAGTCCAAGCAAAGCCTAATGTCCAAGCCTAAAAACCAATGGAAGAAAGAATCTGTGGATAGCAACAGGAGAGAGGCTCACATCGATGCTAGCATCTATGGGGGCATCGATGCCAGCATCGATGCCCGTATCGATGTCGGTATCGATACCATCGGTATTCTGTTACTGATCTAATGCTGAAATTTGTTGGTTTTGGATAAGATTTGAATCCAATGGCTCTCATTCACTGATATTTACTATAAATAGGGGTAGAGAGTGAGAGGTTAGAGGTGTGAAAAATTTTGTAATTCTATTTGGAGAGGAGAGCTACTCTTAATTGAGAAGGCCTTCCAAAAATTATAACTTTTGTTGTAATTAATAATAATAATTTTTCTCCACTTTAAATTTGTTTTTTTTTCTCCTCTTTGTTGAATGATGAGGATGGAGATGAAAATAATTTTTCTCCACTTTAAATTTGTTTTTTTTTCTCCTCTTTGTTGAATGATGAGGATGGAGATGAAAAACAATTTGAAGGTTTGCATTTTTTTTATTTTTCTCTTTTATTTCTTTTTAGTAATTTATTTATTATTGTTTATTAGTTAGATTTACATTCATGCTTGTAGTGTAGATTTATTTTCTTATCTTTTTATTTTTTTTGCACTTTAATTTGTAGAGTAGATTTTTTTTCTTGCATTTAATTTTTGCAATTTATTTTGTAGTTTAGATTTTAATTCTTTGTAGTTAGATTTAATTCTTGTTCATAGTTTAGATTTTTTCTTTTCTTTTTATTTTTGTAATTAGTTCTTTTTCTTCTTGTTTTTATTTCTTAAGATGTGAAATTAATTCTTGTAGAAATCTTAGAATTGTATGAAACTAGTCTAATTTCCTTTGTATTGTATGGATTATTCTCTTTCACTTAAAATATTAATATTTAGGATAATCAATTAGAAAACTAATCGGTAGAAGAAGAATTTGATAATCTATGCTTATCTTAAATGGTTTGATAGGTTATGCTTATAAATTCTAGGATTACTATCTTGTTGTTGTTCTTATCATGAAAAGTAATTTTGGCTTAGATGATAATTTGATAGGTTATACTTTCCTTAAATGGTTTGATAGTCTATGCTTAATAAATCTAAGTTGAAATATGTTAAAAAGAGAATAGTTTGTATTTTGTAATTGAGATTAGCTAGTGGATTAAATTCTAGATTTCTCATATCTTAATTGAATCCTCCATCTTGACTTTCTTGAACTTTCTTTTCATTCTTGATTTTATTAATTGATTTTATTCATTCTTCTTTCTTCCCTTATGATTTCATTTATTCTTTGATTCTTATTTCTTTTCTCTAAAATTCAATTTATTGTTACTTGCACATATTCAAAACAATCACTCATCATATCTCTCTCCACAATCACACTTATTCTTTAATCCTATTTTGTCATGTACAAAACATAAGAACCAATTCTAATAATCTCTTAAAATCACCTTCCTCGTGGGATCGATAACTTTTTATACTATAACTTGATCAATTGTGCACTTGTAATTTTGGTACATAATTATACCGCATCAGCTACCGAAGGGTAAGAAGGCTATTGGATGCAAGTGGGTGTATGCAAAAAATAAGGATCTTCATTGTCTGTTGCTCACCTGAGTTAAGCTAGCTACACTATTTTCCACAGTGTGGCAGGCCTTCGAGGAGTTTATCTTAGACTTTAATTGCTAAGCTTCTCCTCCGCCCTTGACTAATCGCAACGTGGGGTCGGGTTGATTCCGACTTTCGCGTTGTAGTTCAAGCGGGGTTGAGACATTAAAAATCAATAATCTAACCCGAGTAGAGCGATTGCCCGTGCATGTGAGCTAATCAGTAGTCTTAACAATAACTCACCGTTTGGCGGGTTTTTGTTTCGGGTGTCAACTGGCGCATGTTTCCTGGCAAGCCGCCCTTAACGAACACTATCGCTCGAGAGGACGATGATGTCCGGATAACCGTATCGTTCAGGGACGTAGGAGTATGACGATTAATTATTGTAGGAGCCATCACATGGTAGGCTGCTACCCATCGATCATCCTAAGAGAAGCTTAGGATACCCGGAGTAGGTCAGGTAGTTTAGGGATGTAGGAGTGTGACTATTGATCAAAGTAGCAACACGTCGCATGGTAGGTTACTACTTAGATTGTGTTACTCGTGGGAATAATGGGGCCAGCGTTCATAGGTGATCATTAATATGATAGAACTTTGTTGCGATCGAAGCAACTATGATGACTTATCATCCCATTAAAGGGGATTGGTAAGTTGATTTTGTCAGAGGTGAGGGTTAACATGACGGGATTGTTTGTCGCGACATGAGCGGCTTTGTGGGCTCACCATCCTATTGGAGAGGATTGGTAAGTTGATTTTGTCAGAGGTGATAGTTAACATGACAGTAGGAGTGGTTCCATCATTCTATTGGAGAGGATCGACAGGTGAAATTTGGGGGGAGACCATCAGAGGTGAAGATTAACTTGATAGTTGATTTTGGCCCTAACTGTAGGAAGGTTTGACCGAGGGGTGATCTAGGTTACACTTAAGAACACTGTATGTAGCGTCTTGTATAGGGCTTCTCGTCGGAGTATATAAAGTAGGAACAGTTTAGCCTCGTGTATCAGTTAGAGGGGGTGAGGACCAGTTTAGACTCATGCACTCATGGGAGTTTGGAGGGGTAGTTTATACTCTTGCACCAGTAGGTGTTTGTAGGAGAACTAAGGGTAGTATTTCTTCAAGAACTTACCGTTGATAGGCATCATGATCTTGTCACCATTCGGTTTGACGAGACGATAAGCTCCATTCGAATAGACTGTCTCTATCACAAACGGTCCTCCCCATTTGGGCTGGAATTTTCCCTTGTTCTTAGAAGTAAGAATCATCGGTCGTCGAACGGCGAGTACCAACTTTCCCTCCTTGAAGGATCGATGCTTGACTTTCTTGTCGAAGACCTTAGCCATTCGGGCTTGGTAGAACTCAATGTGTTGTTGGGCTTCAAGCCACCTCTCATCCAACGCTTCAAGTTCTACGAGGCGTCGTTGATGATTATCCTCGGTTGTCATCCCTGTAGTTAGGGCGATACGGAGGGATGAAATTTGAATCTCTAACGGTAACACGGCCTCACAGTCATATACCAACGAATAAGGCGTGTTGTTGGTCGGTGTACAAACCATTGTGCGATACGCCCATAAGCTCTCACCCAGCTTCTCGTTCCAATCACGTTTGCTATTGGAAGTCGGCTTGGTTAAGATCTTAACGATTGTTTTGTTAAAAGCTTCGGACAAACCATTCGTCGAAGGGTTATAGGCTGTAGAGGAAAGGTTTTGCATTCAGAACTTGTCACAAAACTTGGTGAACGCATGACTAACGAATTGTGTGCCGTTGTCATGAATGATACATCGAGGTGTTAGCCCTTATGTTTTGATGATGTTTTACAACCACCATTATCGGTACTAATGGCTTATTAAGTACAAATGTAGTGAATTCATATATCAAGCTTGTTAGTACCATAAATGGAGGATTGGATGGAATATGCGCTACAACGATGATATTCAAAGGAGGAGGAGGCATAGTGATGAAGTAACGTTATTTCAAGAACAACAAATTCTAATAGAAGCTTCATGTTATTTCAAGAACAACAAATTCTAATAGAAGCTTCATCCAACTCAAGCTATATCAAGACTCAAGAATTGCATTCTATATGAGGATATTAGCTAGCTTTTATTTTTCTCTCTAGTGCTAGAATGTAGGCAAAGAGTTATTGATTTCACTTGAAGCTATTGGGATATCACACACACGTTTTCATACTTATGTTTTAAGCGTTTTTCATAAAATACTATTTATTACAAGTATGAGGACCTATTTGCAAAATTAATTTTCTAAACAATTTGTTTTTAGTATTAAAAATATTTTACAAAGTTTCACAATTTTCAAAAGTCAAATGAATATTTTACAAATTGTTAAAGTGTGTCAAAATCAGGTTTTTGAATGTATCAGAATGCGGTCGACCGCACCGGTCGACCATACCTATGTTCATTCGTCAGTGGGTAGCAAAGAGTTTGTCGGTCGACCGGTGCGGTCGACCGAGAGCTCGATATTTCCATCGGTCGACCGCACCGGTCGACCGAAGAAGTCTCTGC
>NC_033803.1:39497505-39509785 GCF_001876935.1 Asparagus officinalis
GGTAATTTTAGTCCTTTTTCGGCGCCGCTTAGTACAGATTTCAGCGACATTTGTTTTCAGATTTTGGGGGATTAAGGGTATGGGTTTAAACAGCTGTTTTCTTCTATTTAAACTCAACCTCTTCTTCTTCCTCATTGTCCCAGCTTTTGCAAAAACCAGAGACGTTATTTTTACTTAGCAAAATTTTCAAACCTGATCTTTTTGAGTTCTTGTGTGTTTCACTTCCCAGCTTCAGTCTGCTCTTTCTCTTTGCCATAGGGACGTTGTAAAGAGAGAGTCTTACACCATTTCTACTATCTTAAGAGTGTGATCTTGTGTAGATCAATTGTGAGGGAGTGTGATCTAGTGAGATCAACTGTGTAGTGTGAGATTGTGAGGGGATCGCTGTGTAGATGAAGTTCCGGCTTCCAAACCGGGCTGTGTAGTGGATTTCTCCTCGAGAGTGGGGAGCGGGGACGTCTTATTGGAATGCTAGGATGAGAATTTACCTTCGTTGCATTGATCTTGACATCCTAGAGCTCATAGAAAAGAAATATGTAGAGAAGTCCAAAGTCGGGAACATGACCGATGGAGAAAGGCACCAAGCCAATCTCAATGCTAAGGCTATGAATGCCTTAATTTGTGGTCTTTCCCCCAACGAGTATAATAGGGTTTCCACGTGTGCAACCGCATACGAAATTTGGGTGAAATTGTGTATTACACACGAAGGAATCCCCAAGTTAAGGAATCCAAGATTAGTGGACTTATGCATGAATATGAGTTATTTCAAATGCTTCCAAATGAATCAATTAATGCTATGTTTTCTCGCTTCACTAACATTATCAATGAATTGCATGATCTTGACAAGAAATTGACTATTCAAGAAATGAACTACAAGATTCTTCGTTCATTGACTCTGATGTGGGAACCTAAGGCGACGGCAATAGAAGAAGCTCATGACCTTACCACTTTACCTCTCGATGGCCTCATCGGAAAGCTCAAGGTCCATGAGAAGAGCTCAAGGGGAAGGAGAAGGAGGAAGTGCCCTCACGAGAAGTTGAGGAGCCATCACCAAAATTGAAGACCATAGCTCTCAAAGGAGCCAGTGATTACTCCTCTCCGTCATCGGATAGTGAAGTAGATTTTTCTAGAGAAGTGGCTCATCTCTCTAGAAGAATCTCTAGACTCATAAAAATGAATAAGAAATTTAACCCTCGATCTAACAACAAATTTTCTTCACGTGTAGGAAAATGTTTCGAATGCAATGAACCGGGCCACATCGCTAAGGATTGCCCCAAGCTTAAGGAGAAGTACATGAAGTTAAAGAAGAAGAAGGCTATGTATGCCAGATGTGAAGAATCCGAACCAAGTGATTCGGATAGTAATGAACAAGGAGCCAAACTTGCTCTTCATGATCCCAACATTTGTTTCATGGCCAATGAACAAGAGGTAATATCTGAGACCGAAAGTGAATCTTTCTACATGCAATGTGACATAGCTACGGCTCTAGAAGAATTGAACTTTGAATTTAAGAGAATGTCAAAAGAATACTCTTCTTTTAAAAAATTGTATGCTTCTTGTGATATTAAGCTAGAACAATTAACAACCTCTCTTGCACTAAAAGATGAATTGCTAGGAGATCTCGATTTCGAGAATAAGCAATTAAGATCAAAGATTGAGAGACTAGAAATTGAGAGTGGTAGGACTAGACCCACTCATGCTTATGATAATTATAATCATCATGGTAGGAATAGATTTCATAGATCTCATGCTCATACACACAAGAGAAATTTTGTGTGCACATATTGTATGAAACATGGACACATCTCTATTCATTGTAGGATTAAAGACAATCATGATTTCTATGGAGTGATATGGGTACCAAAAGATACCAAGACTACTAACCACCAAGGACCCAAGACTTGGGTACCTAAAGCTACTACATCTTCATCTTCATCTCTTGTAGGGAACATCACGGCAACAACGTAAGGAGATGTGGTACCTTGATAGTGGTTGCTCATATCATATGACGGGCAATAAGGAGTTATTTGCAACCCTATCAAGGATTGAAGGAGGTAGCGTCTCCTTCGGTGGTGGTGAGAAAGGTAAAATCATTGGTGTTGGTTCTATTGGTAAGAAACCCTCACCCGTTATAGAAGATGTTTATTTGGTAAATGACTTGAACACTTCATCAAAGATACCATATGTGAGGATTGTATTAAAGGTAAACAAACAAAATCCTCCTTCAAATCCATCAATGAGGTATTGACTTCTAAACCTTTGCAATTACTTCATCTTGATTTGTTTGGTCCTATGCGTGTTACCTCTCTTGGAGGCAAACACTATGTATTTGTGATTATTGATGATTTCTCTCGTTTTACATGGATAATATTTCTTGCAAATAAAAATGATTGTTTTGAAGAATTTTCTAATCATGTCAAACGAATTGAAAATGAAAAAGATTTAAAAGTTGTGAAAATTAGAAGTGATCATGGAGGTGAATTTCAAAAAGATTTTTTCTATAAATTTTGTGCTCATCATGGTATAACTCACATGTTTTCCGCTCCTAGAACACCACAACAAAATGGTGTTGTTGAACGGAAAAATCACACCATACAAGAGATGGCACGCACTATGCTAAATTCATTTGATTTGCCAAAATATTTTTGGGCCGAAGCCGTCAATACGGCTTGCCATGTTTTAAATCGTGTTTTGATTAGACTAAAGCTTAAGAAAACTCCCTATGAACTTTTTTTTATGGAAAAACTCATTTTATTGGTTATTTTCGTATCTTTGGTTACAAATGTTTTATTTTAAATACAAAAGATCACCATGATAAATTTGATTCCAAAATTGATGTTGGTATTTTCTTAGGTTATGCACCTCGAAGTAAGGCTTATAGGGTCTTTAATAAACGAAGTCTCGTTGTTGAAGAATCTATAAACGTTACTTTCGATGAGACTAATGTTGGTTCTCAAGTTGTTTTACCTAGGAAAAATGATGATGATGATGTTGAGGGAGGATTGGATTTTTTACAAATCAATAATACTCCCTCTATAGAAGCTCAAAAGAATATGGATAGCTCCAATGCTCATGAACAAGTTGATCTTCCTAAAGCTTGGAAATTCGTATCAAACCATCCAAAGGAACAAATAATTGGGAGCCCTTCACAAGGAGTTGTTACTAGCTCAAAAGCTTTGAGTGAGTGTGGTAATGTTGCCTTCTTATCTCAAATAGAACCTAAAAAGGTTAATGATGCTTTAAATGACGAATTTTGGGTTTTGTCTATGCATGAAGAACTAAATAATTTTCAAAGAAATGATGTTTGGAAATTAGTTCCTAGACCTAACAATGCTAGTGTTATTGGTACTAAATGGGTTTTTAGAAACAAACTTGATGAACATGGCATTGTTACTAGAAATAAAGCTCGTTTGGTTGCCCAAGGATACAATCAAGAGGAGGGCATAGACTATGATGAAACCTTTGCACCGGTTGCAAGGTTGGAATCTATTAGGATGTTTTTGGCATTTGCTAGCTTTAAAAATTTCAAATTATTTCAAATGGATGTTAAAAGTGCCTTTTTAAATAGTTTTATAGAAGAGGAAGTATATGTTGAGCAACCCCCCGGTTTCATAGATCATGTTTTTCCTAATCATGTTTACCGGGTTCAAAAAGCTTTATATGGGTTAAAACAAGCTCCTAGAGCTTGGTATACTCGCCTCTCTAGTTATCTTGTTAAAAATGTTTTTTCAAAAGGAACTATTGATAACACTCTTTTTGTGAGAAAAAGGAAAAATGATTTCATTTTAGTTCAAATATATGTTGATGATATCATTTTCGGTGCTACTAATGAATCTTTGTGCAAGGAATTTTCTAAGGTTATGCAAGATCATTTTGAGATGAGTGTGATGGGAGAGCTTACATTCTTTCTCGGGCTTCAAGTCAAGCAAACAAATGATGAAATATTTATTTCTCAAAGAAAGTATGCTAAGGAATTGGTGAAGAAATTCAATTTGGAGAATTCTAAGCATGCGCCTACTCCCATGAGTATAAGTGTCAAGCTTGATGCGGATGAAAGTGGTGAAGACGTGGACCAAAAAACTATACCGAGGTATGATAGGTAGTCTTCTATATCTCACCGCTAGTAGACCTGGTATCATGTTTAGTGTGTGTGCATGTGCACGTTTTCAAGCTTCTCCTAAAGCATCTCATTTAATTGCGGTTAAAAGGATCATTAAGTATGTTAATAGAACTTTTAATCTTGGTTTATTTTATCCAAAAAGCACCTCTTTTGATTTATATGGTTTTTGTGATGCCGACTTTGCCGGATGTAAGGTAGATCGCAAGAGTACGAGTGGAACATGCCAATTCTTAGGAAATTCACTTGTTTCTTGGGCTTCCAAGAAACAAAATTGTGTTACATTATCCACTATGGAAGCGGAATACATTGTCGTCGGCTTATGTTATGCTCAAGTTTTATGGATGAAACAAAGCTTAGTTGACTATGATTTGAATTTTTAAAATATAAAAATCTTTTGTGATAACACTAGTGCTATAAATATTTCTAAAAATTTGGTTTTGCATTCTAGAACCAAGCATATTAATGTGCGCCATCATTTCTTACGCGATCATGTAGAGAGACAAGATGTATCCCTAGTATTTGTTGACACAAAATCTCAATTAGCGGATATATTTACTAAGCCTCTTGGAGAGGATGATTTTTATCGCATAATAAATGGCTTGGGCTTATGCACTATGTGAAAGTTCTAAATTGCTTGCTTGTTTAGTTGCATTTTGCTTTTCTCTTTACCCTATTTTTGATGGTGACAAAGGGGGAGAGAAAATCTCCTCATTTGTTGCATATACTTAGGGGGCGCTCATAGATAGGGGGAGCACCTATCTATAAGCTATCTTTATTTTTTGCTCTTATATAATGGTTGGTTGTCATCATCAAAAAGTGGGAGATTATTAGCCCTTATGTTTTGATGATGTTCTTACAACCACCATTATCGGTACTAATGGCTTATTGAGTGTAAATGTAGCAAATTCCTTTATTAAGCTCGTTAGTGCCATTAATGGAGGATGGATGGAATATATGCTACAACGAAGATATCCAAAGGAGGAGGAGGCCAAGAGATGAAGCAACGTTATTTCAAGAACGACAAATTCGATCAAAAGCTTCATCCGATTCAAGCTATATCAAAGCTCAAGTATATTGCTCTCTATATGAGGATATTAGCTTTCTTTTGTTTTTCTCTCTAGTGCTAGAATGTAGGCAAAGAGTTACTGAGTTTACTTGAAGCTATTGGGAATCACACGGTCGACCGCACCGGTCGACCGCACCTATGTTCATTCGTCAGTGGGCAACAGAGAGTTTGTCGGTCGACCGGTACGGTCGACCGAGAGCTCGATATTTCCATCGGTCGACCGCACTGGTCGACCGAAGAAGTCTCTGCTTGTTTTCTCAGATTCGGATCTGGATCGCAGTCGACCGAAAATTTCGTCGGTCGACCGCTAAGTTTTTCAAACGGTAATTTCAGTCCTTTTTCGGCGCCGTTCAGTACAGATTTCAGTGATGTTTGTTTCCAGATTTTGGGGGATTAAGGGTATGGGTTTAAACAACTGTTTTCTTCTATTTAAACTCAACCTCTTCTTCTTCCTTAGTGTCCCAGCTTTTGCAAAAACCAGAGACGTTGTTTTTATTGAGCAAAATTTTCAAACCTGATCTTTTTGAGTTCTTGTGTGTTTCACTTCCCAGCTTTAGTCTACTCTTTCTCTTTGCCATAGGGACGTTGTAAAGAGAGTGTCTTACACCATTTCTACTATCTTAAGAGTGTGATCTTGTGTAGATCAATTGTGAGGGAGTGTGATCTAGTGAGATCAACTATGTAGTGTGAGATCGTGAGGGGATCGCTGTGTAGACGAAGTTCCGGCTTCCAAACCGGGTTGTGTAGTGGATTTCTCCTCGAGAGTGGGGAGCAGGGACGTAGGTCAGCGGACCGAACCTCGTTAACACATCGCGCGTCACAGGATAACGATTCCTAACTCTATCTCCTCTATTTTGATTGCATTAGAATATTGTGGTTTGCTTGTCTTATTTTTATTGCATAATTATAGCCTCTTGACCCTAATCACCCCCCTCTAGGGTCCAACACGAGGTACATCATATCGGTATATGACATGATGCTTGATGAACTTAATCACGTCGTTGGTCTTGACTTCTCTTAAAGGGATGGCTTCAGCCCATTTAGAGAAGTAGTCAGTGACCGTGAGGATGAAGCGATGACCTCTTGCCGAAGGCAGGAATATTGGTCCGACGATGTCCACCCCCCATGCTTCGAAAGGCCATGACGCCGTTGTTGGGTGTAGGTCTTCAGGAGGTCGATGCATGTAGTTGGCGTGGATTTGGCACGTGTGGCAACGCTTTGCATAAGCAACCGCGTCAATGACTATCCCAGGCCAAAAGTAGCCTATCCTCCGTAACCGATCCCAAAGCTTAGGTTCGGGCTGGTGAGCCCCGCAAGTGCCATCATGGGCCTCACGTAGAGCCTCTTGCGCTTCTGTGTTTGAAAGACATCGAAGTAACAAGCCGTCATACGACCTACGGTACAACGTTTTTGTGGTCGAATCGTAGTAGAACCTTGAGGCGCGTCGGCGGACGGACTCTTGTTCTCTAGCGTCTTCGGGCAGCATGCCATACCTGACGAAGTCGATGATCGATAGACGCCAATCCTTTGGGTCGGGCTGATCCGAAACCTGGTGAGTGGCGTTCACCTCTAGAACGTCTTCTGGTTGAAAGAGTCGTTGGCTCGTCACAGTGACACATTAAGTCGTTTCTAGTGGCTGAGCCAAATTAGCCGCTAAGGATACGAGGGCATCCGCGTGCGTGTTTTTGGAATGAAGCACATGCTCGACGCGAAAGCTTTCGAATGACTCAACTAGCTTGGTAGGTGCTTTGTGAAGCGGGATCAAGTCGCCGTTTCTAACTTCGTATTCCCCTGTCATCTGCTTGACAATGAGTTAGGAGTCACCGTAGGCCTCGAGATGTTTTATCTCTAACTCTCTTGCCAACTCGAGTCCAATGAACAGCGCATTATACTCAGCCACGTTGTTGGTGCATGGCTCTGTTAGAGAAGGCTCTGGGTAATATATGGTTATGTAGGGAAGTGAGGACCACCCCCACTCCTACAATGATAGATCCGCTTGTGCCGACGTGAGACATTCCGTCAAAGAACATCTGCCAGGCTTCCGCTGGGAAGGTCGTGTTAACTTTGGGGAGTTCATCTGGCAAATCTTCAAACAAGTCAGCTTTCGCCCCTAGCGGATGACTAGCCATGAGATCACAGATAGCCTGCCCTTTGATCGACTTCTGTGGCATGAAGTGAATGTCGTACTGAGACAGTAGGAGCGATCATCTGGCCAAACGCCAGTTTAAAGCCGCGGGCTACGTCATGAAGACTCGGATGGGGTTCATCTGGGAAATGACATGGATGGTTTGGCCAACTAGGTAGTATCGCATCTTTTGGATGGTAAACACCAGGGCTAAGCATTCCTTTTCGACCATAGGGTATCGCCGTTTAGCGCCCTGTAGAGTTCTACTCAAGTAGTAGATGCCCTGCTCATGGCTGGCATCATCATTCTGCGCTAATAGGGCACCTAGAGAGTGCTCCATAGCTCAGATATAGATGAGGAATGGCTTCCTTAAGATTGGAGCCGCCAGTACAGGTGGGTTCGAGAGATAAGCTTTGATCTCTTCAAAGACCCGTTAGCAGGGCTTGTCCCACACGAAGGAAGTACCTTTCTTCATCAGTTGGGAGAAGGGTTGACACTTACCCGAAAGATTTAAAATGAACCTCCGGATGTAAGCCAATCGTCCCTGAAGACCCTTTAATTCCTTAAGACTTCGGGGCGGCTGAAGCTCTTGGATAGCTCGTAGCTTATCTGGGTCAATTCGGATTCCTTTCGTTGTGACCACGAACCCAAGGAATTTACCACTGAACATCCCTAAGAATAATTTCGTAGGATTCATCTTGAGTTGGTGAGTTCTCATGAGTTCGAACATCACCCTCAGGTCTTGGAGGTGGTCCTCTTTACTACGACTTTTCACAACCAAGTCGTCCACATAGCATTCAATTGGTAGATTGCACCGGTGTTTTTGAGTCCGAAAGATATGATCGTGTAGCAGTATACCCCCATTGGAGTCCTGAATGAAGTGTGTTTTTCGTCATCGGGGTTCATCTTGATTTGATTATACCCTGAAAACACGTCCATAAAGGACATCATCTCAAATCCACACGTATTATCAATGATGACGTCCGTGATGGAGAGAGGGAATTCGTCCTTTGGGCAAGTGGTATTGAGGTTTCTGAAGTCAATGCAGATGCGGGTCTTACCATTCTTCTTCAGGACTGGAACAATGTTGGCTACCCAGTCGGGGTGCTGTTCCTCTCTAATGAAGCCGGATTCGATCAGCTTCTTTACTTCGGCCTCGATTGCCTCCATGATTTGCTGACGAATCCGCCTCTGCTGCTGTTTGACAGGCTTGGCGTCCGCATCGATGTTGAGGCAATGCATGGCGATCAGTGGATCAAGGCCAGACATGTCCTCATAATTCTATGCGAAGACATCAATATATTCCCATACGAGGACTATGAGGTCTTCCTTCTCTTGGGGAGGTAGACTACCACTGATAAATATGGGCTTGGGGTTGGTCTCGTCGCCCATGTTTATTTGGAGGATTTCATCCTCAGTGGGCGGCTCACATTGTTCGAAGCGGTTACTCCACTGGGCATTGACGTGGTAGTCCCATGTCTCATCATAAAGCGAGACCTGTCCGTCCTTCGCCATTTTGGTAGGATCGATCGCAGCCATGTTGACTGTGAGGTTATTGAACAAGTCTCCCACGCTGACGTCTGAGTCCCACGTTGAGGATGTCGATGATCGATCCTCTGAGCAGGTATCGTCAGAGTCTCTGCCGAAATTACAGAACAACTCTGACGATGAAGAAATGTAGCCCAAACCTCTCTGAGTCTTGGCGAAGTAATTCGAGGGCTTACCTTTAGGCACATAGGCGGGTTGGACGACTGTCTTCCATCCTCGGCCGTAGTTTAGGCCTTCTTGACGAGCAAAATTGTAACCCATGCCCTTCATCATGCGTTTCACAATTTGATTGTATTGCGAAAATTGGGGCATGGATTCCTCCTCTTCAGACTCGTCCCACAATGTGCATAAGGGGTGATCAATTCGTCCAAAGATTATCTCCTTTTGGTACTTATCTCGAGTCGGTACCACAAATACCGCCCGTGAAGACTCGATGGTCTGTCCCTTCGCGACATATGACGAGTAGATTGGGAAGTGCAAGGAAGGGTCACTGTATAGCCTCACAACTGAATCACTAGGCTTGTCACCTTCGAATGTTGGTAAGACGATAGGTAAGCAAAGTTGGACTTCTCATTCAAGATAATCTCCTCCACCTGAACGGTGTTGGTTACATTGTGCTTTCGTAGCCGATAACAATTGATTGGAAATTATTCAGGACAAGGCCATTGCCGTACTCTGGCTTTCTATCCGCCTCGTTGCCGCTCTCGAGCTCCTCGATCAATGGCTCGTCGGGATCTTGGTAGAGCAGAGAATCTGTGAAGTAGTTCTCAATGCCTTTGAAGGGTTGTTTGTCAGCTACTACTGTTTTCACCCGCTCGTAATCATCCACATACTTTAAGCATTAGTGTAATATGGACGGGACTATCCTGTTGTTGTGGATCCACGGACGTCCTAAGAGAACGTTGTAGGATGGCTTGGCGTCGATGACGTAGCAGGTCACCTCCATCTTCATGTCGCCTATTCTGCACTTCAGATGGATCTTGCCGAGTGGCTGAGTTCCAGTAGCATTGAAGCCAAAGATAGTCGTAGTAGTCGTGGATAGACGTTTCAGGGGTATCCCCAGGTGTTTGATCAGCTTCAGGGGTACGATGCTTAGTACGGACCCTGGGTCAACTTGGATTCGATCCACTTTTGAGGAACCGACGTACCCCATAAAATACAGTGGTCGATCATGAGAAGTGCTTTTGATGAGCATGTCCTCAGGAGTAAACGTGACGCAAGGGACCCGTCTTTCGGTGATCTGGCAGCACATTGCACATTTCCCTTCTGCGTCTTCTTCCCTCAAGAAGTGGGTGACGAAGACTTCCGAGTCGGCCAATGCCTCTTGTAGGGCTTCCCGGGTAGGTCTGGATAACTACAGGAGGTCATATATGGTAATTCGCGCGGGGATGCTCTTCAGCTGCGCGAGCATATTAAATCGGAAAGGCTGATTATTCGAGCTCGACCTATCAGGATTCGGAGGGGCTGTTGTAGCTAGCCTCGTGGGAGGTCCTACCGGGTTCTCCGCCCTTGTGGGGTACTCTTTGGTGAATTCCTTCACTGCTCTAGTAGCGAGGATGGTAGTTTCCTCATCGGGTCGGTGAGGATAGATGCTGTAGTCTGGTCTCCCTCCAGAATAGAGGAGATGACATTACAAGGTCTACCTTTGGTCTTCCTCAAGGGCTTTGAAAACCACTGCTCATCGCTGAGGAGGTCCGGATGGACCCACATCACCTGACCTAATGGCAAGGTCTGGGGTACTAAACCTTTCCCTCGTTGATTGTGAGGGTCGTCGTTAGTGATCTTCAGGACCGTCTTGGGAATAGGAATTACCCCTGCCAGAGCCTGAATCTCCAGGAGATTTGTTCCAAAACTCAGGGTGATCATATTCGTGGTCACCTGCTTTTGTACTTTCTCCTTCTTTAGGACCCCTGCGTCGTAGAGGGCCTGGAGCTTGTCCTTGAGGATGTAACACTTAGAGGTGTGGTGACCAAGTAACCTGTGGTATGCACACTAACTCGGGTCATTAGTCTTGTTCGCCTCCTCAGGCTTCTTGACTTCCGATAGTTTGATTCGATTGCTCTTTATGAGAGTGTCGAACGTTACCACCACTTGGTCCTCCCTGAAGTTGTATTGCCTCGAACTGCCTGGGCTTCGGCCTTTGAGCCATTTTGGGTGTCGGAGCAGAATCGACGGCCATGATCTCCTTTCCTTTTGTTCGAGGAGGATTCTTTGGCGTAGTCGGCTCCACGGCTCCTTTCTTGGGGTGAGGTTCTTCGGCCTCTAGCCTGTTGATCATATTTTTTACCTGCTCACCCTGGCGAACCAGTTCTTTCCAGGTCTGGGTTTCCACCGTGCCGACCTTGGACAGAATATGGATCGAGAGATTGTTGCGGCACATTTCAATCAGTGTGGACTTAGAAACTTGGTCCTGATAGTGGACCGATCGATTCCTGAACCTTTTTACGAAGTCGTTGACCGACTCCGACTTCTGTAGTTTTTCAGCGAGGAGGGTGGCCATCGACACCTCGGTGTCGTCGTCGAAGAAGCGAGCCAAGAAGAGCCTTTTCGCGTCAGCCCATGATGTGATAGAGTCGGGTTCCAACTTGCGGAACCACTCAAATGCTACCCCCTTGAGGGTGCCTATGAACAACCGAGTGAGAATAGCGTCGTTCCCCGTGAGGAACCTGGTTTGCGCCATAAAGTAGTAGATGTACTGTGAGGGTGAGCCCTTGCCATCAAACTGTACCAAGCTAATCAGCTTGAACTTCACTGGGTATGGGACCGTATCCCACTTGACAAGATAGGGTTCGACTACCCCCAGCTTGTTCATGTTCTGCTGGAGTTTCAAAGCGTTGAGCTGGCTTTGGAACTCATCGAACATTCTGTTACGGGCGCTATCCTAAGTATACGATGTTCCTAGCGACGTCTTGGAGGAGTAATCGGAATGTGGACCGACATTATCCTCTATTTCAGTCGCTGGGTGGGGAGGAGGTCCCCACTCTTTACTACCCGTCGGCTGTTGTAAGGTGTGCGGGGCTCTCTTCTTCTTCTTCTTGTACAGAAGCTAATCCAACATCTCCTTTAAAGAGTCAATGGTTGATTGTTGCTCTTCGAACTTCTTGGCAACCATCTGATCATTCATGGTGTTAGCCATGTGTACTCTTACCAGTGCATCCTGACTCGAGTGCGAGGTTTGGGACGTGGCTGTCGCTGAGCAAACCTCGTCTTCACCACCGGAGGGAGGTGCTAAGGTTGAGTAATCAAACCCAATGCTCACCCCGTGCGACTATGAGTACGCTGGAATATACGGCCTTGTTCACATTGAACAAGCGGATGATTAGGCCCCAAGAAGGAGTCTCAATCTAGAGAACCAGAAAGCACGGCCTTACCCTTGTGCGTCATGTTGATTGTAGCGTACGGGAGCTCTAGATCATCGCGG
>NC_033803.1:39509795-39596780 GCF_001876935.1 Asparagus officinalis
TCTCTTCTGATGGTGCCGCCTCCGACTCAAAGATCTCAGCATGGAGGGCCATTGAGCGAGCCTTTCGAATACCGAGGGCCTCGCCGCTTCCACACACTGGCAGTCAGTGAGTACTATCTGAATGAGTCTCTCATAGTGACTGTAGGCATCAAAAATTACCTATAGGTCTCCACGAACAACTCAGTGTTAAGGAACGATGATGAACGTCACTATCCGGTTCACAGGAGTTCGATGGATGTTGATGAACGCTTGAAGTAAATCGACGAACTACGTGAACTAATGAAGGTACGGGCTAATCGAGAGTCCCGCGATGTTTACAAAAGGAACAACACCCTTCGTGTCTCATTCATTCAACAGATGATCCAACCATCGGAGCTGATAGAACTCCTTGTCGGCTTTCCAACGTACTTCGAATCACTCAAATCCGAGTCCGGACGAAGGAATTACAGCAGAAACAGATGAAAACACCAAATTACAGCGGAAACAGATCAAAAAACACCCTTGGGTGTCTCGGCCCAACGAGACACCCTTGGGTGTCTCGGCCCAAACCGAGACACCCTAGGGTGTCTCGGATCAATGGGAGACACCCTAGGGTGTCTCCAATCAAGTAGAGACACCCTAGGGTGTCTCCAAGGTAGATTTGGGCTTTTAAGCGTTTTTAACCGCTCCGTTATCCTCTCAAGCCTATAAATACAAGTCTTAGGCCTCATTTTTCGAGATCTGGAATTTTGGAGATTAGGCGAAGCCCTGCCGGATTGAAGACTGATGGTGCACGGATTTTAAAGAGGAGGAGGAGGAGAGATCGGATCCAGTTCTTCAACGCAAGAGAGAGAGATTCGTCAGATCTACAGTTTCTCGGATCCGTTCCTTAAGATTATCCCGTTGTGGTAATCTTAAGAAGAGTGATTATCTCGCTTCGCCGAGATAAGAGCTACAATTTCTCGATCCCTTCGCGGATAGATGAAGCTCTGCCCAATTTTTCAGCAATCAGATCTGATCGACGGTGGTCCACGGATAAACCCCGGCACAAGCAAAGATCCCACACAAGCAAAAGACCGATGAACGATCTCTGCATTTGTTTGATAAAGTTGTCTCCTCTTCCTCCTCCAGATCTGCCTCTCCTTGCAGGTGCAGGAAGGCCTCCTCCTCTAGGAAGATCCGCTGGTCTTCAGATCTGAAGACCCAAGAAGACGATCTCTCCGCCGTCGCTGCTGTAGTTACACCTCGCAACGATCCGCCGGCTTCTAAAGAAACCAGATCCAACGTTCGTGACAACTCCTCGAAAGTCAAGGAGTTGCCCGTTGAATGTGCACCAGTGTTGACGAAGAGGGCTCGTCAAAGGCGCCGTCAATATCTCGCGCGTCAATTTGCCAAGGCTTTGGAGTCTGTTGACGGGATCTGTTATGATACGGATCTGAAACGCAGAAGGCGCAAAGTGTTCCAGCAACAAGCTTTGGGAACCTCCTCCCAACCACCTACTAATGAATGAGTTCGTGTCAAACGAACCCGTTCAACTCTTAAGGAGTGCATCCATAAACACCGCGCACTGTTAGCGCAGACGAGGGTTCTTATACGGAAGGCACAGGAATTGCAGAAGGAAAAGGTGGCCAAAAAACCACCAAGATCTGAGCAAGTCTGGATGCCAAAGGCCAAATCAGCGCCTAAGGCAAAAGCAGACGACGATGCTCTCCGGCCTTCGTCAACTCCAGACCCTGCTCCCGCACTTCCGGTGAAGCTCTATGACAACGTGGGTCTCCCCAAAGCTAAAGTCCCATTGAAGAATCGCATCGGTTCTCTGCCTGAGGATCAAGGAAAAGCGCCTTTTAAGGAAAGCTTGAGACCATTGAAGGAGCTTCGAGCAAACATCCGGACTGGGGGTCGTACGCGACCTCCTAACAAATTAATTTTTACAACAGCCCGTTTGGAGGTACGTGCAGAAAACCAGGAGCCTGTTAAGGTTTCACCCTCATAAGGGTGTGATTCCAAAAGTGTGACTCTTGTAGATGCCAACAAGGCAATGTTTGCTCAGAGGAAAACGCTTCAGACAGACGAACGCGTTATACCTGAGAATCCATGTAAGCAGCCAATAGGTTACTCCGACCGCAACGTCGATGAATTGTACTATCAGGCTGGGGGTACGAATAAATCTCAAAAGAGAAGTACCCGGGAAGCGGACTCTCACTGTCCGTGTATCAAAATTATCAGGGCAGTATTATCAACATGTAGCTGCCCCAAGACCGCTCCGCAGAGGGTCTCGGTATTCGAGAGAATCTTCGATGGAGCGACGAAGCCCAAATCAAGGCGTTTCCACCAAAGAGGATCGGTTGCTCAAGATGATGAATTCCCAGAAGTTACCATCAACATGGTCAATAAGGGAAAATCTCCGATTGTTTCAAGTGGTTCCAACTCTAATTTCTCTCCAGGAAGAAGAGTCGGTTCGAGAATAACCCAACAAATATCTCAGCTTCAGCTAGAAACCGTTGGACATAATAGCATAGGACAAGCTCGAGAAGTGTTCATGATCAACACCGAGTAAATAGCCAAAATCATTGAGGATGCTCTAGCCAAGCAGAAAGAAGCATTCAAAATCGAAATGGAAATGACTATGCAGGAGATGAGACAAATGCACGACCAACAAATCCGAACTTTGTCAAATCAGCTAGGTGAATCCAGCCGTCGCAGCACTGCTAACCAGCAGGTAGCGATTCAGATGTGGATGAACACAATGCTGGGGGTGGTCCCACTAAGGAAAATAATACTGGGGGTGGTCCCACCAAAGATGACAATGCTGGGGGTGGCCCCATTATTCCTTTCAGGAATTATCCAAAATAGGATATAGATGAGGACAAAAAGATGAAGGATCTCGAGAGCAAAATTAATGCCCTGATGTCTGCTCAAGAGGTAAAGAAGACCGGCATTCCGTGTCCTTACCCAAGAGAATGAGAATCGATTCCGTATCCGTTAAAGTTCAACCTGATCAACTTCACACCGTTCGACGGGAAGGGTTCCCCCACTCAGCACCTGATCTATTTCAAGTCCTATTTGGGAGTGATCTCTGGCAACGAGCCTCTGATGGTCCGGTCATTTGTTGGCACCCTTCGCGGGCCCGCCTTCGATTGGTACCGCCGCCTCAAGCCCGGAAGCATCAACAGCTGGGAGGACCTGGAAAGCATGTTCCTCGCTCATTTCTTCGATGATGACGCTGAAGTGTCGATCAGGACACTCTTCGATGAGAAACAAAAAGACGGAGAGTCGGTGGATATCTTCATCAAACGCTTTCATAATCAGGCAATGAACTGCAAGAATCCCGTCACGGAGGAATTCGTCTTACAAAGCTGTCATAACAACTTGTCCATTAACATCTTGGACGTTATAGGAGTAGAGCCACTCAATACCTGGAGAGAGTTGAAGGCGCGCGGAGAGCAGGCTGAACGATTCCTTAGAAGGAGGAAGGTTGAAAGATGCCAACCGATGACTAACCCTCTGAATCCGGGTCTCGTTTCCCATAATGAAGGGAAGGCACCTACAACAGTTGTTGACGTTAATCAGACGTCGCAACAGCAGTCCCGAAGACAACAGAATAGTTCGGATCCGAGGCTCCAAAAAGAGTACTCATTCAAGGACGAAGACGTTCCAGCCATCTTCGAGACCCTTCTTGAAAACAACAAAATCAAGCTGCCGTCCATCACAAATCAGGAGGAAGCTGATAATACTGCAGATCCGAAGTACTGTGCGTACCACAGGAGGATCCATCCAAACCTTGGTTGAAGCCGGCGTTATATCGCTCAATTAAACCGAATGAACACTCCGAAGAGTATACGAGTATAAACTGCTTCTTAATACTCCGAAGAGTATACGAGTATAAACTGCTTCTCAACACTCCGACAAGTATACGAGTATAAACGGCTTCTTAATCCCCCAATCGGTATATGAGGTTAAACTGCTCCCTGATACTCCAATAGGTATATGAGTCTAAACTGTTTCCTACCATTGATGGGAAGTTCCTGGAAAATGTTACGATAATATTCTTAAGGATAACCCAAACATGTAACGGAGTACAAAGTCAGACCCAGTTCCAAGAAAGAAGCTGGGGGTGGATGATTCATGTAATGGGAAGTTCCCAGAAGAACGCTATATGTAATTTTCTTAGGGATAACCCAATAATTACGAACAAAGTGATAAACATTAAACCCCCACTATGATTTGTACTCCCACTCTCACTGTCTACCTGGTCAAACCTTCCTATAGGTAGGACCACAACCAAAGTCCCCTCTCGATTCCTTCCATGAACGAGAGGTCCACTTTCAAATTGAACGATCAAGCCTATAAAAGGTAAGATCGTCTCAAAACTCCCACTTCCACTGCTTCCTTGGTCAAACCTATAAAAGTTAGGGCCACAACCAGATTCTCCTCTCGATTCCTTTCATGAACGAGAGGTCCACTTTCAATTGAGCAATCAAACCTATAAAAGTTAGGATTGTCTCCAACTTTACTTAGTCAAACCTGCAGATAGTTAGGACTAAGATTGAGTTATCCTTTTCGATAAACGAAAGACTTCCATCTTTTCCTTTTTCCACCAAACCTATAAAAGTTAGGGTCGAAATTGGGCTTTCTCCTCAATAAATGAGGGACTCTTTTTGGATCGAATGACCAATCCTATAAAAGTTAGGGTCGTTTGAATCTTTCCGATTCTCGGAGTGGAGATCCCACTCTTAGTTTCATCATTTCGGATTCTGAGGGTGGAGATCCCACCTTGAGTTTCCTTTCCAACTGGAGATAGAATATAAAATTCTTCCTCTTCAGTGCCGGGAGATAGAATATAAAATTCTTCCTCTTCCATTTTCCAGTCCGTCTTTACCCTGAGAAAAGACACAATTCCCAACTTCCAATCCGTGCACTTTGTGCACGGGGAATTTTATCTCAACTCCTAAATAGAGATAAGCCTACGCCTAACACGCGTTGCCGGTTTAGTCTTTCACCGATTGAAAAAGACACCAGAATCCAGTCTGGGGCATTTTATCCCGAAGCCTAAGCCCAGGCGATAGCCCAAAGTCCTAAACACTGCGTTGCCGGTTTAGTGTCTTTCACCGATTGAAAAAGACACCAGAGTAAATTCTGTGGATTTCATCCCGAATCCTAAGTAGGGATGAGTCACAGCTATACGCGTGTGCCGGTTTAGTCTGTTCACCGATATGCAACAAAGCACCAAGAGATACAATTTTGGCGGACTTTCATCCGAATCTCTAAGTAGGACTGGAGTCTAACGCCTATAACGCTTGGCCGATCATATTCCCGTAAGAAATGGGCGGAAGTCTACTGTGTCAAATCATCAGCATTAAGGTCTAAGAGAAGCCAATTGCTTAGCACAACGTTACACTGTGAAACGCGTTGTTAATAATTCCCACATGCTTACCCGATCAAACGGTAATCGGTAAAGGCACGTCAAACCCATTGATGGCTGGGGGTTTGCCAAAATCCCAAAGTCTATGTCTCACACGCATGTCGGTTAGTCTTTGAGCGTAAAAAAGGACAAAGACCGCATATTCAACATTGTGGCAGGTTGTTATTAATAACACCATAATCCGTGCCTCACACGCACGAGGAATTTTATCCCGAAGCCTAAGCAGGGATAAGTCAACGCTTAACACGCATTGCCGGTTTAGTCTTTTACCGATTGAAGAAGACACCAGAATCCGAGTCTGGGGATTTTTATCTTGAATCCTAAGTAAGGATAAGTCAGCGCCTAACACACGTTGCCGAGTAGTCTATTCCCGTAACAATGGCGAAGTCTACGTATTTGAAGTCGTAGCATCAAGTCTAAGGGAGCTCATTCCTTTAGCACAACGTCACATGCGGAACGGGCTTAAAACAATCCGCATGTAAGCCCGATTCAAACGGTAATCGGTAAGAGCACGTCAAATCCGTTGAGGGCTGAGGATTTGCCAAAAATCCTAAGTCAACGTCTGATACACGTCGCTGTTTAGTCTTTTCACAGGAGAAAGACGAAGTCTACGTATTCAATATCGTAGCACTAAAAGGGTTAACTCTTTTAGCTTAACGTCACATGTGGAACGGACTTAAACAATCTGCATGCTAGCCCGACTCAAACGGTAGTCGGTAAAGGTTCATCAAACCCGTTGATGGCTGAGAATTTTCCAAAAATTCTATAAATGCGAGTCATTGACGCACCAGCTCCATTAGTTGGTCTCGTGACTTGAGCATCCAACAACTTCAGGATAAGATCTATACATGCAGATGAATCAGCTTTAACAGTTGGTCCTGCAGCTCCGACATTTGGGATCACCGTGCTCCAATACCTTAAGAGCTTAAACTATGTATGCTCCAGCAAATGCACGAGTATAAACTATGTTAATGGCGATCCGAAACCCTAGGTCAACGTCGGTCAACGCGTAACCCTAGGTCAACACCAGTCAACGCGTTGCGATCAAAAAGTCAACGTACGACGTCCCAAACCCTAGGTCAACGCCAGTCAACGTGTTGCGATCAAAAAGTCAACGTACGGCGTCCCAAACCCTAGGGTCAACGCTGATCGACGCCTAACCCTAGGTCAACGCCAGTCAACGCGTTGCGATCAAAGAGTCGATGCGACGGAGATAGTTAGTTCAAAGTCAACTCTATGACACGAGCCAAACTCAACTTATCAGTTTTAGATTTGAGACTTCGACGACGGCCAGACGATAAACGCGGCGCCGGAAGGATTTCAGCTATCGACGACGGCCAGACGATAAACGCGGCGCCGGAAGGATTTCAGCTATTCGTCAAAGCATCAAATAGACTAAAAATCGAAGGAGTCAAGAATTGAAGCTAACTGCAGGTCCTTTACACTGACCGAAGACTGGACCAATCATATCCAAAGTATTCCAGCCTCTTCTATAAAAGAAACGAGACTGGAACGCTTTGGAGGGGGTATCTGTAGGCATCAAAAATTGCCTATAGGTCTCCACGAACAACTCAGTGTTAAGGAACGACGATGAACGTCACTATCCGGTTCACAGGAGTTCGATGGATGTCGATGAACGCTTGAAGTAAATCGACAAACTACGTGAACTAACGAAGGTACGGGCTAATCGAGAGTCCCGCAATGTTTACAAAAGGAACAATGCCCTTCGTGTCACATTCATTCAACAGATGATCCAACCATCGGAGCTGATAGAACTCCTTGTCGGCTTTCCAACGTACTTCGAATCACTCAAATCCGAGTTCGGACGAAGGAATTACAGCAGAAACAGATGAAAACACCAAAAGGAGTGTCTCGGACCAACGAGACACCCTTCGGTGTCTCGGCTAAGGCCGAGACACCCTTGGGTGTCTCGGCCAAGGCCGAGACACCCTTCGGTGTCTCGGCCCAAGCCGAAACACCTAGGGTGTCTCGCCGCAAACCGAGACACCTAGGGTGTCTCGGATCAATGGGAGACACCCTAGGGTGTCTCCAATCAAGTAGAGACACCCTGGGGTGTCTCCAAGGTAGATTTGGGCTTTAAGCGTTTTTAACCGCTTCGTTATCCTCTCAAGCCTATAAATACAAGCCTTAGGCCTCATTTTTCGAGATCTGGAATTTTGGAGATTAGGCGAAGCCCTGCCGGATTGAAGACTGAAGGTGCACGGATTTTAGAGAGGAGGAGGAGGAGAGATCGGATCCAGTTCTTCAATGTAAGAGAGAGAGATTCGTCAGATCTACAGTTTCTCGGATCCGTTCCTTAAGATTATCCCATTGTGGTAATCTTAAGAAGAGTGATTATCTCGCTTTGCCAAGATAAGATCTACGATTTCTTAATCCCTTCGCGGATAGACGAAGCTCTGCCTAATTTTTCAGCAATCAGATCTGATCGACGGTGGTCCACGGATAAACCCCGGCACAGGCAAAGATCCCACGCAAGCAGAAGACCGATGAACGATCTCTGCATTTGTTTGATAAAGTTGTAAACTTTTTTTATTTTCATTGTATTCGATAACAATGGAAATAGCAACTTTCACCGTAAACAGTGACATTGCGGACTTATTTCTTGCATAGTGCGTTTGTGAGTTAGGTACCCTCTGAGATCTTCCGCGGGTGGTTGGTGACAACCCCCAGGGCCAGATGGTTTAGCTAGGTGACCGCATGATTAGGGTTCGGATGAACCTCCTTGCGCACCCCTAGAGGAGTGGTTAGGTGTTGGAGTTAGGCGGATTCGCCTTGCCAGGCGAGTTGTCGCACTCGGGCGAGTTTGCGCCTGTTGGCGGACCTTGTCTATTCGCTCATGTGGGCGAACTTGGGATGTCTTCTAGTGTTCCCAGCCTTCGGTTTGGCCATGATCGATTTTGGGGAAGTTTGATTCCCTGCCATTACTCGGATGGGGTCCTCGAGCGTGGGGGATTTGACCGTTTGAGGTCGGCCTCTACACATGACTCGGTGACGTTTACGGGACGCATCATCACCGGAGGAGGAGGAGGACAAGTACTCTTCGTACTTGGTCTGGTCGAACTTGATTTCTAGGGACTCTACTATTGTCCTGACTGGAACCTTATCAAATTAAGCTACCACTATTTCTGTTGAGGAAACAACTTCTCCCACTATGGTCACCATCTTCTGTAGGTGTAAATTTTGATCTCCCGAAATAGGGATTTCA
This sequence comes from Asparagus officinalis, assembly GCF_001876935.1. Classification (NCBI taxonomy): domain Eukaryota; kingdom Viridiplantae; phylum Streptophyta; class Magnoliopsida; order Asparagales; family Asparagaceae; genus Asparagus; species Asparagus officinalis. Next base: position 39,518,423 of record NC_033803.1, read on the forward strand.
TTTGTATTGATAAGAATAGCTTATTACAAACTAATGAATCAAAATTATAACAGAAGCAGAGGGAAGACCCTCCTTGTTTAACGTAGGGACTTTGGTAGCTATAGGATGCCTCGCTCTGTTCTCGCACCGTGTCTGCTTCCCTTGGACGATTCGACCGAGCTTGCTGGTGAGCTTTAGTACGTAGTAGAAGCTCGTGCTAGTCGAGTTTGAGTTTCCGAGTTCGATGGTGGTCAGGGCTCGAAGCTAGGAGAGGATGCTACAGTGCAAAGGTCATGCAAAGAGCTTGTCGTCGACTCCGTCAAGAGTTGAGGGTTGTGGTTCAGCTAACTGATTGAATTAATCAACTAACTACGAGCCAACCGAACTACTGAACCCCTTCTCCGTGGCCGGAAGAAGTTCTTAAATAGAGGAGAGACGGCGTGGTCACTTCTTGAATCATGGGATGTGACCATGTACTGTTGGGAGATACCATACCCTTCACTTGTACCATGAGCGGCCATTTGAGGGGCTCGGAGCACTATACTTTACTCTGTCACGTTGTGGGAAATGGGAAGTCCCACTCCTGTATGTGATACTGCGGCTGCCTAATACTCAAGTGAGTTTGGCAAGTTTGTTGATTGCTTGGAGGTTTGTTTGGTCGTACAGGCGAACCTTGGTTGCTTGATCGAACTTGACTCGTGCAGGCGAGTTAAGTACAGCGGCGGTGTCCAACAACTGCAAGGATTTGACTAACCACTAGTACTGTGAGAGGCCACTTGATGGGCTTGGAGTATTGTGCTCCTTCCCTTCACATTGCGGGAAGTGGGAAGGCCCATCCCTGTACGTGATATAGCGGCTGCTAAGTACTCTGGCAAGTTTGGTGAACTTACCGTTTGTAGGAAAATTCGACTCTTGACTCGTGCAGGGGAGTCAAGTCAACAGGTGAGTTTCAGTCGCTTGGATGATCTTGGCTCGTACGATTCGTACGAGCAACTTGAATACGCAGGCGGATTTCGTGTTTATCTGCTAAGGTAATTTTTACCGTCTACAAACATAGTCTGTAACTATACAAGCAAAACCCGTAACAACATACAAAACACTTAATCAGCAATAGGTTCGTTGCATGTTTTACGGATATGACCTTCCATATGGCATCGAGAGCGTTTAACTGGCAGTGTGTAAACAGTTCTGTTGTTGATCCGTCTAGTTCTATTTCTCTCTTTCCTTTTTGTTTTTAGTGGTGGTAGGATCTAAATCTCATCACGTGGCACTCTATACTTCTCGTAATCAGGGATGGGGTAAAGGATTGACTCGTAGCTTTTAAAAGCTTCAACCGTCATAAACCAGTTGTAGAATTAGTAAACATCCCTCTTCATGAACATAATTGTTGTGGATGCATGTTTACAAGAGATACGAGTTATATCCCACGCACGACACATGCATGTGTTATGGTCCAAATTTACTTGACAAGTTTTATGCAATTGTACCTCAAATAATCCTCTCTAGGATTGACGCACATCCAATGGGCACCCATTTTCCATGTTCTCTTTAAGGACAAGCTCAGGTTTGGGACAAAGAAATTTATTCCAATTTTCAGCCATGACTCGTCGATCATTCATGCAAACTATAATTTGTTTACATATGTGTTCTACCAGTTATAGTATCCGTAGTAATCTAGCCTCATGTATCCACTTGTTGAAGGACTCAGCAACATTAGATGTAACGTGGCCATATCTGAAACATAACAGGGAATTCATTACAATTAACATGAAGTGAAATAGAATTAACAAAAAGTTCTATTGAGTAAATACCATTAACATTAAATGATTAACATTAGATTACTTATACTTTACCTAATTCCAGGAAAGAAGGCATCTGCCCAGTTCACTGGATCATAGTTCATGACAATATTATATGTCCTTTCGTTAGTCAGTTTAATATCATCCATATAATTATTTCATTCTGCTTTGGTATACTTGTAACAAGCTGATTGTAATAGATTCCCCAAAATCTAAGTATCATTTGCATTTACCCTCATATCCTTCAATTTTGACCTAAATATGTCAACTAGATGTAGAACACATCTAAAGTGTAAAACATCTGGAAAAAATTCTCTAACTGCTTCTCTAATTCCCTTATCCGCATCTGATATTATAACTAGCTTATGTAAAGGGTTGTATAGATCTGGCCTTTCATAGAGTATAGACCACAAACCTATAAAGAGTTGCATTTAACATATAGTAAGTTAGACTTAACATGTAATACATTATAGTTAACATGTAATAGGTTTTAAGTTAACATATAATCCCTTAGACCTAACTTTTAACTAATTAGACTTAACATCATAAATATTGAACATAACATCATAAGTAAGTATAAAGATAGCCTTTCAGAGAGTATTGACCATAAACATTGTAAGAATCACTTCCAGTTAATGTTATTTTCTTGATCGCATATGCAATAGGCTAGTGGAAATATCATCTGATTTCCATCATATGCTACAGCGATGAGAAGTATACCTTTGAATCGATCTTTCAGAAAGATCCCATCTAAAAATATAAGTGGTTGACATCCATACAAAATACTATTTATGCAAGTATCATAGAAAATGAATAGTCTTATGAACCTCCCCCTCATTTTGTTCAACATCAATGTAGCTACCTGAGTTTGTTTTCTTAACATTTTCTACATACCTAAAATTTTGAAAAATAAGTGTTAGGTTTAACAAGAACCAAGTTAGACTAAACAACATACATAATTTGACTTAAACTTTACATAAAACAAAAGGTAACTTTAAATTAACATGAAGTAATTTAGACTTTAAATTAACGAGCTGCAGTTAACATACAGTACGACGAACTTAACATATAACAATAAATTAGACTTCACATAAAGCATTTTGGACATAACATGTAATGACTTTCAGTTAACATACAAAAATTTGGACTTAACATATAATCTGTTACACTTAGCATTTAATGAATTAGACTTCACATGTAACAACTTGCAGTTAACATATAACGAATTAGACTAAACAGATCAAAAAATTTGCATTTAATATGAAATAATTTGACTTAGCATGTAATAAGTTGCACTCCATAAATAAAATTAGTTTGTATAGGGCAGATATTATCTTTTACCATTGCAATTGATCATAGGACTCATGGGCATCACCATATAATTGCTCTTGTGTTCTTTCTTTACCCTCACCATATCTTACTATAATCAACCCTTAGCCCATACGAACTTAGAAACTTCTTTTGTACTTCAATAGGGCGTATCTCTGGCCGGACCTTTAACATGGATTGTAATTGGGTCATAATGAATTGTCGGGAGGCCCTAGATTGATCGAGATTATTGTCATGCTGTCCACAAGTGTGATTGTTCAACGAACCTTTTTTACTTCAAGTTTATTTTTATTTTTACGTGGAGAGGCAAATAACATCCACGAGTAACTTTTGGTTTCCTTAAACTGGCAATAAACTTGAATACACTTTGGTTCATTCTTTTCAAATAAGTACTCAAAATTTTTTTGTCATAGAATAGTATAGCAAAGCCAATCTTATTTCTTTCGCACTGTCCAAGCAGTGTGCCACCAAGCAGAAATCCTCTCTGATTTGCTAATCATGTCATCAATCATCATAACATTGTCTCCGGAAGGATTATAATTAGAAATCCTATTTGAAACACATGTGGACATCAACATTAGCGGACCACAATCTATACTTTTTGAGCTCAAATTGTTGGAAACGCTGCAAATGTGTAGAAAATAAACAAATAATCAAAAAATAAACAAATAATAAAAACTAAACAAATAATCAAAACTAAACAAGACTTAACATCAAACCACTTTGAGTTTGAGTTAACACTGAACATATTTACATTTGACAACACACAGATTACACTTAACATGTAACAGTTTGAAGTTGACATACTACAACTTAGACTTAACGTAACACGCCTTGGACTTAACATGTAAAAGGTTGCAGTTAACATACAAGAAATTAGACATAACATGCTTAACATGTTCTCATGTGAAGTTAACATAATAGAATTTAGACTTAACATAAAAAAGCCTTGAAATTAACATGTTTCTCACATATTAGACAGTGAGCAGATTTGACTCATCCAAACAATATAGACTCGAACCAATTAATAGTTTAGACTCAAACTAATTTGAGTCATCGAACAAATTTGGGTTCACAATGAGCATATTTACAATTGATAGTGCATAAATTAGACTTAACATGTAACAACTTGCAGTTAACGTACTCTCTTGATAGAGTAAAAATTAGACTTAACGTGTAACGACTTGTAGTTAACATACTACGGTATAGACTTAACATAACACGCTTTGGACTTAACATGTGGTTGTAGGTATCATACAGGAAATTAGACTTAACAAGAACCAAATTCGATTTAACATAAAATATTTTATACTTATTAGAAATAGAATTAGATTTAGATTTAACAACAATTAACTTTGAATTTACAGGAATTAAATTTATTCTTAACATGAACTGAAATTAGACTTAACATGAATCAAATTAGACTTAATATGAACTCATATTTCACTTAACAGGATCTTTAATTAGACTTAACACGAATCAAGTTGAACTTAACATGAAATTAGACCTAACATGAGTTGTTATTAGACTTAACATAAACTGAAATTAGATACAACACAAATCAAGTTGGACTTAACATAAAATTTGACTTAACATAAACTAATATTAGACCTAACATGAACCGCTATTAGACTTAATATGATTTGCATTTAGACTTAACACGAATCAAGTTAGACTTAACATGAAATTAGACCTACCATGAGCTGTTATAAGACTTAACACGAACTGATGTTAGACTTAACACGAAAAAAATTGGACTTAACATTAAATTAGGCTTAACATGAATTGATATTACACCTAACATGAACTGAATTTAGACTTAATATGAACTAAAATTAGACTTAATACGAATCAAGTTGGACTTAACATGAAATTAGACCTAACATGAACTGAGCTTAGACTTAACATGAACTGAAATTAGACTTAACACGAATCAAGTTGGACTTAACATAAAATTAGACCTAACATAAACTGCTATTAGACTTAACATGAACTGAATTTAGACTTAACACGAATCAAGTTGGAGTTAACAAGAAATTTGAATTAACATGAACTATTATTAGATTTAACATGAACTGAAATTAGACATAACACGACTCAAGTTAAGACTTAACATGAAATTAGACTTAATATGAACTGATATTAGACCTAACACGAACTGTTATTAGACTTAATATGAATTGAATTTAGACTTAACACGAATCAAGTTGGACCTAACATGAAATTAGACCTAACATAAAATGTTATTAGACTTAACATGAACTGCATTTAGACTTAACACGAATCAAGTTGGACTTAACATGAAAATTAGACTTAACACTTAACATGAACTGAATTTAGACTTTACACGAACTGAATTTAGACTTAACACGAACCAAGTTGGACTTAACATGAAATTAGATGTAACATGAACTATTATAAGACTTAACATGAACTAAATTTAGACTTAACACGAATAAAGTTGGTCTTACCATGAAATTAGACTTAACATGAACTGATATTAGACCTAACATGAACTGAATTTAGACTTAACATAAACTAAAATTAGACTTAACACGAATAAAGTTGGACTTAATATGAAATTAGACCTAACATGAACTGAGTTTAAACTTAACATGAATTAAAATTAGACTTAACATGAATTAAGTTGGACTTAACATGAAATTAGACCTAACATGAACTATTATTAGGCTTATTATGAACTGAATTTATACTTAACAAGAATCAAGTTGAACTTAACATGAAATTAGACTTAACATGAACTATTATTAGACTTAACATGAATTGTGAAATTAGACTTAACACGAATCAAGTTGGACTTAACATGAAATTAGACATCACATAAACTGAATTTAGACTTAACATGAACTAAAATTAGACTTAACACGAATTAAGTTGGACTTAACATGAAATTAGACTTAACATGAACTATTATTAGACTTAACATGAACTAAAATTAGACTTAACACGAATCAAGTTGGACTTAACATAAAATTTGACCTAACATGAACTGCTAGACTTAACATGAACTGAAATTAGACTTAACGTGAATGAAGTTGGACTTAATATGAAATTTTACCTGACATGAACTATTATTAGACTTAACATGAACTCAAATTAGACATAACATGAAATTATACTTAACATGAAATTATACTTAACATGAACTGATATTAGACTTAACATGAATTGAATTTAGACTTAACATGAACTGAAATTAGACTTAATACGAATCAAGTCGGACTTAACATGAAATTAGACCTAACATGAACTGTTATTAGACTTAACTAAATTTAGACTTAGCACAAATCAAGTTGGACTTAATATGAAATTAGACTTAACATGAACTGTTATTAGACTTAACATGAACTGAAATAGACTTAACATGAACGGTAATTAGACTTAAAACATGAATCAAGTTGAACTTAACAAGAACTGTTATGGACTTAACATGAACTGCATTTAGACTTAACACGAATCAAGTTGGAATTAACATACAACGCTTTAGACTTAACATGTTCTCACTTGCAGTTAACATAATAGAATTTAGACTTAACATACAACACAATGCCTGTGAATTAACAATCTGTTTTTAGGCTTATTATTACATACAACGCAACGCCTTGGATTTAACATAAAAGCCCTTAGACTTAAGTTCTAATTCATTACACTTAATGTCATAATATTAAACTTAACAACAAAAAAATCCAATAACTTACTGGTTTTGTCGAACTTGCTTGTTGTTATGAATATTTAAATAATCCTCTATTTCTTAAAAATCTTTCATGTGAATCTCTTTTAATCCAATATTATGGCAATGATCCACTATAGACGATAGATAATCTTCGTTCTCAATAGAAAATTTAAAGCTGCCCTTTGTTTCATCTTCGTATGCTAAAGATAAAGAATCATATGGAAGTTATAACCTCTCTGACACATCAAATTTGAGATTCATCATGGTGGTTGAAGAGTCAATCTTTAAGAAAACTGCTTTATCACTAGAGGAGACAATGCAGATGATAGCTTTTTTAGTCATTATCAAGGAAAGGTAGAAGGGGTAATGGAGAGAATTTTAGGATAAGAAGGAGTAATTGAAATAATTTTAGGATCAGAAGGAGATATGGACAACTAAATAGTTATTGCTCATGATAGAGTAAAAATAGGGGGGAGGGAATTTCCCTCCAATTCTCCTATCAGATCGCATTAATGTAATTAAGACTTTCGCCTTGGGGCGCTACATCTAGCGAAGAAGGAGAAGGGCATTTTAGAGCTTTTTCCAAAATATAACCTCTTTTTTTCTATACAGTTGACGTGGAGGGGCACAAACACATTAAATACAACTTTTTTGGTCTGATCCACATGAGGAAAAGTTCGGGGTGCCTGGTCACATGAAGTTAATGCTTTTGGGGTCATGACGTAATTTTCCCTTAAATTTAAATAGGAATGTATAAAATAAAAACAATTTCCTCCCTCCAAAATGCTAAGAATTTTTTATGTATATATCCTCCAAATCTATCATATATTCATATCAACCCTCTCAATCTGTATAGTTATCCATTATCCCCATGAATTTTAATGTTGTTATACAAGAGTAGTTGTGACGCCCCTGATTTCATATAAGGCTGCAGTCCAAGGTGAACCCAATGTTATCAAACCTGTCATGCAATAATTCTATGCAATAACATGTTTCACCATAACAGTAATACCTTTCTAGTGGAATCAAATAATAAACAAGTGTAGGTATAAAGCAGATAAAGATAGTAATATAATGAACATGATAAAGAGAATGAAAGAGTCCAATAATAATAATAATCATGTTCCAACTGAATAAAAATGAAACAAATATGAAATATCCTAAGACATAGAGTCAAATGAAATAGTACTAAGGTACTCAGCCTTTACAAAATAAAATACAAGTCTACGAATCGACTAAAATCATAACTAAACAACTATAGAGCAAAATCTACTACGAATAAACGATGGCGACTATGCTAAAAGTACGTCAACCTACGGCTCTTGGAAACTCTGATCAGTTGCCTAAAAAGAAGGGAAATCCACAGCGTCAGAGCGCTAGCAAGATCATCTCTATCCGCCCCTAGGAGAAGGGCTACTAAGTATGATGGAGGCTCTACCTACATATGAATAGTCTACCTAAATCATTTTACAGTGTACATATTGGGATTTATATTTAGAAACTGATAACACAAGACTGGTACATCGAACGAAATAATCTAAACAAGGAAACCCTCAAATATATACCATGTGTCTCAAGTTATGAATTTCTAGATATAAATTCCAAACGAAGAATAAAATAATAAAGGAAAGTAATACATGAACGTATCATATCAAACAACTCCATAAATATCATCCAACTTCTCATACTACCCTTAGTAGATAAAACAGATACCAATATACAATCTTGTGTACCCCCGATGTGAAGCACCTCCACAATAAATTTTATCAAGAAAACTCAATAATTGTCCACGACTCAGGTTATCAACAAATTCATAAAACTATTATTCACTAAAATTCTTCAACTCATCGCACTCAAATTCATAAAACGATTATTCATAAAACTTAGATCTTTTTGACGATCCGATCGCTTTGACTCATGGAACGTTGTCTTTGCCTTTTTACTTGACGTCTTGGACAAACTTGCAAAGCAAGTTTTATAACTCTGAACGAGTTTAGAAGAACTTGACGAGCAAGTTAAAAACTCTGTAAAAGAGTTGATTTGAGAAAGGGATTTCAATCCATTTTAGCTGAAATAAACTTGCTAGGTAGGTTAAACTGGAGCCGATCAAGGTGCTTCGAAAAGCCAACCTTCAATGCCAAAATCAAGGTGATCCCAAGTGCCGATCCTCCAGGATGATCCTAAGATCTCTCCCCCTCGAAGATCCAAAAATCCTGATCTGTCCAAAAAGATCCCCCTCAAGATCTGCCAAACAGATCCGATTTAAGCTGATTTTTTTTAGCTATTTATAGGGGATTAAGGGGTATAACTAACCCCTAAATCGCTCCCTAGTGGGGTGTAATCCACCTTAAATTATGAGAAATGGTTTTTTGAACCGTTCAACTCGTGTTTGAATGAGTCAAATGCAAAATTCGCGTTCTAGGCATGAACTCTGTGTCCTGGACTTGGGACGCGGAGTTGGGGTTCTGCATTTAAGGCTAAAAATGCAGTGGTGAGCCCTACGTTTTGTCGCTTGGAACGCAGAAGTGAGCTTTGTATTTTGTTCTTGGAACGCAAGGGTGAGCTCTGTGTTTTGAGTTTAGAACGCAGAGGTGAGCTCTGCGTTTTGAGTTGAAGAGACCATTGATTTGTAGTCTTTTTAGTTAGAGCATTACAAAGATTGTGATCTTTATCTCGGCTCCTTGGAATGTGAGAGCCGTCAGTTGTAACTCTTGTTAATGATTGTGAAGGCCGTCGAATCAAAACTTCTATTAGTTGTTGTGAAGGTCGTTGAATTGTAACTTTCATCGATTTTCGTGAAAATCTTCAAATTGTAGCCTTCTGAAAGTTGTCGAATTGTAACCTCCATTATTATTGCTTGATGGGAATCAATTATCTGTAGTAATTTTCAGACAGCCTACAGAACCCCCTCTAAAGTTTTTAAAAGTTCTTGGTTGATTGGAAATGTGCCTTATTATTTTGAAACGCGGAGGTGAGCCTTGCGTTTCAGGAGTCAGACTGACTCAGTGTGAACGCAAAGATCACGTTTGGATAGGATTTTGCCTCAAATCTCGTTTCGATTTAACAACTCCAGCTATCTATAAATAGACCGCTAGAGTCAAATCAAGAGTTTGCTTGACTCTTTGAAAATCTTTCGTTTAACTCTGGTAACACTATTCATCTCCTCTGATGATGAATCATCCATATGGCTCCCAAGAAAACTACTATGAAACCTAAGAAAGCTGCTTCGTCAACTTCGAGCATGCCAGTGGCCTCGCTCGCTGGTGGCGCTACTACTCAGGCGACTGTGCCGCTGCCAGCTTTGCTCATCAGTGGTAAGCTTGAACTATTAACTTGTTTTCACAAATCTAAACTACAAATGTCAAACGAGGCTAACGCAAGGTTGATCCTTGTGTTTTGAACTTTAAATGCGGGTCTGAGCCTTACGTTTTGGGCTTGGAATGCAGGGCTGACCCTTGTGTTTTAAACTTGGAACGTAGGGCTGACTCTTGCATTTAGAATTTGGAAAGTAGGACTGACCCTTACGTTTTTAACTTGGAACGCAAGGCTGACTCTTGCGTTTTGAATTTGGAACACAGGGCTGACCCTTACATTTTTGAATTTAAAATTTGGATCTGAGCCTTGCATTTTGATGCTTGGAATGTAGGGCTAACCCTTACATTCTAATTCAAGTCTTTTAGACTTTTTAGCTCTCCACTGTTTCTTTTGTGTTATGCTTTCACTTGAAACACTGAAAGAAAGTTAGAAGTACAAGAGGTGTAGTATTAACTTGGCATGAGTTTGTTATAATTTGAACAACTTTGTGGACTTATAATCCTATTGAAGAGGATTGATAAGTTGATTCTGTCAGAGGTGTGATATGAACTTGACAGGATTATGTTGCGATTTGAGCAACTTTGTGGAACTATCACTCTATTAGAGAGAGTTGATAAGTTGATTTTGTCAAAGAAGCGATATAAGCTGGACAAAATCGGGTACTTGTGATTTGAACAAGATTTTGAGGACTTATCACTCTATTGAAGAGAGTCGATAAGTTAATTTTGTCAGAGAAGCGATATGAGCTGGACAAAATTGGGCACTTGTGATTTGAACAAGGTTTTGAAGGCTTATCACTCTATTGAAGAGAGTCGATAAGTTGATTTTGCCAGAAAAGTGATATGAGCTGAAAAAAATTAGGCACTTGTGATTTGAATAAGGTTTTGTGGACTTATTGCTCTATTCTAGAGGATTGATAAGTTGATTGCGATTTGAGTAATTTTGAGGACTTATCATCCTATTGATGATGATTGATAAATTGATTGTGATGTGAGCAATTTTGAGGACTTATTATCCTATTGATGAGGATTGATAAAATGATTACGATATGTGCAATTGTGAGGACTTATCATCCTATTAATGAGGATTGATAAGTTGATTCCGTCAGAGGTGTGATATGAACTTGACAGGATTGTGTTACGATTTGAGCAACTTTGTGGATCTATCACACTATTGGGAGAGTCGATAAGTTGATTTTGTCAGAGAAGTGATATGAGCTGGAAAAATTTGGGTACTTGTAATTTAAACAAGATTTTGAGGACTTATTTGCTCTATTAAAGAGAGTCGATAAATTGATTTTATCAGAGAAGCGATATCAACTGGACAAAATTGGGCACTTGTGATTTGAACAAGGTTTTGAGGACTTATCGCTCTATTGAAGAGGATTAATAAGTTGATTACGATTTAAGAAATTTCGAGGACTTATCATCCTATTGATGAGGATTAATAAGTTGATTACGATATGAGCAATTTTAAGGACTTATCATCCTATTGATGAGGATTGATAAGTTAATTGTGTCAGAGATATGGTGTTAAGTTTATAGGATTGTGTTGTGATTTGAGCAACTTTGTGGACTTATCATCCTATTAAAGATGATTGATAAATTGATTTTGGTGGTGGCGCATGTTAAAGTACTTATTGTTAGACCCTAGAGGGGGGGTGATTAGGGTCTTATGCTAATCTAATCCGATTAAATGCCAATTAAAACTAATTAATAAGTTATCCTAGCAAGTATAAAATACAACAAGATACGTAAGCTAGGATAAGCAATATGAACAAATGAATATATCCTATCAATGAGATATTACAAAAATATGAGCAAGGATATATGAACTAACACAAGGGTAAAATAAACAATCTACACAAGTGATAGGGTAATATGATGAGCAATACACAAAGGCGATATAAGATATGAAAACAAGAATAAGAACGCCAATGCAATCACAAACAAAACGATATGTTTACGAGGTTCGGTCCCCACGACCTACGTTCCCGCTCCTCACCTCGAGGAGATCTCCACTATCACAACCGGGTTTTCTACGTTCACCCGAACAACGTTTACACCTCACAATACAATCACTATGTAATCACACCTCACACACTAAGTGTTGGTCCTAGCCCGTGTCCTCCTCCTCAAGTGCTCGGTTACAACCTCTCCCTAGGCACGTCAACCGACGCCACTCCTCTTGGATTCGACCCCGTCTCTCACCACACACTTCTCTCGGTGTACAAGTGTATTACAAGTGAATCCTCACAATAAGCACAATATAAATCAAATGATTTGTTCTCTAAACAAGGTGAGAACTCAATTAAGCACAACTCTAAGTCACTAATCTCACAACCCAAAATTATACTATGAATGTAAATACAATAAGCTCAAAAGGTTGTGTGTGAACAAAGAGTATCAATAAAACAATTAAACTCAATATATAAATCTAGCTTATGGAAATTAAGATCAAAACAATAAATAGCTAGAATTGAGTTTAAGGAAAACTTCTCTATAGATCAAGAGTGAGAGAGAGATGAGTTGAATGCCCAAACACCAAAGGATGATCTCCTCTTTGCTCTTGTGAAATTTGCTTCACAAACTAAACTCAAACAAACTCTTAAACTCTTTTAAACAAAACTTAAACCCTTGATTAAAAACTTTCTTAAACTTGTTTTAAAACTCTCTTGGCTCACTTGAAAAGACATCAGCAATGGGGTATTTATACCCACTAGAAATCTCAGCAAAAACCCAAGTCAAAAGACAAAAACAGCCCCAGTGAATCAGCTCAGAAAAGAGCCGTTGGAAGCCAACGGTCAACTTGTCGGTCGACCGGAAATATCGTCGGTCGACCGCGATGAAGATCCCAACCTGGGAATCGAGCAGAAACAGCGTCGGTCGACCGTACCGGTCGACCGGAGGAAATTTCGGTCGACCGACCAAAATTTCGGTCGACCGGATTACTGTAGCAATGCACAGCAATAATGTAAAATCAATTTAAAGTAGTAAATGAACTCCAAAAATTATGAAATTTTGTGGGAATGTTCTAGACATGTAGATTAACATGTCAGAGAAAGAATTTCTGAAAAATCATTTCCCAGTTGAGAGAAATAAATGTTTGAACACAAAAATACAGTTTCTGAAAATCTGCTGTGATACACGATTTTGTAAAATCAAGTAGGCACAGTAAATCAACTCCAAAAATAGTAAAAACTGGAGGAAAGTTTCTAAACATGTATATAAACATGTCAGAGAAAGAATTTTTCAAATATCACTTCTCATTTGTAAAAACTCATCAGTTTTGTAAAACATGCACGAACATGTGCACGAACGAAAACGTGAATTTGTAAATTCCTTTAAACATAACAAATCAATTCCAAACTTGATGAAACTTTGAGAAATGTTTGCAAATGATATTTTGAACATGTTACAAAAAGAATTTTCCAATTTGCATTTCCCAATTATGAAATCTCATTATTTTGCAAAAGTGTTCAAAACATAAAAACCCAAAACCATGCATGTATATATATAACTATATATATACATAGAAACCAAATACGTGTGTGTATATGATATTGAGCTTAGAGTATCTAACACACATAATATAAAACCTAAACTAAATTACCCAAGCAATCTTGATCTTCAACGAAGCTCTATCTTGGTACACTTGCGGATGAAGCTAAACTTGTGATTTATATGGGTATTATTTCTTGAGAAATTTTCCATTAATTGATATCATAAGCCTATCACCTTTTTGATTAATGAAACAGCAAGCTCCACTCGAGTAGACTGACTCTACTACGAAGGGTCCTTCCCTTTTGGGATTAACTCTGTTGGATATTTTCTACAGTTGACAGAGGTGTTTCGTTGAACATGACAACTTAAAAAAATCTAACCCCCACTCCATCGTAGGAGAATCCGATGCTGAATGGTCAGCTAAGAAATTTGCCAAGGCTTGTCCTTTAACAGCCTTTTGAGGCATAAGTCACATCTTGTGCTGCGATAATGGTATAGTCACTTTTGCGAGATGACGGTTGAATGAAGACGGTCTCATCATGAGTATCCAGGTGAATACCAATGTTAGGTATTCTTTCTCCTGACTTTCCCTGACATACTTGTCCACCGCAGTCATCAAGTAAATTGGGATGGACCCACATTATCTCTTCTTTCAGAGTAGCAATGGGTACCAACCTTTTATCTATCTGACCATGTGGGTTAGCGTTTATCAGGCGTAGCTCCCTTTTAGGGATCGGGATCATACCGATTAAGAGTTTGAACTGGTAGAGGACTCCCGTGTTAGACTGACACCATGTTGGTGGTCACTGTTTTCTACCTTGGTTTTAGCTTTGAACCTGATAATAATTTCTTCAGCCTTTTCACCTTGGGAGACAAGCTGCTTCCAAGAATGGCATTCTGCAACCCCTATTTAGTCTAGGAGGTTGGTTTGTAAATTGTGTTGACAGGTTTTCACCAGTGCAGACTGCGTCATACCTATCGAACATTGAAGAGCCATGCTTCGGAACCTTTTGATGAAAGCTTTGATGGGCTCTCCCTCCTTCTGTTTAATGGTAAGAAGGGTAGTGACAGAGACTTCTTTGTCGTCTTCAAAGAATCTTAACAGGAAGAGTCTCTCTAGATCCGCCTACTTCTGGATACATCTGACAGACAATTTCATAAACCATTCAAAGGCAACCTCTTGAGGGTGTCAATGAACATCCGAGTTAGTACAGCGTCATTTGATATCACATTCCCAATCAATGACTTGAAATGATAGATATGTTGGTTCAGTGATCCTGTGCCGTCAAAAGTTTGTAGGGTTGAGACTTTGAACTTTGGAGGATAAGGGGTTGTATCCCATTCGGCTGGATAGGGTCTAACAACTCCCTCATCTTGGAGCTCGCTTCTATTAGCAGTAGTATTGAGGTGGGCTTCCAATTCCTCTATTTTAGCCGACCGAGGACTCTGCTCAATCTTAGCCTCTCTCCCTTCTTCAAAGGAAGATTCTATGTTGTGAGCTTACTGATCGAAAGTCTCACTCCCATTACCCTTTTCCTTCCCCTTTGATGTAACATGTCGGGATGAAGATGATCCTCCTCTTTAGGAAGATTTGTGCTGGGGTGGTGAATTTGTTTTTGGGGACTTGGCCCTGTCTGCGATAATTTGAGCCATCAAGGCCCGGAGTTCATCGATGGCCTCCTGCTGTGCTTTGAGCATGGCTTGCTGCTCATCAAGTCTCTTCATAAGATCATCAGGATATCCTGCCATATAAGCGAAGCTCTCATATTCCATGAAAGAGCTAGAGGATTAGGACTCTGTGATGGATGAATGTTCATCATTAGTCTCAATTACTTTAGTCAACTTTCGGTATGACAGGACATATTACTCTTTCGAGTCCGAGTATATTGATAAATTCCATCGGACCTATTCAGGAGATCATTCAAGCCAGGAGACTGATCCTTCTCTAACTCATCAGAGTTAGGGCTTTATGATTTCCATATACTCACCATATTAGAAGTAACTCCAAAGTATTCTTTGAAGGATCGCTGCAAAGGCACTCAAACACTAGAAGGGGGGTTGAATAGTGTTTATGAAATCTAATGCGGAAACTTTAAATTTCAATAAAATAATATCACAAAGAGTAAGAAAGATCAAACCAATGTGTAGACAATCACAGAAAATTGCATACGCAAACACAAGGATTTATACTGGTTCGGTCCTCCAGACCTACATCCAGTCCCCAAGCCTCGCTTGAGATTTCTCCACTATTTCCACTTGCAAAACCGCAAGCACTTGCAACCCGCAAGCAAACCGTACAACCTTGACAATCTTCAATTGCCAATGCCACAACAATCTCTTCTTTCAAGAGATTATCAAACTGAAACAAAATGGTACAACTCTTTCTCTTCCTATAAGCCTTGATGTGTAGATGTGAGTGACTTACAATAGGCTATAGGAATGGTTTTTGTTCTAGAGTAATGGAGTTTTAATCAAGAACAAAACTGAAAATTAACACTCAGTTTTTCTCTTCAAAAATGGAGTTAAGAACTCAAGAAAAACTCAAGTTTATGGAAAGGAATCTTGTTATTTAACTTCAGAACTTAACACTTATTTATAGGCACAAGTTTAGTTCAAAATATTTCAAAAATAACTGCAAAAACGTTCATAAAACGTTCATGTTAATTTGAAAATATGACTGTTAGAAGTACTGTATGGTCGACCAGATTGAGGCCTGGTCGACCAAACAGACTTCCTGAAACTAGACTGGTCGAAACTGAAGCCTCTGGTCGACCAGGTCCATATCTGGTCGACCAGACATAGATTTTTCTGAATCTCTATTTCTGGTTATTATATCTGGTCGACCAGACATTTCTTTGGTCGGCCAGAAACTATGTTATACATATTTTTAATAGTTTAAAATGTTATTCATTCGTTGATTAGACTTAGGATTATACTTAGAATATTTTCTATGATTTTCTAAGTGATTAGTGAGTTGTGTGTGTGATCAAGGCTTGTACAAAGATTCTAAAAGAAAAGACAAAATTACATCACTCTTGTAAAGTATATTTTCTTCTTGAAGCGCGAAGTGACTTGATTAACTTCATCTTTTTGATCTTTGAAATCTTGTCTTTGACTTGATTGTTTCTTTGAGATGTATATCTTGAATCTGCAGTAAAATATGTTAGATAAACAATGATTTGTTATCATCAAAATACAAGAGATATTGTAACATCAACTATGTTCCCAACAATCTCCCCATTTTTTATGATGACAAATAATATTGAAAAACTTTAATTAAACATACTTACTCCCCCTGCAACAATGCATACATGTTAATTTAACACACAAAAAAAAAATAGCACTTATTAGTAATCCTAATATTATATAACAATGCATACATGTCAATATTTCAATATTGCAATAGTTGTCAATATTTCAATATTCTAATATATCTCCCCCTTTGTCATTAGCAAAAAGAAGAATAGAAAGGGAGATAATAATAAATAATAAAATAATTAATACATTTCTTCAATACAACCTAATATTTCTTCAACATGGCCTAAAACTTCAAATAAATCTTCAAGATTATGCACATAGTCCATTACATCTCCCATCCAAATAGGAAGACATAAGCTTGCAATGAAAATTAAGTTTTCTATGGGAGTCATATTGAATGTATTATGTTGTTTAAGAAGAAATATTTCTCTATTTATAACCATGGAAGTAGTTATTAGAGACTAACCATCAAGTAGTTATTTAAGAATTGGTTAGAAGAACTAAAATATGAGTTCAAAAAATTTATGAAACATTTCTCTTATGTTAACCAAGATAAATAACAAGAATATTTGCTAAAAATAAAATTCATTAAGCAAAAGCAAACATACTTGTTCATTAATAACTAGCAAAAGTAAACATATCAAACATATTATTAATAAGAGTTTTAGAGTTCATACCGACCGTTCCAATTCCTACCACTTGACCCTTGTTGTTGTCACCGAAGGTAACGGTTCCTCCATCTTTAAGTTGTATGGAAAAGAATAAGTCCTTGTTCCCGGTCATGTGATTGGAAAAGCCACTATTTAAAATCCATTTTTCCTTTTTATTAGGTACCTGCAAAATAAAAGAAATATGTTTTGGTACCCTTTAACTTTTGGGTCCATGAGATTAGCATTTAGGAAACCAAACCCAATAAGAATTTGGTTTACCTACATTATATGAAAGATAGTTTTTAGAATCACAAATATCCTTTTTGTAATTTGATAAGTATATCTTTCTATCACTTAAACATGCATTTTTAGGAACCCAAATGTAGTTGGATTTTAAAATATTCTTACATGCAACTTTCTTCATATGCATTTTTCTATTATTATGTGAAAATACCTTAGAACTAGCATGCATAGATGTATCACTATGTGCATGATAATTACTTTCACAAATTTAGAATATAAATAAGCATGATTTTTCTTTTGCATAGAATAGTATATTTTCTCATTACTGGAGTTAGAAACATATCCTAATCCTTGTTTACTCTTAGCAGGTAATTGATAAGAAAGTAGATTATCTAGATTCTCTTTTCCTTTGTTAAATTTACCTACATTCATTAATATAGTTTCATATTTGGTTTTAAGACTTTTAACATTATCATCCAAATTTGAAATACGAACTTTAAAGAAATCACATTCTTTTTTAAGAAGTTGATTGTTACTAGATAACTTGTAATTTTTAGAAAATAACTCTTTATTCTTCTCTTTAAGATCTTCTATTTGTGAAGCATAAGGAGAGACTAAATTGTTATTTTCAAATTTTCATTTTCATTTTTTAATATTTTAAAAGAAGAATTCAGTTGCTTGTATTTCAAAAATAATCATTTTTTAATATTTTAAAAGAAGAATTCAGTTGCTTGTATTTCAAAAATAATTCGTTAAATGCGTCAAGTAACTCATCATGATTACTTACTTGATCATCATCAGATTCATTTGCCATAAAGCACATATTCGCTTGATGATCTTCTTTTTCCTCTTCTTCATCTGAAGATGACTGGTCACTATCATCCCATGTTATCGACAAAGCCTTCTTCTTTTTGTTCTTCACTTGTTCATTCTTGTTCTTTGTGAACCCGTTGAAATTGTTAGAAGACTTCGACTTTAACTTTTGTTGTAGGGGACAATCTTTCTTGTAGTGTCCTGGCTTATTACAACCAAAACAAGTGATTTTGTTAGTATCTTTGAATTTACTAGAAGAGAACTTACCTTTCTTCAAGAACTTTCTGAATTTACGTGTGATTATTTCAAACTCTTCTTCGTCATCAGAATCCTCATCATCAGTAGATGCTTGGAAAGCAAGAACCTTCTTGTTCTTATCTTCATTATCCTTTTTCCGATCTTCAAGTTGCACCTCGTATGCCATCAAATTCCCTATCAAATTTTCTACTGTCAATGTGGAGAGGTCGTTGGCTTCCTCTATTGCGGTAGTCTTCTTTTCCCAATCCGAAGTAAGAGCCCGGAGGATTTTCCTAACCATCTCCACTTGTGTATAGTCCTTTCCTAACGCAATTAGGGAGTTGATGATGTCGGTGAACCTTGTGAACATTTCACCAATTGTCTCGTTGTCTTTCATCTTGAACATTTCAAACCTGTGCACTAAAACAGAAATTTTTGAGTCTTTAACCTTAGAAGTTCCTTCGTGGGTTACCTCAAGTGTGTGCCAGATTTGATGTGCAGTGTTGGAAGTAGACACGCGGTTGAATTCATTCTTATCCATTGCGCAAAACAATGCATTCATTGCCTTGGCGTCAAGATTCGCATTTGTCCTTTCCACCAATGTCCATTCAGAATATGGAGTAGTAGGCTTGTTGTAATCAGACTCCACTATGTTCCAGAGATCGAATCCTATCGATTGAAGGTAGATCTTCATCCTACACTTCCAGTAGTTGTAGTTGGAACCATCGAAAAGTGGTGGTCTTTGAGTAGAATGTCCTTCCTTGAACTGTGATGTAGATGATGTAGCCATTGTTATCCTTGATCAACCTGCTCTGATACCAATTGAAGGATCGCTGCAATGGCATTCAAACACTAGAAGGGGGGGTTGAATAGTGTTTATGAAATCTAATGCGGAAACTTTAAATTTCAATAAAATAATATCACAAAGAGTAAGAAAGATCAAACCAATGTGTAGACAATCACAGAAAATTGCATACGCAAACACAAGGATTTATACTGGTTCGGTCCTCCAGACCTACATCCAGTCCCCAAGCCTCGCTTGAGATTTCTCCACTATTTCCACTTGCAAAACCGCAAGCACTTGCAACCCGCAAGCAAACCGTACAACCTTGACAATCTTCAATTGCCAATGCCACAACAATCTCTTCTTTCAAGAGATTATCAAACTGAAACAAAATGGTACAACTCTTTCTCTTCCTATAAGCCTTGATGTGTAGATGTGAGTGACTTACAATAGGCTATAGGAATGGTTTTTGTTCTAGAGTAATGGAGTTTTAATCAAGAACAAAACTGAAAATAACACTCAGTTTTTCTCTTCAAAAATGGAGTTAAGAACTCAAGAAAAACTCAAGTTTATGAAAATGATTCTTATAATTTAATTTCAGAACTTAACACCTATTTATAGACATAGGTTTAGTTCAAAATATTTCAAAAATAACTGCAAAAACGTTCATAAAAACGTTCATGTTAATTTGAAAATATGACTGTTAGAAGTACTGTATGGTCGACCAGATTGAGGCCTGGTCGACCAGACAGACTTCCTGAAACTAGACTGGTCGAAACTGAAGCCTCTGGTCGACCAGGTCCATATCTGGTCGACCAGACAGAGATTTTTCTGAATTTCTGTTTCTGGTTATTATATCTGGTCGACCAGACATTTCTTTGGTCGGCCAGAAACTATGTTATACATATTTTCAATAGTTTAAAATGTTATTCATTCGTTGATTAGACTTAGGATTATACTTAGAATATTTTTTATGATTTTCTAAGTGATTAGTGAGTTGTGTGTGTGATCAAGGCTTGTACAAAGATTCTAAAAGAAAAGACAAAATTACATCACTCTTGTAAAGTATATTTTCTTCTTGAAGCGCGAAGTGACTTGATTAACTTTATCTTTTTGATCTTTGAAATCTTGTCTTTGATATAGCCTTAATATCTTGATTGTTGCTTTGAGATGTATATCTTGAATCTGCAGTAAAATATGTTAGATAAACAATGATTTGTTATCATCAAAATACAAGAGAT
The DNA here is from genome assembly GCF_001876935.1 of Asparagus officinalis. Taxonomy (NCBI): domain Eukaryota; kingdom Viridiplantae; phylum Streptophyta; class Magnoliopsida; order Asparagales; family Asparagaceae; genus Asparagus; species Asparagus officinalis. Next base: position 39,539,268 of record NC_033803.1, read on the forward strand.
ATTGTAACATCAACTATGTTCCCAACATTCTTCTTTTGAAGTCTTCTTGTGGGAACGTCGTTGCTTGTATTGGTCTAGTTAGGCAATGTTCATCCGTCGGTTGAATACTACTGGTTTGGCCGCATGTGAGCAGCATTGATATCCCGTGAGGACTATAGAGAATAGTCATTCGCACTGGTGTGAACGAACGGCCAGCTACACCGGTCTTTTTCTTGATATGAACTCTCTCAAGTCTTTTGCAGAGGCTCGAGATGAGTTACTCACTGAACATGAGGTTTGAATTGGAACCCTCTACCTATAATTGGACAACACTAGCTCCTAGGGAACATGGATCTTGTTGAGATTCCATAAATCCATAGACTTCTTATGTCCACTCATCAATCTAGTCGGGCTACGAATAACCCAGTACGGGGGGTTTCATTGCCTGGTTAGCGATCAGGGGGTCCGGGGTATGGCGCGCCCCTAGCTGGGGGGTCCGGGGGAGTAGCAGAACCCCAGCGGGGTTCGAGGCAGCGCGAGGGTCGTGTTTTATCAATGTAACACAAAGGTTGCATTTGGCACTTGGAACACAAGGGTCATGTTTGGCACTTGGCTTGTGAGGGTCGCGTTTGGCACTTGAAATGCGAGAGTCGCGCTCTTCAGTGACGACGTAGGGTCGCGTTTTGACTGGGAAATGTGAAGCTAAAGTTCACTTTCAACGCAGACTTGAGGTCCGGGTTTTGGTTGTAAAATACGCCATTTAGGGTTGCATTCGGTCTGGTTCCTACAAAGCTCATGTTTAGGCTCATAAACGCGAGGCTCACATTCTAAAGTAGAAACGTGGTGCTCAGGGTCGCGTCTAGGCTCACGAACGTGAAGCTTGCTTTGATTGAGGGATCGATCTTCCCAGAGTTGTGCTCGTCGGTGGGACCTTCTTCTTCGACGAGCAACATTCTTTTTGGCCTATTTTAAGGCTTTTGCAGGGGCATCATCATCCGTCATTGTGGCAATAGGTCTCTTGTGGCCTGATGTCTTTTGCTTAGATGTGGACATAGGTCTTTCAACTCGGTTGACGAGTTTAGTTGGAGTAAAGTCTTCTCATTTAGAGAAAAAACTGTTTGAATAGTCTGACTCGGGGGAGAGACTTTCCTTTGGTGAGTCGACCATAATTGGAGCTTTGGTCTCCTTAGAGACTTTGCGGATCTTGCACATAGCCATGAGGCTAAGGGATCAGGAGGAGAGTAACTCCTCATACTTGGCTTGATTGAATTCCACCGTTAGAGTTCCAACCATTGTTTCAGCGAGGTTGATATCGGATTACGCCACCACTCTTCATCGGTGAAAAAGCTAGTCCCCAGCCGAGTCACCTTCTTTTGTTTATGGGAAAATTAAAGAAAAAATAAGAATAAAATTCGTATTAATCTTTCTATCTAACTTAGGAAAAGAATGAATACAATCTCTCATTGTAATCACTCTCTAACTAATTTAGAAAAAGAAATTACAATTCTTCTTTTTTTGGTTTCCTAATTTACAAAAGAGAGAAGGGATCAACGGAGACCCTCCCTTTTGTTTAAACCTGGATTCTTCTTGGTGGTGATGGGAGTTTGAATCTTGTATCCCGTTAACGATCTGATCGCTTCGACTCGTGGAACATTGTCTTTACCTATTGACTCTTCTTGGACAAACATGCAAAGCAAGTTTTAGAACTCTGAACGAGTTTAGAAGAACTCAACGAGCAAGTTGAAAACTCAACAAAAGAGTTTATTTGAGAAAGGGATTTCAATCCCTTTTAGCTGAAATAAACTTGCTATGCAGGTTAAACTGGAGCCGATCAAGGTAATTCAAAAAGCCAACCTTCAAAGTCAAAATCAAGGCTATCCCAAGAGCTGATCCTCCAGGATGATCCCAAGATCTCTCCCTCTCAAAGATCCAAAAATCCCGATCTACCCAGAAAGACCATCCTCAAGATCTGTCAAAAAGATCTGATTTAAACTGATTTTTTAAGCTATTTATAGGGGATTAAGGGGTATAACTAACCCCTAAAATCGTTCCCTAGTAGGGTGTAAACCTCTCAAATTGTGGGAATTGTTTTTGGAACCGGTCAACTCATGTTTGAATGAGTCAAACGTGAAATTTACGTTCTGGGCATGAACTCTGCGTCCTAGACTTGAGACGCGGAGTTAGGTTCTGCATTTGACACTAAAAACATAGTGGTGAGCCTTGTGTTTTGTCTCTTGGAACACAAAAGTGAGCTCTACATTTTGTTCTTGGAACGCATGGGTGAGCTCTGTGTTTTGTGTTTGGAATGCATGGGTGAGCTCTGCGTTTTGAGTTGAAGAGACCATTGATTTGTAGTCTCTTTAGTTAGAGTGTTGTAAATATTATGATCTTCATCTCGGCTCCTTGGAATGTGAGAGTCGTCAGTTGTAACTCTTATTGGTGATTGTGAAGACCGTCGAATTAGAACTTCCATCGGTTGTTGTGAAGATTGTTGAATTATAACCTTCATCGATTTTTGTGAAAATCTTCAAATTATAGCCTTCTGGAAGTCGTTAAATTGTAACCTCCATTATCATTGCTTGATGAGAATCAACTATCTGTAGTATTTTTTAGATAGCCTACAGCGCATAACCATGTGGGAACAAAGATATAGGTTCATCGACCTCTGCGCACACTCATGCGGGAACAACGATGCATTACAGAGTGAAGTCCATCGTGGTCTCATTGTGGAATACTGACTAACACACTCAGAGTGTAATCCATCTGCAATCTCATTGTGGTATACTGACTAACCCCACTCAAGCATCCACAACTATAGCTAACTGTAACAACCCTTACTTAGGACGACGTATTTGTTTGACTTTTTCAAGTTAAGACACTCGTATGTACTAAATTCTGTATGTGCACTCCTCTAAATATGCGTATATATCATTGTACGACTTGCATTTCATGCTCGCAACTCAAACCCGCGTAAAAGAAAACAAAAGTTCACAAACAGGGTCAGCTCAGTCGACCGACATTGCTCCTCGGTAGACTGATCGACGACATGCACAAGGCAGAGGACCTTCCATCGGTCAACCGATGTTCATGGTCGGTCGACTTACTAGACCGATATTACAAAGTTTGTGGTTTTGTCTGGTTTTTCTCAAAATTCAAACTTTTAATAACATGATTAGATAAACTTGATTAAAAACTCTTAAACACTTAACCAAAGATTAGTTTAAACAAAATTACATCACTTAGATCCATTGATCTAGGGTTTAAACATCCTAATTAACACAATTCTCAATTAATTTGATTTACTAGGGTTTTAAACCAAACTAAACATAAATTAAAATCTTATTTACAGTTCTAATGATCATGATCATCTATTCTTATTAATTATAAATTAATTCCACTGATCTCTTTATTGGTTTAAGATTTAACACCATAAGTTAAATTCTAAAATATCATCATAATCTCTAATCATAAGATTAACCATCTTAATTTATTAAAAGCATGAAAATTACTGAGGATAGGTTTGGAGGAAGATGTTATTGCCTTTTACCATGTGTTGGTCTCACAAAGGCACACTAGACATGATCCTCCTTCACCAAACATCACAAAACTCACTCTCCTCTCGGTATTCACTTCACAAAACTCTCTCAACTCACAAAAATATGGGTAAGGGTTTTGAGAGGGAGAGGGAGGCTAGGCTTCAGAGGTTTTGATGAAAGAGGAGGATTTTTCGTGTGAATATGAGTTTATATGCCTTTATATGTAATTGGGCCGAAAATCAAAGACGACCTGAACACTACCTGTTTGAGCTCGTCGATCAACTGATGCTTGCCATCAGTCGATTGAAAAGCTCCCATCGATCGACTGATTGACAAGCATCAATCGATTGACCTGAGGCTTGTCCTATCTACAGTTTTATGCATGTGCGCATGTTTTGACCTATTTCGTGCATGATACTCACATATGTGTACGCATTCGATCTCAACTCGATTATTGACATGCTAATTCATCCCAAAATAGTTTCACATATGAAAAAACTCATCTATTATCATTTTAAAATGATATTTCAAATTTATATGGGGTTTTACAGTAGTATAAAAATCAAATGTTAGAAAAATATTAGAAACTTTGGGCGATAGGCAAAGGAGGCAGAGATAAGAATTTTGTTGTCATCATTATCAGATAAGAAGAGAAGAATGAAAGGGAAAACACAATACCTATTAAGAAGAGAAAACATATTTCAACACACCCTTGCAATCAACTCTGAAGTAAGATAACAAATTCATCTGTTTAATAGGATGACACAAACAAAGATAAGCAAAAGGAGGTGAGCATTAGACTCTTTTATTATAGAGTATGATACAAGAGTATTATAAAAATCAAATGTTAGAAATATATAGAAAAATGTAGAAGTTAGTTAGTAAGTACTCAATTTTGGAGTCATTATCAAATAGAATAGATTTGGGGATAACCTGCAAACATAATATATTTAGTTTCATACGTTCATGGGGATGGTGATAAGAGGTATATATTTTACATTTGACACAAATAAGCATCAACTTCAATTCTTCCTATTGCTTTTACAAAACTTGTATCATCAAACCATCACCCATTAATACAAGACCAAGGATATTTGATTGCACATTAAGAGTACTGCCTATTATACCCTCTGTAAATTTTGGTAAGAGCATATTTGGCAATTTTGGTTTATAATCCAATTGCTTATAATCCATTTGTGGATTACAAGCTTAGGCTGCGTTTGGCAAGAGGATAAATGAGGGGTTAAGGGGGTTTAACCCTTCATTAACCCGCCAAATAGAAAAAAAATGACAAAGGATTAACAAACCTGCACGTGAGCCCAACAAGCCACTTATCCCGTCAAACCACGGGTTAACTATTCTTCATAAGAAGGTGGAACAATGCTTGTTCCGCCTTCTTACGTGAGGGTAGGCGGCAAAATTTAGGGGAAAATCTCATCTGGATCTGGTGCGGATAGGCAGCGGAGTTCGGCAGCTGAATTTGGAGGGAAAGGAAGTAAAGGGAAAATTTGGCGGGACTAGACAACTGAATTAGGGAAAAATTCAACTCTCCAAATTATTTTCCTCTACTCCTTTCCCTCTAAATTTTCCCTCTAAAAACTTCCCTCTTCTTTTTTCAATTTAAAGATCATTCTCAATGTAATCTATAGAAAAGATCAGATCAAATCAAGGCCTTAGAAATTACCTCTGTAAGGGGTTTCCTCGCTTGTAGAGAGGAAGAATAGAGGAGTGATGGAGAGGCCGAAGTAGAGGAGGGAGGAGAAGAGTGACGAAGAAGAACCAGAGGATCTCGACATGATCGACTCTCTCCTTCTATGTTTTCCCTAATTTCTAAGGTTTTTTCGGGGGGGAGGGGGGAGAGGAGTGTGAGAAATAAGACTGAGGCTCACGTTGGAAGTTTGAGTAAAGTATTTTAGACTCAAGCAAAATATAATTTGTGGCCATTTCTGTATTATTATTATCTATTAAGAGGTATTTATCAAGCTTGCTAGACCTAGAATTTCTAGGAAATGCGGTAATATATCACAATAATATATGTGCATCCATGTGTGAAACAACAAATGCCTAACAACTGAATAAAAACATAAGCTTATTTTAATAATTGAGCTTACTCATCTTTTGTTATAAAAGCATATGCTTATTTTAAGAATCTGCTTGACAATCATGGCTCATGTTAAAAATTGAAAACATATAAATTTCCTCTTTCTACTAGCCTATACTTGCTATTATTTTAATTCAACCCAAAGTTTTATGTTCATATCTTATTGATTACTGTGGTATTATTGGATGCCAACAAGTAGAACAGGCAATTATTTATAAATTTTCATATATTCAAGCTCCTTTTATTTTAATGAGGCAATTATTTATAAATTTTTAGTAAGGGTGAAAGTGATATTTTTTTAAAAAAAATAATGAGATTAATCTCCTTAGCCCTTCTTCATTTTCCAAACACAAAAGACTTAACCCCTTGATTTAACTATCGAATCCAAACAAAATAAGAATATTTTTAACCCTTCATGATAGATTAACTAAGTTAACCATTCTCCTTAATCCCTCTTCCTTAACCCTTGCCAAACGGGGCCTTAGTGAATTAGAAGCCAAAGTCTTTGGTAAATTTAGTGCATTATAAACCATTTTAATAGTAGAGTGTTTGACAAATGAGTGGCTTATAATCCATCATTGTTATCAAATAACCAAAACATATTTAATGAGGTTGATAATAAATAAATGAGGCTTGAAAGTTTTTGAAATGATGAAGGGTATAATGGACTTTTACTCGGTCAATCATTGTGGCTTATAAGTGAACCAATAATAAGCTAGGGTGGCTTATAAGGCAAAATAAGCTATTTGCCAAACATGCATAAGCTACTTCAACCATTACCAAACATGCTCTAATTCACATATCATTACTTCATCAATACCATGTATATGCGCAATTCGGTCACCTACTTCAAGCACGAGTGCGATTATTCACGATCTTTACTCTTCTATTATATTGTCCAATATGTTCATGGATTATATATTACTAATTTTCTATGCTCAAAATGTTACTATTAGCGTCTATTTTTTCTTTTGGGGGAGCAAAAGGAAAAAAGGATGGCTAATCTCTAAGCTAAAGTAAAAAGAAGAAGGATTGGTCAGTTATTTCTTCCATGGCCCCGAGAACAGATTTGGGGTATATAAAGAAAAACTCTAATTTGTATGGCTTCGCTCCCAGGAAAGTACGTTTATTTTGAGTATTTTTGTATATATACTCCTCAAGTCTTTTATATTTGTAAACTTGCCCTCTAAATCTTTTTATTTGCAAAAGTATCCTCCAATTCTCTCACATTGAGCTTTTCTATCCTCTCACTTAACAATTTTAGTTCTTAAATAGGAATCCATTGCAGCGTTATAGAAAATTTTCAAAATTTTTAATTTTCTACTGTTTACAAATCAACATTGTTAAGTAAGAGGGGCAAAAAAATCCAATGTAGAAATGACGGTAATTTTGTAAATACTAAGATATAGAGGTAAATTTGCAAATATGGAAGATGTTAGGAGTATATATGCAAGAGAACTTCTTCCTTTTTGGCTCTGCACATGTAATCTTTGTTGTGCGCAGCAGACGAATCACAAACCAATGAACGAGAAGAAAGTAATCAAAATAACCAAAAAAACTCAAGTATCAAACAACAAGACAACGAATTTACGTGGTTTCGACAATATGTCTACGTCCACGGGGTAATGAGGGGGGAGATTTTACTAATAGAGAGAAAGAGAAATACAAAACGGGTTTACAATCTCATAAAATCTCACAAATAAAACACTCAAACAAAGCTCTCAAATCTCTCACCAATTCTCCCTCAGAAGTGCTCAAAAACCCTCTCAATATCTGGTCAAATTCACCCCTTTAAAACCCTAAGAAAACGTGTTCATATTTATATCAAAATAGAAATCCAAATTAATCAGGAAACTAAAACATGACCCAAATCCGTGATCCGGTCGATCGGGCATAAGCCTTTGGTCGACTGACTTGAAGGTTAAAATTTAACCCTATAAAACAAACAGGGTTCGGTCGACCAGGCTTCTCCACACGATCGACCGACCAGAGGGGCTGATTTCCTAGCCTGTAGTGTGCACGTTTCCGGTCGACCGGCCTAAGCCTGTGGTCGACCGGCCTGCACTAAAAATTATCCCTGCTTCGTTTTTCCTGTTCTCTTTAATCGTTTGCGTCATTTCTACAAATCTTGACCTCGATGAAGTTTTCCCAAAACTGAGCTAACCTCAAAAAACTAATCATCCATCCCACTTGTTGCGTCTAGTATGAAGTGGAACCAATACACGACAATGGACTCAATCTACAACAAGTCGGGAATCCAAATTAGAACTCAAATAATCTCCCCCCTATCGATATCAACTCATCAAATTAGCTGCATCAAACTGACTGCCTACATATCCTCTTGTCCAAGGAATCAAGCCTAACGTAGTTCATCCAAATGGCTATAAACGATCACAATCAACTTGAAGGAATCTCAATCCTTCACCAACAACAAGTCGGGAATCCAAATGAGAACTCAAATAATCTTCCCCCGTGTCGATATCAACTCATCAAATTGGCTGCATCAAACTGACTACCTACGTATCCTCTTGTCCAAGGAATCAAGTCTCACGTAGTTCACCCAAATGGCTGTAAACAACCTCAATAAACTTGAAGGATTCTCAATCATTCACCAACTTCACGATCGTCACCAAGTGTTTTCTTCCAAGACCATGCACCCAAGTGCTCATAATGTGAATGGTCCGTGACAAATCTTGGCCTTGTATACACCCTCGCACCAATCAAGCTACCTAATAGCTTACAACACACAAATGGGTCAATCAAGCAACTGGTGTAAACTCCACCAATACTAACAAATCTGTAGCTGATAGCACCCCTGATCGTATCAAAATGAAAAGACAAACTCTCTTTCAAACTTGTATCTCTTCACACAAACTCTGTCTTGGAGCTTAACCCCCTTAACCCTATATGTAGAAGAAACACTATTACCAAACACCTACACCTGAGGTGAGCCAACGACCATAGCCAAATCTAGACTGTGTCCACCTGTTGCACTCGAGTCCTGATCCTGAACCTGACCCTCCAGTTCCTGATCCTCAAACTCATCATCTGTATCAACATAAACTATATCATTCTCAATCTGTGTCACCTCAGCTGGAATCCTAAACGATACAAAATGATCTGGAGAATGTGGAGTAATCTCCATCCAACGTTAAGTAGCATCACATGATACATCTATGATCTATCTAACACTCTCCACCTCCTGAGAGTCAATAGGCTCCATCATTGAAGCCTCATAAAAAGTGATATTACTATACAGAACTACAAACTTCATTGCACTCGGATTAATTTTTACATCCTTGATGTGATAATAGGCTGGGTACCCAAATATTTGAAGCAACCCATAATATGAAGCAGCTCTACCAGACCAAACTTCCAATGGAGTTTTACCTCTAATTATAGCAGATAGTAACCTGTTAATAAGATGGCACAAATATGTCAAAGCCTCAACCTAAAAACTCTTCTGCAAACCACTATTTGACAACAAACACTGAACTGTAGGCTGTCTAAAAATTAGAGTAGATACCTGATCCCCCATCGAACACCGATGATGGAAGTTACAATCTGACAACTTTTAGAAAGCTATAATTTAAAGACTTTCATGTAGATCGATGAAGGTTACAATCTGACGATCTTCATAATAACTAATAAAAGCTCTAATCAACAGCCTTCACAATCAATATCGGGAGTTATAATCTGATGACTCTCATATTTGTAAGGAGCCAAGATGAAGATTACAAGACGACGGTCTTTGCAACGCTCCAGCAAAAGAGATCACAAATTGATGGTCTCTTCACATCAAAACGCAGAGGTCATCCCTACGTTTCACCATCAAAACGCAGAGCTCTTCACATCAAAACGCAGAGGTCATCCCTACGTTTCACCATCAAAACGCAGAGGTCATCCCTGTGTTATACCATCAAAACAACGCAGAGGTCATCCCTACGTTTCACCATCAAAACGCAGAGGTCATCCCTGTGTTATACCATCAAAACACAGAGGTCATACCCATGTTCCAGAGTCAAAACGCAAGGGTCTCCCCAGCATTCAAGTCCAGACGCAGAGTTCGTGGACTCAAAAATACAGAGTTCATGCATAGTCCAACTCTGCGTCTCAGGTCCAAAACACAGAGTTCATACAGAGCCCAACTCTACGTCTCAGGTCTAAAACGTGGAGTTCATCTCCGCATCCCAACTCTGTGCTTTAGATTTACAACGCAGCACGACCTATGTGTTCAGCCACCAAAATAGGCCTAACTCTGCGTTTTTAGTCTAAAATACAGAGTTCGGGCCCTGAACGCTATTTTTTAGCATTGGATTCGTTCAAAGCACAAACTGGATGGTTTCAAAACCGTTCTCCCCACGATTTGGGGAGCTATTTAAGGGGGGCGGTTAAACCCCATTCAGCCCAACTTAGGAGTCAATTAAGGGGGCGGTTATACCCCTTAATGCCCTATAAATAGTGGAAAACTTAATTGAGTTCGGGGGATTTTTGGCTCTGGGATTGATCCTTCTTTTTGGGCAGCAAAGAAGAGATATTCGGCTAGCTTTTTGGGAGAATTGTTGGAGCTTTGGAGATCAGCAATAGGAGCTTTCTTCATCATTGGCTTATAAACCGATTTCGGTTGAATCAACTCTTTCATAGAGTTTCAAACTCGTTCAGAGTTCTAAAACATACCACGTAAGTTCTCCATAACCTCAAATCGTGAGGAGAAGACCACGTTCCAGTGAATCAAGACGTTCGGATCCTCAACGGAGAGCAAACTTAACGCCAGTATTCGAGGGAAGCACTCCATCGCTACCGTGAAGAACCCAGAATTAAACAAAGGGGAGAATCCAGATCATTCTCCTCTCTTTTGTAATCGGAATCCAACTGTAATTGAGATCGAGAGAATATAAAAAAAAAAAATTTTCATTTCTTTTACTACGAATTTTTCACAAACATGAACCTTCTCCAGCACGGCACGGTTCATCAACTTTGCCACCTCATCTAGTTGCCCTAATGTTCCCTTTCCATCGAAGTGTCTCAAAATGCCTTGAGCTCGGCACTAATGCAGAAACGGATCCCTCTTGTACTTCCCACCAAAATCAGAATGGAGTACTTTGACCTTTTTGTCTATCTTAGTCTCTATACACTTCTTTCACCTGTTGAAGACTACTAGGATTTCACTCAAACGGAACTTGGTTACAACCCATATATGCCTAGAACAGTCATCAACAAAGGAAACCAAATACCTATTATCTCCCAATGATACCTCCTTGGAAGGCCCCCAAATGCCCACATGAACCACATCTAGAAGGCCCTTAGCTCAGTGAATAGAGGTGTCAAACTTCACCTTAGTCTTCTTGCTCACATCACAATGCTCACGGGACTTCAAATTGCAGGTTGATGCACCTTCACCAATCCTTGCATTGCCAAAGCTTGCAAGGAATCAATACTGGAACGTCCCAGTCTCAAATGCCACAGTCTAGCCAAATCAATAGAAGTCGTCAACACTCCACCTGTCACCGTACTTCCAATCAAGTAGTACAAGTTATTCTTCCTGACGCCCTTCACCACAATCAAAGAGTCTTTCACAATCTTGAGACCCATGTCCTTAATACAAACTTTCAAACCTTCTGCAACTAAAGCTCTAATTGAGATCAGATTCTTTCTCAAAGAAGGAACATATCTCACACCATTTATCTCTCTAACCATTCCATTATACATCTTGATGTAAATTTTACTTATCCCAAGGATTTAACATGCACGGTTATCATCCATGTACACTACACCACTATCCAGCTTCTCAAAACTAGAAAACCATTCCCTTTTAGGGCACATATGATAGGTTGTACCACTATCCAACATCCACTCAGATACTTCCGAATAGAAACTTGTCAGACTGATAGAAAGAAAAAACAGATGAGTCAGAACTATTACCATCCGATTTGATGATGTTTGCTTCTCGTAGTTTTTCTTTTCCCTTCTACTTGTTTTTATTCTTTATCCATTCGTTGAGCTTTAGATAATTTTTCTTCCAATGACCAATCTCTTTACACCAAGTGTACTGATCTTTTTACCAACTTTAGGATGTCCTACTCTAAACTGTGACTTCCTATAATCTTTACTCTTTCGGTTTGGATTTTCCCTCTTGCGGTCAATGCCTCTGCTATTGTGTCATTTGAAGACTCCTTGTCTTTCTTCCTTAGCTGATAGTTCACAAGAGCAGTGGTAACCTCACTATACAAAAGTGATGCCTTCCCATTATTTAGGGTTAGAACAAAGGTCTCATATTCCTCATCAGGCAAGGAACTCAACAACAACAATGCCTTATCCTCATCCTCGATCATGATATCCACATTCACCAAATCCGCAAGAAGCTTTGTGTAGTTATTCATGTGATCACCAATTGAGATTCCCTTCATCAACTAGAAACGGTAAAGTCTCCTCTTCAAATGCAAGCAATTCTCAACACTCTTCGTCAAATACTTGCCTTCGAGAATCTCCTAAATCTTCTTTGCAGAAGTCTCATTGATCACATTATATTTTAGATCATGCGTTAAACAAGACTTAATGATGCCACACGCCGTCCGATTCATTTTCTTCCAACCCTTATCTTCAATATCATCCCGCTTAACATCCAACTCCGAAGTATCCACCAAATTCTGCACGTTCAGTGCATCCAAAACCTCACATCTCCATAAACCAAAGTTGTTCGTGCCATTAAATATCTCCACATCTATCTTCATAGAGTGGATATTCAAACTTTCAATGGTTTTCACGTCGGAAGTACCACTCTCAACACCCGATGCACCTTCTTTCTCAGTCATCTTCCTCAAAATACCAACAAACCAATGCGAAACAAACTAAGAAAAAATAGATCCAAACTGAGAAAAGGTAGATTTTTACCTCCAACTGAAACTCTAACAAGAGTCACCAAATGATCTCACCACCACACGATAGAAGACAAGATCCATAATGATAAAAATCTCACCTTTGTCTCCAACTGAAAACCTAGAAGAGCTTTCAAAGTGATCTACTCCTCCACCTAACCCCAAGCGTAGTCTGGAGCTCTGATACCACTTGTTGTGAGTAGTGAATGAATCACAAACTAACGAACAAGAAGAAAGTAATCAAAATAACTAAAAAAACTCAAGTACCAAATAGCAAGACAGTGAATTTATGTGGTTCGGCAATGTGCCTAAGTCCACATCGCAAGGAGGGGGAGATTTTACTAATAGAGAGAAAGAGAAATACAAAGAGGGTTTACAATCTCACAAAATCTCACAAATAAAATCCTAACAAAGCTCTCAAATCTCTCACCAATTCTCCCTTTAAAGTGCTCAAAAACCCTCTCAATGTCTGCTCAAATTCACCCCTTTAAAACCTTAAAAAAATGTGTCCCTATTTATATCAAAACAGAAACCCAAACCAATCAAGAAACTGAAACAAGGCCCAAATCCGTGATCCAGTCGACCGGGCATGAGCATCCGGTCGACTGACCAGAAGGTCAAAATTTAACTCTGTAAAACAAACATGGTTCAGTCGACCGGGCTTCTCCACACGGTTTACCGGCCAGAGGGCTGATTTCTTAGCCTGTAGTGTGCACGTTTCCGGTTGACCGACCTAAGTCCGCGGTCGACCGACCTGCACCAAAATTTGTCCCTGCTTCGTTTTTCCTATTCTCTTTCGTCGTTTTCGCCGTTTCTAAAATCTTACTATGGGATATTCTTCGCACTTCCACGTGAGAGAAACCACATTATTAGTCAAACATGATAAGGACTATCAAACTCACTTCATTAATTATTAGTATTTAGTTCTTCCCCTAATAAAAGTCTAGCGTCACAATGAACATGATGTGCTCTTAACTTAACTGAGAGATGGTTGGATTCAACAGAGATTCTGTAAGAAAAAAACATCATTAGAAAAAGATATTATGCTATTACTGTAGGCGTCAAAAAAATGCTTACAGACATCCAAATACTACTCAAGATAAAGAAAAGGCGATAAAAGCCATTCTCTTAATCAGGGGGAATCATTCAAAGGAAGTGAGACGACATGTACACACAATCAAACAGCGCTTGGTGTCGCGGCTCAGGCGCGGCAGATCATGGTGCCGCGGCCATGGCGCGGCAGCATATGGTGCCGCGGCTAAGGCGCGACAGCATATCGTGCCGCGGCTAAGGCGCGACAGCATATCGTGCCGCGGCTATTATCTTAACGCGGACCCATTCATTTGTCTCTGCCTTAGAGGAGAGGTTGGCGGTCCGCCGTTGTTGTTCTTGGCGTTGCCTTGATTTCAGGTCCTCCGTGTAACGGACCCCGTCCATCGACTCTGCGCCTGTAGGTGTTAAAAAAATGCTTACAGACATCCAAATACTACTCAAGACAAAGAAAAGGCGATAAACGCCATTCTCTTAATCAGGGGGAATCATTCAAAGGAAGTGAGATGACATGTACACACAACCAAACAGCGCTTGGTATCGCGGCTCAGGAGCGGCAGATCATGGTGCCGCGGCCATGGCGCGGCAGCATATTGTGCCGCGGTTATGGCGCGGCAGCATATGATGTCGCGGCTAAGACGCGGCAGCATATCGTACCGCGGCTAAGGCGCGACAGCATAAGGTGCAGCGGCTATTATAGGGCGTGCTATGGTGGTTACAAGGCAGTTATATGATGATTATTTGAAGTCCACGTGGCGGTATATCAGAGATAGAACGTGTGCTGACGTGGACAAGCAGTTAAACCACGAAAAAGGTGGTTAAAAGTCGTGGGAAAACAGTTTCAAGCACGATGAAATGTGCTGGTAACTGCCTCTTTGGCCGCGGCAGTCCATACTGCCGCGCCAATAGCCGCGACAGTGTCGACTGCAGCGGCCAAAGAACAGTTACTTGGTCAGTTGTTTTGCCCCCATTTCTATTGTTGTGCATTCCTACCCCTATAAATACCTCCCTAGGCACGAAATAAAGGACAAAGAGCATTTTGGAGCAGAAGAGACTTGAGCTTTTATTGATTTTGAGGAAGAAAGAGAGAATTTTCACCCTTTGACAAGCATCATTTGGTGATTCCTAGATATCTAAGCTCAGACTTGATCTTTGGAAGAGTGAACATCTTACATCGATAAGATATTCACTTTCAAATCTTTACTTCGATAAACGAAGGAAAGATCCCCAAACACCCTCACGATCTGTGAATCGGTGGTCAACGAGCCAAAGCACTCCCGGCACAGGCAAAGTCCCACAAAGCAGGAGTTGATAAACAATTTCTGTGTTATTTTCTCGAGAGTTGTATTTTCGTTTATTTTCATTGTAATTTCATGTAAACACATCAAATTTTTAATGGAATCGACAATGGAGTCAACTTTCGCTGAAAACAAACTGGCGACCACAGTAGAAGCCAACAGCCTCGCTGCCGAGGCCGCTGTGTCGCAACCGATCAAGATCGTTGTCAATGAAGAGATCGAATACGAGTTCGATCAGGCGAAGTTTGAGGAGTATTTGTCCTCTTCATCTGCGAAATCTTCCTCGTCTCGTAAATATAGGAATATTTCATCTTCTAAGAAAACTTTCAAGTCTGCAATTCCAACGAAGGCCGCAGGCGAAGATTCTTGCCCGATCGTTGCTAAGGAATCTACCTGCAACGTTTCAGCTCCAAGTGACTCCGTACCAATTAAGGAGTCATTGAATCATAGCTCGCCGATGCTGACGAAGAGGGCTCGTCAGAGACTGCGCCAACGCCATGCTCGTCAATTAGCTAAGGCCATGCAACAAACCGACGGGGTCCATTACTATGCGGACCTAGAGTCGAGGAAACAGAAAATGACTCAGTTGCCTCAACGGCAAAATAACCATATTTCTGCACAGCTTATGACGGAGGAGTGGACCCTCGTCAAAAGGGCTCGCTCAACCCTTAAGGAACGAATACAAAGGCGTCAGGTGAAGGCCGCCCATGCCCGCGCTCTTCGTCAACAAAAACAAGGAATCAAAAAGGAGTTGGTGTCTGAAAACCACCAAAGAACCGTAGAGTTTGGATTCCAAAGGCCCGCAAACATCCGTTCCGGGCCCATCTACTGCATCACCAGTGAAACCCTGGGTTAGCCCAGATTTGTCCAAGTTTAAAATAACAATGGCAGATCGCCTCAGTCCTTCGGTTGACGATCGAGGCAAAACCCCAGTCAAAGAACAATCAGATCCTGTAAATAAACCCTTAGTGGTTTCATATACAGGGGGTCGTAAACACCCTCCTGTCAGAACTGCACCAGTCCAAAATGAGAGAATACCAGTTCACTCTCGTTTAGGACCTATGAAAACTCCACACCCTCATGGGGGTGTATTTAAAACTCTCGTTTAGGACCTATGAAAACTCCACACCCTCATGGGGGTGTATTTAAAATTTTAACCTTGGATCGTTCAGTGGCAACAACTAGTCGTCCTGTGCATGTTAACAAGGTTCAGAAACCACAGATAGGTTGCTCAAGTCACAATAACGATGAGCTGTACTATCAGAAAAATAATTCAAGAAAAAGGATTGTCCGAGAAAACGAGTCTCATTGCGCTTGCGAGAGACTCATTAAAGCAGTACTGACAGAATGCGGATGCTCTAAAAATAATTCAACAAGAGTCTCCGTATTTCAAAGATTGTCTAATGAAGCGTCAAGACCCAAAATGAGATGTTTCAACAAGAAGAAACCTGTAATCCGACAAGATGAGTTCCCTGAGGTCACTATCAACATGACCAACAAAGGAAAGCAACAGTCAGTTAACCCCGACCCTGATTTCTCTCCGGGAGGGAGAGTTGAGCGGGGTCTTTCTCAGAGGATGTCGCGGTTACAAAGAAGAGCCAACCTACGTCGAGATTACAAGAGAATGCACGAGGGGTTATCTTCAGACGAAGAATTGTCAGACACTTGTTCTGCTGTCGCTTCAGACGATACCGCATCCAGTGTTGGGCGAGTCAGAGAATCATTCGCAATTACGCCGGATCAACTAGCTAATATATTACAGGAAGCGTTGGCTAAACAACGCGAAGAAATTAGAGCTGAATTCAAAACCGAGATGGAGTTGACTATGCAGCAGATGCGAGATTTGCAGGTTCAGCAACATCAACCGGAATCAAGACAAAGAGCAGAATCCAGCCGGCGTAATGAAGAAGATGAAACTATCTTTGACGATCCTCCTCAAGATAAAGACAACTCCGGAAGCGGTCCGACCAAATCATCCTCTCAACCTCCACAGATCTATTTGAAGAAGAGTGAGGAGGAGGACAAGAAGATGCATGATCTCGAGAGCAAAGTCAACGCTCTGATGACGGCTCAAGAAGTAAAGAAAACGGGCATTCCATACCCGTACCCGAGGGAGTGGGACTTGATTCCTTATCCCCAGAAATTTAATTTGATTAAATTTACTCCTTTTGATGGCAGGGGTTCACCAAATCAGCACTTGATCTATTTCAAGTCACATCTTGGCGCAATATCCGGAAATGAAGCCTTGATGGTCCGGTCATTCGTAGGAACCCTTCGCGGGCCTGCCTTCGATTGGTATCGACGCCTTAAGCCTGGGAGTATCACTAGCTGGGAGGATATGGAAGAATTATTCCTCACCAATTTCTTCGACGACGACACAGAGGTCTCTATTGGCACGTTGTTGGACGAGAAGCAGAAGGATGGGGAGTCGGTTGATGTTTTTGTCAAACGATTCCGGGACAAAGCGGTGAACTGTAGAGATCCACTCATAGAGGAATTTATTCTGTAAACATGTCACAATAACTTGTCGCTGGATGTATTAGAAGTCATGGGGGTTGTGCCCTCTAAAACTTGGAAAGAGTTGAACGTGAGAGGTGAACAGGCTGAACGCTTTCTCAAGAGAAAGAATTTGGAGAGAGGTCAGCCACTAGCTAATAACCAAAAACAGAACTTTAATCCTCAAGGCCGAGGAAGAGGGTCCGCGACAGCTGTCGATGCTCATCAAACATCACAACAACCGCAGCAACAACCGCAACAATAGTCTTTCCAACTGGCGCCAAATCAAAATCAACAACCTCCGAGGCAACCCAAGACTTCGGAGCCCAGATTCCCGAAAGAATACTCTTTCAAAGATGATGAAGTTCCGGTCATCTTTAAATACCTGTTAGAGAATAACAAGATCAAGCTTCCGCCGGTCACAAACCAAGAAGAAGCAACGAAGATCAATGACCCGAAGTATTGTGCATATCAGAGAAGGGTCCACCATCCCACTAAGGCGTGTTATGTCTTAAAGGATAAAATACAAACCTTAATCGATGTTGGCATCGTGACACCGAAGCCAAAAGAGAAGAAAGTAGGGGCGAATGCGGTGTCTATTAGCTTCGGATCAGTTCCTTTATCCTGGTTTCAAGCCGAACCGGTATCAAAGGTCAAGATGCAAACCATCAATGATGATCCTCATGGACAGCGCCAAAAGGGGCTTGTATCTCACATAACCCCCAACGGCGAAATCCTTTGGGTTCATCCGGATTTGCTTGAAGATGAGCAATGGACGACATCCATGTCGAAGAAGAAAGTGAAAGGCAAAGGAAAAGAGAAGACTTGTTACGGAGCCTCGGTAATTCCTGAGAAAGATGATGAAGAAATCTCAGCTTTATCACTTTCTGAGGGAGAACAGGAAGTTTTTGCTACAAGAGGTGGGAATGAATACCATTATAAATATCCTGAAACCTCTAACCCAAATGCTACAACACAAGAGGTGGGAATGAATACCATTATAAATATCCTGAAACCTCTAACCCAAATGCTACAACTCTGAAGCAGCTGGGGATAGTTGCAACTCCTCCAATAGCTGCTGAAAAGCCACAACAACCGGCTAAGCAAAAAGAGAAGGAACCCCAACATAAAGAGGTCCAAGTTCCGAAGCAGTCTCGTTTCAACCGACCAATTGGACGAGACAAACCGGAAAGCTCAAACGCTCCCTACCGTTTCGACGTCATGGCCCAGTTAGCTAACATCCCAGCAAGGATCATGCTATATGAGTTATTACGTCTCTCGAAGGATACCAGAGAAGCTCTACAAGAAGCATTAGCTGATTCCGAAGTATTTCTTACTCAGATCAAGCCGATCTTTGAGGAATCAGGGTCATCGATTCAACACTGCAACTTGGCAGCTACGAGATTCCCTTGCATAGCTTTTACCAAAGAAGATATGCAAGTTAAGAATTCAAAACATGATAGGCCTCTATATTTCACCGGATATATTGGCTCAAGCGTTGTTAACCGGATCCAAGTTGATCCGGGTTCCGCCGTCAGCATCATGCCACTTCGGTTGATGTACCACCTCGGAATCCCCGCCAACAAGCTAGCCTCCACAGGAACCGTTATCTACGGGTTTAATACAAGCGGGTCAAGGCCGTTGGGGAAAATCCGGGTGAAGTGTCAACTTGGAGATTTGAAGTCTGAAGTCACCTGATATGTGATTGATGCAGAGACTTCCTATAACTTACTATTGGGTCGCCCATGGATTCACAGTAATCTTATAGTTCCCTCCACCCTCCATCAGTGTCTGAAATATGTCGACACTAACAACGAGGTTAAGACGGTGGTCGCGGATAAGCAACCGTTTAAAGGGTTAGAAAATTATTTTACTGACTCCCTTATTTACGGTGCTGAATCCGATACTGAACCATCGGCCCATGGTACGGACAGCGGAGAAGAAGCTAATACCGAAGCTGGGCTCGATTATAGTGAAGGTCTTGTACTGAATGACATTGAACCTCTTGTAATCGATCTTGACGGTGGTGATTCGTCGGATGAAAGTTGTAACTAGCAGCTTGCCAATGAAATAATAAATGGTGATTTAGAGTACTCGCGTTGTCTTGATGATGTAATGCAGGAATTATACGACGACCCTAGTCTACATATGCCACTTCGTTCGTCCTGTACGATAACGAAACACCTCTAAAGTTCATTCGGAACAACTATGATACTACCCGTAAAGACAGGGGGTGAAAAAGAAATAGTTTTTGGAAAAGGGGAACCATCCCCTATTCCAGATCTTTTCTTGAACATTAATTCGGACGAAGAAGAACCCGGGCGACATTTCTCTCGGTATAGTTCACAAGCGAATGGTTATATGACAAAGCAAGGTTATGACCTTTCGCTTGGTGAAGGTCTTTATTTTGGTCAAGGCGTCAGGGTTCCACCCCGTCCCGCCTATGTACCAAAAGGAAGACCAGATAATTATTACAGTCATAAAAGGGGTCTATGTTATGCTTCATCATCTGATGACGAATACGGCCAACAGATTATCAGCCAACTAATAAATAAGAGTGGACATTCATCTGATGCTTCAACTTGGGATTCTGACGTGAGCATTGGGGAAAGGTTCAAAACTCTCATGTCAAACATGGCAACGGTTGATCCTTCCACAACAGAAAAAGACGATCAGTTACCCACTTGGGAAGATCCTTGGACACATTACATAAATATCTAATATGGTGATCGATTTGAGCAAAGAGAACCTCCTACAGAGGATAAAGTAGTCCAAATTAATATGGGTGACGAAGCTAACACAAAACCTATATTTATCAGCGGTGATCTTCCAGCGGATGAAAAAGAGGAACTAATCGCCCTCATTCAAGAATATATCGACGTATTCGCTTGGAATTACGAAAATATGCCGGGACTAGATCCAGAGGTAGCAATGCACAGCCTTAATATTAAACCGGATGTTAAACCCGTCAAACAACAACAGAGACGGTTTCGTCCGCAAATTATGGAGGCAATAGAAACTGAAGTCAAGAAACTAATTGATTCGGGTTTTGTCAGAGAAGAACAACATCCTGAATGGTTGGCCAATATTGTTCCAGTTCTTAAAAAGAACGGAAAGATCAGAATCTGCGTTGACTTTAGAGATCTAAACACCGCATGTCCTAAAGACGACTTCCCCTTACTGATCACGGACGTCATCATTGAAAACACTTGTGGATTCGAGAGAACATCATTTATGGACGGATTTTCTGGGTATAATCAAATCAAGATGCACCCGGACGATAAAAAGCATACAGCATTCAGAACACCCCTTGGTGTCTTTTGTTATACTGTTATGCCATTCGGTTTGAAAAATGGTGGCGCTACATACCAGCGAGCAATGACGAAAATCTTTCAAGAACACCTTCGGAAGACCATCGAATGCTACGTTGATGACCTTGTCGTTAAGAGTCATGATAAAAGCGATCACATTAACGATTTGAAGACGATGTTCGATCTTATGAGGAGTCATCAGCTAAAAATGAACCCGACTAAATCCTTCCTTAGAATGTCGAGCGGTAAATTTCTTGGGTTCGTCGTCACCACAAAAGGTATTCATATTGATCCCGATAAAGTGAAGGCGATACATAAATTACAACCACTGAGGAATCTTAAAGAACTCAGGGGGTTGCAAGGTCGATTGGCATATATCCGTCGATTTATATCAAATCTGTCTGGAAAATGTCAACCATTCTCTAAACTCACAAAGAAAGGTGTGTCATTCGTTTGGGATGAAGCATGCCAAAAGGCATTCGAAGATATTAAGAAATATCTGGCGAATCCACCTATTCTCGTTGCATCGAAATCAGGCAGACCATTTTTTATTTATGTCAAAGCGACGAGCCATTCGTTAAGTGCATTACTCGCACAAGATGACGATAACGGTCACGAACAAGTTGTGTATTATCTGAGTCGTACACTGGTTGGAGCTGAATCTCGTTATCCAATGATCGAGAATGAATGCCTCGCACTAGTATTCGCGATTCAGAAAATGCGACATTATTTAGTTGGACAGACAATTTATGTCATCTCCAACATAAACCCAATCCGAGTATTCATGACCCAACCGGCCTCCATGAATTGGCGTTTAGCTAGATGGGCTCTACTCTTGTCGCAATATGATTTATACTTCAAGCAACAAAAATCAGTTAAGGGATGAGCTATCTGCGATCTTTTGGTGGAGAACCCTACGAAAGATGCAGTGGAGCTGTACGATGATCTGCCCGATGAAACTCACGAAGTTAATGTCACCTCACATCAGAAAGTGTGGCAATTATATTTCGATGGGGCTTCCCGTGCAGCTAATGTAGCGAGCACACCCGGATGTTCTAAAATCTCCTCAGGAGTGGGGGTCGTTTTAGTTTCCCCGGAAAAGCATGTCTTGCCTAGAGCATATTCACTGACCAAACCATGCTCTAATAACGTGGCCGAATACAATGCGTTAATAATCAAGCTTAATTTCGCCAAAGAGCTGGGGGTTGAATACCTTGAAGCTTTTGGGGATTCTCAACTGGTAGTTAATCAAATACGAGGAGAGTATGAAGTCAGAAATCGAGACCTGATTCCATACCACCAGGTGGCCATCGAAATGGCAAGCTCGTTTGAAGAATTTTTCATCGAGTACGTTCCACGTCTCCAAAACGCGTATGCAGACGCATTGGCGGCGTTGTCGGTATCCTTGGCTCAACCTCCCGAAACAGAACAATTGATTACAGAGTCGAGCCCGAAGTTCGAGATTAGCGTTTTCCCATTATCGACTACGTCCTACATGGCATACTGCCTGAAGATGTAAAAGAAAGGGAATCGATTCGGCGAAGAGCGCTGAGATTTTACTACAACACTACAGTGCAAACGTTGTATCGACGATCATACGATGGTCTTTTACTCCGTTGTCTATCCGGCAAAGAAGCAGAACAAGCACTCAAAGAGGCGCATGAGGGGACGTGCGGTGCACATCAACCCGGTCCGAAACTCTGTGACCGACTTAGGAGAATTGGATATTATTGGCCGACTATGGTAAAGGATGCGGTTGACTACGCCCGACGATGTCAAGCGTGTCAATTACATGCAAATTATATGCACATACCCCCTGAACATCTACATCCTTCGGCGACATCGTGGCCATTCGAGATATGGGGAATGGATGTCGTGGATCCGATTTTTCCGCCTTCGGTCAAAGGGGACCGTTTTATTCTAGCAATCACCGATTACTTCTCGAAATGGACAGAAGCAGTTCCACTTCGAGAGGTGAAGATGAGTGATGTGATCAAATTTATCAAACACCATATCATATATCGATACGGTGTTCCGAGGTGAATAGTGCACGATAATGGTCCTCAGTTCGTGAGCAACGCATTTATCAAGTTCTGTAGTAAATTCGGGATTAAAGACGTTTCATCGACTGCTTATAATCCTACAGCTAACAGATTGGCCGAAACTTTTAACAAGACTATCATCAAAATTCTGGCAAAATTGGTGAAAACCAATAAACGAGATTGGGACGACAAACTCGGTGAAGCCCTGTGGGCTTATCGTACAACTGTCCGTACACCAACCGGAACCACCCCGTATGCCTTAACATATGGGTGTGAAGCCGTCCTTCCACTGGAAATACAAATTCCTTCCCTCCATATCGCTCTCACAACGGGAATGACGACGGAAGAACATCATCAGAAATGTCTTGAGGAATTAGAGATGTTAGATGAGAAGCGCTTAGAAGCTCAACAACAGATCGAGTTTTATCAAGCTAGAATTTCCCGGGCTTTTGATAAAAAGGTCCGACAACGAAGTTTTAAAGAAGGAGACTTGGTCCTCGCCGTCTGAAGACCTATGATTCTCACTTCTAAGAAGAAAGGCAAATTTGAATCTAAGTGGGAAGGACCGTTCGTGATAGAAACGATCTATTCAAACGGTGCATATCGCCTGATTACTCAGGATGGCAACAAATTGATGATGCCAATAAATGGGAAGTTCCTGAAAAAGTATTATAAGTTCCTAGAGAATCCTATATAGGATATTTCAGGATAACCCGGTATCAGTTGATTATTCTAAATGAAGACTGATCATGTGAATAATCTATTCTTAATTGTTATAAAAATGATTAAGATCTTCTTATTATTCTTGTTGAGATGAGATTTAATGATAGTTAATCTTTCCTCACAAAACCCGGTAATGTGATCATGGAAGAGGAGGTTCGATGATTTGTAACCTCACACCATGAAACCCTCACTGATCAGATTGACTGATAGTCATCAGTCTGTATCAGTCGACAAATTATTTCGTGTCAAATTCTTATGTTTGAAATCAAGATTTTCCCGCTGAGTAGTTTGTGCAAATCAACAAACTCATTGTTATTTGTACCCTACTCCTATTCCTCACCTGGTCAAACCTTCCTACAGTTAGGACCACAACCAAAATCTCCTCTCGATTCTATCCATGAACGAGAGGTCCATAAATCAAATGATCAAACCTTTGAACAGTTAGGATCATCTCAATTCCCACTTGGTCAAACCTTACTACAGTTAGGACCACAACTACAATATCCTTTCGATTCACATCGCGAACGAAAGGTCCACTTTTGAATTGAATAATCAAACCTTATGACAGTTAGGATTATTCAAACCAGTCCAGATTCTTTAAGTGGAGATCCCACTTCGAGTTTCTTTTGCAATAAGAGATAGAATATAAAATTCTTCCTCTCCGATTTTGGGTTTATCTCTACCAATAAACAAGAGACCAGGAGATAGAATATAAAATTCTTCCTCTCCGATTTTGGGTTTATCTGTACCAACAAACAAGAGACCAGGAGATAGAATATAAAATTCTTCCTCTCCAATTTTGGGTTTATCTCTACCAACAAACAAGAGACCAGGAGATAGAATATAAAATTCTTCCTCTCCAATTCTGGGTTTATCTCTACCAACAAACAAGAGACCAGGAGATAGAATAAAATATAACCTATTTGCATTTCAAAAGCCATGCCATTTACGCATGGGGGATATTATCTCTATCCCTTATTAGAGATAAGCCTACATCTAACACATGTAGCCTACATATTCAACATTATAGTTCAAAGTCTAAAAGAGTTTAATTTTTTTAGCACAACGTTATATGTTAAACGGATTCAGATAATTCACTTACTAGCCCGATTCAAACGGTAGTCGGTAAAGGCATATCAAATCCGTTGATGGCTGAGAATTTGCCAAAAATTCTATAAGTATTATGGTTATTTATTCTAAACAAGAATGAGTAATCATAATAAAATTTCAATGAGCAAAGAGTTCACTATATTGACCAAAAGCGTTCAAATAAAGCTACAAAAATATATGTTCCCCTATTACAAAAGTTTATGTTGACGAATCTGATCTTCAAGTTTCGAAAGCTCTAACGCATAAGCCTGTTCAAGCTCAGCCGTTAATTTAACTTTGAAAGCTTCTTTATCAACACTCTGAAGTTCGGCGACCTCTTGCTCCTTCTCAGCAAGTATCTGATCCTGAATATTCAATTGCTGAAATAAGCTTTCTTCAGCTTGAGTTATTTTTGCCAAATCGGACTCCAAAATTACGTGAGCATCCTTAGCCTTTGCAAGTTGTTCTTCCAAGCGGGCTATCTCAGATCGACTCGACTCTAAGTCCCGATACCGATTGACCTTAGCTTGTGTTTTTCTGCCAACACTCACCCTAAGTTGATTACTGCGGGCTCTTAGCTTTTGGAGTTCGGAGTTAGCAGATGTTCGAGAATCGCGCCACACTTGCAACCTGGAGTCCATGTGAGAAGCGATATAGGAGGGTACGCCTTTGGTGCGGAGATCCTTCAGAAGTTCAACATGTCGCCTCAAGTCGACCAAATAAGCACTGAGCGAATCGGCTAACTCACCATATCCTTCCTCTCTAATTTCCGATATGTAGTGATCAAGAGGTCTTTTAAAATTCTCAAAAGGTGACCCTATGAAGAGAATGCGATCGATCATGGTATTCAAAAAATGGACAAAGCCTTGGAGATCAGAACAAATGACAGCTTTATCGGGGTCTTCATCCGCCAATAATGCTTGTATGCGGTCTGATAATGATGAAGAAGGAGCTGCGATGAGGACAAATATGTTAGTAAAAAATATATGTGTGCATGCATAACGACGAGTTGAAGCACACCAAGTTTAACAGAAGAGCCTTCAGCATGACTTTGTTCACCCAATAGTGGTAGTCCGGCCTCCTGAACAGCCAAAGTTGGTTCAGGACTGACAGCCTTTGACGTATCTGCTACGTCAGAAGATTTTTCAATCTCAACTTCAGAGAATTTTGGGTCCAAGTTAAGGGGTTCCTTGGGAGAATATTCTGCAAACAAAAGAACCACAATAAGTATGATGGAATGTTGATCGTAAATTCAAAACAAATAATGGGTAAAACTCACCAACTCTAGGCACAACATCGGCTGACGTACCAACTTCTTCAGTTGGTCTCGCTTTTGTTGCGACTGGACTAATCTGGGGAGTGACGGTGACTTCTATCATTATGGGGTCTATAGGAGTAGCAGGTTGAGATTCGAGAATGGATGATTGCAAATCAACCTCAGTTCCCGCCCATGGCACGAGGTCACGAATATCCGGTTGATCAGATGTTCCAATGATTATAGTAGTATCAGTTCTAGCAACTGGTCCTATAATTCGAACACTTACATGATTAATCAAGTTAAAAATATATGGATATATGGAGTTCACAGAACCAAAATCTTACTCTCAGAAGGACCTGCTTCTGTTGAACCAATTCCAACATCTGATCCTATAGCGGCATCAGAAGCCTTCCTCAACAAGAAATCGGAGATTTGCTGATGGTCGTCCTCTGAAATATCAAGATTAAAGTCGAAATCATTAAAATCATCGACTTTCGTGGCATGGGTAGCTTCTCCTTCAGTCGATTCATGCATCGTGGCATCTACGGAACGTATTGAGCCATAAATACCATATAAATTTAGACGAATTTGCTCAAAAAGACGATTAACGTTACCTTTGTTGACCGGGATGGATTCAAGAGCTCCACTACTTGTACCCACTTCTTTTAGCTTGACTAAAAGGAGACAAAGCGCACAGGTCATTAGAGGAGGCACACGGTCCGACTCATTCATTTCTTGAATTTCTCTTCCGAGAGGAGAAAGATCAGTACCTGTGTTTGTAGCTGATGGATCAATGTCAGAAGTCGATGGAACACCAGCTGGTCCTTCTTTCAGAGCATCCTGCATTTGTTGGACAAAGCTGGTCTCCTTAGTCTTCATACCCCCGGGAGAAGCAGCATCAGCTGGCAATTCTCCTTCTTCTCGACTCCCTACAGAAGTTGAGCATGAAATAAGTTTGAGCGTTAAGAAATGTAAAAGCGATAAAAACAAATAGTAACCTTGTTCATCAGAAGAAGCACTACGACCAGACGTCTCTTCTAGAGCAGGAAGATGAACGCGTGGTTTAGAGACAGCTTTCTTTTGTCTCTTCGGTGGATGTGCTTTAGAACCTTCGTGACGACGTTTGGTGCGTAATTCAGTTCTGGGAGGAATCTGGGTTTGAGCTTGAGTAGGAAGTTGCGACCTTAGTCGACGAGCGAGAGGCATTGTATCTTCTTCATCCTCTTCATCCCCACTATGAACCTCTACCGTCATCCGGTTGGGATAAGTCATAACGACTCTCTCCCTTCTTTTCGGAGCATTCTGTGGTTGAGTAGGCGCGGCAGAAGGGCGTACAAGTCCCCTTTCAAAGAAAGAATCAGAAAGACCAGTTGCCTCCTCGGAACTTGAACCAGTTTCACCTCCCTCCTCAGATGTTTCTGTTTCCTCAGAATCAAACTCTTCTTCGCTACCAGTTCGGAGGGCTGGTTCCTTTCCCTTTCTGGAAGATTCAGCAGCATCTTTTCCTCGAGGCGACATCACAGCTTCATGGGTCGCTTCTGTTGCTTGTCGTGGAGCTACCTCTTCCTCTGGGTCTGATATTCTCCTACGTCGGGTGATGATATTGGCGGCTATCAGCCACTTGCAATACAGGAAGGTCATCCGGAGAGGTGGCGCTTCTAAAGGGAGATCAAATTCAGCATTGGTGCAGCCGGCAATACTCCAAAACCAAGTTCTCGCACCGTCGATAAGTCCACCTCGAAAACTAAGGGGACGATTCGGGTTGCCGACATACATTTGATCATAGCCGAATTGACGAGCAAATCGACATGGAAGATAGGGTTCAATGTGGCAAACATCTCTTACCCTGAACAATAGATATCTAGGTCGAATGTTCATCAACCATCGGAAACACCCGACGTCCAAGATGGTACGATTCTGTCTTGGGTCTTCAGCATCTAATAAAGTCGTATTGTACGTACCGGAGAATCGAGGGAAGCAAGGGAAGAATTCCCAACACTTGTGAATTTTAAACTGCCTTGTGATATCCGGCCATCGATGTCTGACCCATTTGCAACCCTCAAGATTCTGTAACAGAGGAAGGCTGGGGTCTACCGTCTCAGGAGCTTCCATTAAATCTGGCCGGTGAAGTACCAACCAGGTCATTAGATAAGTGTAGGGCAGCTCCAGCTTCGGAACAGATAGGCTGGCGGAGGGTTTCTTTTTCTCCTGGGTAAACACGGAGATTAATTACCATAATCCACTGTGGATAGTAGCCACCATAGCGGGAAGCAAGGATAATTTGCGACCTGTAGCTAGCTGGACGGTTGGATACAATACTTCCATTGGCATCGCATCAGAGGATTGATGGGGAACCACACACCTCTTCAACCATAAGGCCAAGAAGCCAGCAAGCAGGGTGGTAGGGTGAATCGGGACACCAGCTTGCCACAGATAAGGGTGGAATTTAGTACCGTGCGAAAATCCATCTTCTGAGTGAGAGGTGTATGATTGCGCGTTTGTTTTCTCTAACAGCCGATTGATTTCACCCGAACTCAAAGGAGACAATCCGCGTACCTCTTCCGAACGGTCATCCAGGTTCTTGAACAGATAATCGGCGAATTGTTTAAAACTGATCTGGGGGGATTTCTTCCTGGCTTTGGGCTCCATCTCGGCCATGGCTATGTGATAATGGCAGTCCTGGCTTTGGGCTCCATCTCGGCCATGGCTATGTGATAATGGCAGGTCAATTCCCATAAAGTGTCATAGGTCACAGCTGACCGATCTTTTATCTTGTTCAACTGACTGGTGGTTGGGAAGAACTCTTGATATGGAACATCACCCATGGGCAAACTAGACACCTTCATCATTTCATGCAGTGGTAGTCCGAGCTCCCCATTCTTGGTAAAGAACGTATTAGTGTCGCAGTGGTAGTCCGAGCTCCCCATTCTTGGTAAAGAACGTATTAGTGTCCGGGTTGTAGATCTCGAACAAACGGAGGAAATGACCTACACTAATCTTTGTAGATCTCGAACAAACGGAGGAAATGACCTACACTAATCTGCAGACCATACATAGTAGCACGGATCGAGACCGCCAACCCTAGTTCTGCTAACTCTCGCCCCCAATGGTTCAACACATAGCTAGTCATTCTGGTCCACCACCACTTGTCTCCAAAATAATGGACCCATCCATAACATCTGAAATTCTCTCTGGGTAATCTTTTTCCCACTGCCGCTAACCGGTTCTTCACAGTGTTGGCCTGCGCTGTCTTTTCATTCTGAGGTATATTGTCTTGACCTAAGACACCCGGATGAAGCCCTCGTACAGAAGCTCTTTCACTGGAACCCGGGGTAGCCTCTTTCCCAATGAAACCACAGTGAATGCGCTCGTGATTTTCAGTTAATCTCCACGAACTTTTGATAAGATATCGTTTCAAATTCTCACTTCGATAAACGAAGGAAGAATCATTAAACCCCCTTCACGATCTGTGATTCGGCGGTCCACGAACCAAAGCGTTCCCGGCACAGGCAAAGTCCCACAAAAAACAAGAATCGATAGACGATTTTTGTGTTATTTTCTCAAAAGTTGTAATTTTTGCTTTGTTGTGTAGAAAAGGTCTTATAAAAAGACTATTTCTTTGAATTTGTTGTAATCAAACGAAGATATAATGAATTCCTCAACAGAACCAACTTTTGCTGAAAACACCCCCCAATGAACTTGTTAATCCTTTTTCAACAAGAATAGCAAGTTGTCATTATAAAATCCCCAACGGATTAAATATTTTCTGGAATTATCCTAGTGATAATAAAGAAAATTTCTGAATTTCACTCTAAGTGAAAATTCATGCCAAGTTAATATTACACCTCTGTCGGCGGGCGAGACAGTGTTTGTTGTCTCGGGGGGGGAGACAGTAAATGCTGTCTCGGAAAAAGAATATTCCTGGCAGTTTTCGTTTTAACTGCCTTCTCACGTTTCAAACCCCGTTATTTTGGCAGTTATTCACGTGATTTTCGCCCACGATCTTCTCTACGTCCCTTGGCAGTTAATGGACACGTTGGTGGGAGTTATTTAAGGTGGTTTTGACCATTTCAACACTGTCTCGTTGGCGAGACAGCGAAACCTGTCTCGCTGGCGAGACAGCAAAGCCTGTCTTGTTGGCGAGACAGCAAAGCATGTCTCGCTGGCGAGACAGCCAAGCCTGTCTCGCTGGCGAGACAGTTCATACCTGTCTTGATTTTCCAAGAACAGTATGAAATCAATTCTTGTGATTTTTTGAGTGATCTTCTCTATGTTTGGGATACCTATTAGCATTTTTTGACGCCTACAATTACTATTGATTATTACCTGCTAACTTAACTAGGATGTCTTCTTTTTGGAGAAACATTGTTAAGCAGACTGATCATATTGTATTCAATTCTTTTTATATTTTTGTTCGGGAGATGTAGTTGTTTTTTGGCTTGATAAATGGTTGGATGGATTTGCTTTGGCCTCCTAATATCTCTTTTTCATTTGACAGTATATCCCTATGCTAATGTCAATTTTTATATTCTCTATGTGGGCTCAAACTGGAGGTGGAATATTATTCAATTTAAGAGAAAATTGATATCTTGAGTTATCACATCTCTTTCATGATCAGGAGTTTAGTGGAAATGATTATAGAAGATGGATATTGGAGGCTAATGGTCAGTTTCCTACTAAATCTTTATATAATTTCTTGATAGATGGAAGGATAAGGGCTCCTTATTGTGATTTATGGAATGGTAGAACCCCTTTAAAAAATAAGATGTTGGTTTGACTTGTGTTACTGGAGAGGTTGAACACTAAAGATAGACTCAATTTAAAAAAGTGTTCAACCAGACACTAATTGTGTTCTTTGTGTGAGAATTTGGAATCACATATTCATCTCTTCTTAGAATGTGGTTTGGTTCAATCTTTGTGGAATTCCCTCTAATTCAAATTTTAGATAGTTGATTATCCTCATAATCTGATGGGGATATGGGTTCAAGGAGAGGCCTTACGTTGAAAGGTGATCAAAAGAAAAAATGGGAGTAGTATTTTTGTGCTATGATTTGGTGAATCAGGGATGAAAGAAACAAGAGAGTCTTGCTATACAAAAATGTTGGGTTTAAATCTAATACATGGGCTAATATATTAAATAGATATTGTTGATGTTAAGTGATCACACAGTCAATTAAATTTGTGGTTGGATGAGGGTGAAGTTGATGAGGGGGCCGCTTTCTTCCCCAAATATCAAGTTCTGAGTTGAGTGGCTGAAAAGTTTGTACATATAGAAACTTGTGAGAGGATGGGGACTGATTCCCCCGTGGTTCCTCTAACGATCAAGTCAACTGGTGAGCTTGAGTGGAGAAAGTGAAGAACTATGAGAGTTTTTGTGTGTGCGGTAATTTGCAGATCTATATCAGAAGATCAGATTTGTGAACCCTCTTGTATGTTAGAATAGTACCTATATTTATGGTGATGGCATAAGGGTAGAGTTGACATTTTGGCCGAGTACAGGATAGCGATGGTGAAGTGTGGACTGGCGGCTGCGTCAGCTCCTACTTTACAGGCATTGACTGGCGAGTGGAGGAGGGATCACCTCAGCATTGAATGAGAAGTGATCGGGAGCATGACGGTGCCTACGTGGTCTAATGAGTAATTAAGGCTATCAGTGCTAGAGGCATGATGCGCCTACCGTGCATTAAATGTGATGCTGATAAGTTGTCAGTGAGAAAGGCTAGAGGCTGAAGTCGTCTTTTAGCTTTACTGAGAAGTAACGTCTTTTGAGTCGTCCTCATGAGATGTCGAATAACTAGTCGAGTGGGCTCTTGGCGAATCGTCTTCGACAAGAGGGTTGACTAGTACTGCCTTTCAAGTCGACATGAAGGAGCATCGACTCGATGAGTCGGCTAAGTTGAAATCCTTGTTGGTCTTAGGTCGCTAATTTGATTGAGGAATTGCATGGAGAAGTACATTTGTCCGTTGCTAGCAAAGGGTTGTACTTAGGTGATTGAAAATATCATAACAGATATGTATTATATGCTATCAATCAGAGTTAGCCCATTAAAGTGATCTGCTTAGGGTTTGAGCTTTTAATGCATAATTTAAGTATAGACCTCCTATGTGTAGAGACCAAAATATAATTATTAATTCTATGATGGGCTGAATTGATAATTATGAATAACTGATAATAATTATAAATAAGGTTGTGGTTCCCCAAATCTCTACGCTAATTTTCTATCTTCAGAAGGATTAGGATTTCTCTAAGGAGGATATATACGTAGAAGATTTAGAAGATCTAAATACTAAAAAACTCAAGAATCGCATCCTACTCCATGAATTCAGGTATGGTTCCACATCTTCTTAATTATTTTAATAGTTTGACAAGAATAATCTTGGGATTGATTAGGGTTTTATCTATTAAAGCAAAAATTTTCTTTTGATCTAATAATTGGTATCAGAGCGGTGTTCATGTTAATCTATTGAGAATCAATTTTAATTTTTGATGTGATTCTCTTGTATGTTTTTAAATCTAAAAATCCTTTTTTTTGAATTGTTTAATTTGAGAACAAAATTTGGTAGTTCTTCCTCTTATATATTCTTCTTGATTTTGGATTCAAAAGGGCTATCATATTTTAAATAATATAAATGTGATTTAAAAGAATTGATGTTTGATTTAAAAAATAAAATTTTCTTTTACTACAGTCCGCTACAGTGCCGGCTGTTTGCTATAGTCGCTATAGTGCCAACAGGGGGAAACAAAAAAATGCTAAATTACTACCGATTTTGCTACAGTATCGTGATTTTTTTCGTCATCTTTTCTACAGCAAAAAACTTTCTCTACAGTGAAAAAATTTTGCTATAGTTATGTGGAAATTTTCTACAGCGTCGCTGAAACTCAGTGTTGTTCTCTGTTGGCCCAGTAATACATTAGCGGGCTGAGATAAGTGTGGAGGCTTTAGGTTTGAGGATCATGAATAAAAAAGCAAAGCAAAATATTGTAGTGGATCGCCCCCATCATTGGCCTAATTTATATAAAAAATGTAAGATATATATATATATATATATATATTGTTTGTAATTGGTTTATTTATTTATTTGATTCAAAATATTGGCATTAAAATTTATTAAAGATATATGATGTATTAAAAAATTTGATTGAAACAACATATTATCAAAGTAGCATCTCTTGTGTAGATTAATTTATTTTTAAACACCACAAGGCAGTGTGTGTATGGTTCATGCAAATATTAATCAGCCCAAAGGAAGGTTAATATTTGAATAAATCATATGCATGTCTGTGGTGATAAATATGTGATAATTATTTGGTTTAACATATGAACAATAAATCGGTCTAAATAAAAGTTTATTGTTTGACATGTCTTATTATCGATGTTTAATCATTACACCAAACATACCACATACAACTTAATATTTCTGTCCAAAGACTAAATATTAATATTGTATTAGGTATCTTGAGATGGGTATTGCCAATTTTGAATTTGTAAACTTTAATTTGTTTTCTTATGTGAGATTATTTATTTTCTTATGTTGTTCTCTGATTCACCTATTCGTTCTGCTTCAAACATCACTACCAACATTAATTTCATTCCTGTGCTAAATGGCACCAACTTCAAGTCATGGCAAAAGAACGTTATGATAGTTCTCGGAGTCATGGATCTCAACCTTGCGTTAAGGCTTCCTTCTCCTCCTCCTCTTACAGACAAAAGTTCCACTTATGAGAAAAGGGATTTGGAGAGGTGGGAGAATTCAAATTACATACGTATGATGATCATGAAGAGGACCATTCAGAAGCATTCAGGGGCACTATGTCTGAGAAGATAACTACTACGAAAGAGTTCCTTAAGAACATTGAGAAAATATTTGCTAAGAATGAAAAGGCTGAAACTAGTACACTTTTGGCAAATTTTATCTCAATAAGATACAAGGGGAAAGGGAACATTAGGGAGTATATCATGGAGATGTCACATACTGCTTCAAAGCTGAAAGCACTTAAGCTTGAACTCTCTGAGGACTTGCTTGTGCATTTGGTTCTTATATCTCTTCCCACACAATTCTGTCAATTCAAAGTGAGCTATAATTTCCAAAAGGAGACTTGGTCTCTTAATGAGCTTATCTCACATTGTGTGCAAGAAGAGGAAAGGTTGAAGTAAGAGAAGACAAAAAATGCTCATTTGGTTAGTACTTCCAATGAAAAAGGGAAGAAAAGAATGAAAAATAATAGAGATGGGTGTTTCTTCTGTAGTGTTGTGGGACATAAGAAGAAAAACTGTACCAACTATTACGCATGGCGTGCAAAGAAAGGCACACTTTTTAATTTTGTTTGTTTTGAGGTTAATTTATCTCTGGTACCTAGACACACGTGGTGGTTAGATTATGCTGCCACACCTAACATCACTGTGTCTATGTAGGGTTGTCTAAGCTACCGAAAGCCAAGTGACAGTGAAAGCCAAGTGATGTCGAAAGCCAAGTGGGCGGTGGCAAGAAGGTTGAAGTTGAGGCAATTAGGACATTTAGGTTATTGTTAAAGTCCGGTTGTTATTTGGATTTAAAAGAGACTTATGTAGTACTGTCATTTAGATAGAATTTAATTTTTATTCCTGTATTGGACAAATTTGGTTACTTCATATCAAGGTGTAAAGAAGTTTGGTTATTTGGTTACTTCATATCAAAGTCCTGTATTGGACATTTAGAACTTTTGTTTTTTGGAAATGATAAATTTAGTTTTTTTCATAATTCAAGTTTGATTGGTACCGATTCTTTATCTTATGCTGATAACCTTTATTTGGTTGATACGGTTACTTCATATTGTGAAACCTTGCAATTAAACACTCAAGGTGGAAATTGACCCATGAGAATTCTGCTTTGTTATGGCACAAGAGATTAGGTCACTTCTCCAAAAGGAGAATTGAGAGACTTGTGTCAGACGGGATTCTAGACCCCCTTGATTTTACAGACTTTGAAGGTGTACTAATTGTATAAAGGAAAAATAAACAAACATAAGAAGACTTGGTGCCAACAGGGCTACAGACATCTTGGACCCAATACATACATATATTTGTGGGTCATTCCCTACAATTTCTTGGAATGATCAACAATATTTTATCACGTTCATAGACGATTTTTCGCGTTATGGCTACCTTTATCTTATACATGAAAAGCCCCAATCACTGGACTTGTTCAAAGCTTACAAAGCTGAAGTTGAGAACCAACTCAACAAAAGTATCAAAAACGTTAGATCTGACCGTGGTGGTGAGTATTACGACAGGTATGATGGTTCAAGTGAACAACGTTCGAGACCATTTGCTAAATTCCTAGAGGAGTGTGGTATCATCCTACAGTACACCATGTTTGGTTCTCCTACCATGAATTATGTTGCTGAAAGACGAAACAAAATACTTAAGGACATGGTAAGAAGTATGATTAGTCATTCCAACTTACCAGAATCTCTCTGGGGAGAAGCATTAAAGACTGCAGCTTACATACTCAATATAGTACCCACAAAAGCAACTGTCAAAACCCCTTATGAACATTGGACAGGCAAAAAGTCTAGTCTAAAGCATTTGCACATTTGGGGATTTCCAGCTAAGGCTAGGCCTTATAGGCCACATGAAAAGAAACTGGACTCTAGGACGGTCAGCAGCTACTTTGTTGGTTATTCTGAGAGATCCAGGGGTTACAAATTTTATGATCCTACTTCCAAATTAATATTTGAGACGGGAAATGCCTGGTTCTTTGAGGATGTTGAGTTTGCAAGGGGAGATAAGGTTAAGGACTTTATCTTTGAAGAGGAATATGTTATTATTCTATAGATGCTATTGACACTGATCAGACTTCTATTCCGACATTGTTCAAGAAATAGATTCAAATCAAGACAATGTCATAGAACCTCCCATCCAGAAATTGTTCCAGAAGAACAAACTGTATCACCTTAAGAACCTGTGCCCTTAAGAAGATCCACTAGAGAAAGATGAAGTGTGGTTCCAAATGATTACATTATATTTTTCTAAGAACATGAGGAAAACATTGGCATGGTGGAAGATGATCCAATTAACTTCCGTCAAGCCATGAAAAGTTCTAAATCTTAATGGTGGGTTGATATTATGAATGAGAAAATAAAGTCTATGAAGGACAATAAGGTTTGGGACCTTGTCCCGTTGCCTTAATGTGCGAAGCCCATTGGTTATAAATGGATATTTAAAACAAAGAGGGACTCAAAAGAGGATGTGGAGAGGTACAAATCTCGTATTGTCGCTAAAGGCTTTACACAGAAAGAAGGCGTTGACTATAAAGAGACTTCCTCTCCGGTTTCATCGAAAGACTCTTTCAGGACAATTAGACACTTGCGGCACATTTTGAGCTTGAGCTACATCAGATGGATGTAAAGACTTGCATTTCTCAATGGCGAATTGATGAAACAATTTATATGATGTAACCAGAAAACTTTATGTCAGGTGATGCAAAGAAGATGGTTTGCAAATTGAAGAAATCCATCTATGGGCTTAAGCAGGCTTCTCATCAGTGGTATTATAAGTTTCATCAAGTTATCATCTCATTCAATTTTGAGGTGAATGTAGTAGATGACTGTGTATACCACAAGTTCAGTAGGAGTAAACATATTTTTCTGATTTTATATTGATGACATATTGCTTGCCAGCAATGATATAGGCTTATTGCACGAAACCAAGAGATTTCTCTCAAAGAAATTTAAGATGAAAGATCTTGGGGACACCTCTTTTGTATTGGGCATATAGATATACCAGGATCTCTCTAGGGGTATACTTGGGTTATCACAAAAGAGCTATATCGAGAAGGTTCTTAAAAGGTTTGGCATTCAGAATTATAAGCAAGGCGACACCCCTGTGGCTAAAGGAGATAAATTTAGTCTCAATCAATGCCCCAGGAATGATTTTGAGATAAAGGAGATGCAACAGATTCCTTATGCATCAGCAGTAGGAAGTCTAATATATGCTTAAATGTGTATGTGTCCGGATATTGTGTACGTGGTTAGAATGTTGGGCAAATACTTAAGTAATCCTTGATTGGATCACTAGAAAGCAGCCAAGTGAGTCTTGAGATATTTGCCGAGAACAAAAGAATACATGCTCATATAATGGAGGTTGGACCAATTAGAGATCATAGGGTATTCTAACTCTAATTTTGCTGGATGCCAAGACAGTATGAAATCTACTTCAGGCTATATCTACCTGCTTGTTGGAGGATCTATCTATAGAAGAGTGCTAAGCATACATTCATAGCTTCATCCACTATAGCAGGTGAGTTTGTAGCATAATATGAGGTGTTTAATCATGGAATATGGCTGTAGAATTTTGTCACTAGGCTGCGAATTGTGGATGACATTGAAAGACCACTTAAATTATTTTGTGACAATAAGTCAGCAGTGTTGTATTCCAACAACAACATGATTTTGACAAAGTTGAAACATATAAATATCAAGTTCCTAGTTTTTAAAGAAAGCGTTCAGAATGGACTTGTGTCTATAGAGCATATTGGAATAAACTCCATGATTGTAGATCCGGCTAACTAAGGGATTACCACCTAAGGTCTTTCATGAGCACACTGCTCATATAGGTGTTCTATCTATTCAAGATATGTCACTTTAGTAGGAGTTTTTATTTTAGATGCTTTTATTTGTAGACACATTTGTTATGATTTTATGGATATTATATGGTTATTTATTGCACTAAAGTATTCAGTTCATATTCACTCTGCTTTTTGGTATGGTTTGATCTAACTAAGATTTTAAAGTGAACCAGTTGGAAATAGACATGTTAATATCACACTACATGAAATTTCCATGCTACACATCCATGCTTGATTTGTATTTTTGGCTGTATTAATATATGTGACCATTCATAGGTCTAGTTGCGACAAATGCAATGAAGATCGCTTTGATCCGATGTTGGTATAACTAATAAATGAGATTGTTAGGATTGCATTTTGTTTGATAGCAAAATTCATGAGATCATAATGTTATATCATAATTCATATCTATATAGTAACATATATGGCCCAAGTAGGAGATTGTTGAGTTTAAATCCAATATATGGGCTACTATATTAAATAGATATGTATTATGTGCTATCAATCAAGGTTAGCCCATTAAAGTGATCTGATTATGGTTTGGGCTTTTAATGCCTAATTAAAATATGAGCCTCCTATGAGTAGAGATCAAAATATAATTGTTAATTCTATGATGGGATGAATTGATAATTATGAATAACTGATAACAGTTATAAATAGGGTTGTGATTCTCCAAATCTGTACGTAAAATTTCTTTCTGATTTTCCATCTTTAGAAGGATTAGGGTTTCTCTAAGGAGGATATACACGTAGAAGATTTCGAAGATCTACATCTTAAAAAACTCAAGAATCACATCATACTCTATGGATTCAGGTATGGTTCCGCATCTTCTTAATTATTTTAATAGTTTGACATGAACAATCTTGGTATTGATTAGGGTTTTATCTATTAAAGTAAAAGTTTTCTTTTGATCTAACAAAAAACACACATTCACTTGCAATTTGGAAGAAAATTATCTATTATGTTGATTTTTGGTTAGACAATTACTTGCAAAATTCTATGGCAGATGTTGTTAGTTCCAGGAAAATGCATGCTTAAGAGCTTCTGATGATTCGCAAGGAGCTAGTCCACCTTTGGTGCAACAACAACAACAGACAATTTGTGGAGAGCCTGGCTATATTGAATGAAGACTGAGCTCTGTTTGAATTTTTTCGCTGAGGAGCTGTTGTTTGCAGAAAAAAATTACTAGAAAACTGAGAAATAAATTAGTATTAATCTCTCTAACTGACTTAGGAAAAAAGTAATTACAATCTCTCAAAGTAATCTCTCTCTAACTGACTTAGAAAAGGAAATTACAATTTTTTTATTGGTTTCCTGATTTACAAAAGAGAGAAGAACCGATGAATATCATTCTCTTTGTTTAATACTGGGTTCTTCATGGTGTCGATGGGAGTTTGATTTATGTATCCCGTCGATGATCTGAACGCTTCGCTTCGTTGAACTTCGTCTTCTCTTCTTGACTTAATATCTTGGAAGAACTTGAAAGGCAAGTTTAGAACTCTGGATGAGTTTAGAACTCTGCAAGAGAGTTGATTTCAGAAAGGAATTTCAATCTTTTAGCCGAAATAAGCCAATGACTTTTCTCTCTTCAATGCAATAGCTAATCTCCAAGATAGTCAACCCAAGGTGATTCAAAAAAAGCCAACCCCTTTTAAGCTTGTAAAACCCCGTAATTCTGAAAATATTATAGAAAATAATATTAAATGATTTTTATTATGGTTGATACTATTCTAAAATAAGTAAGTATGTTAGTAATCGATTTGAAATCGATTAAGTACATACATGTACATATATATATATATACATATATATATATATATGTATATATATATATATGTACATGTATGTACTTAATCGATTTCAAATCGATTACTAACATACTTACTTATTTTAGAATAGTATCAACCATAATAAAAATCATTTAATATTATTTTCTATAATATTTTCAAAATTATGAGGTTTTACAGGTCGACTAATTGAGCATGGGTCAACTGATCCCCAAGGGCCAGTCGGCTGATTTGGTGTTGTTTGTGCATGTAGATCTTCTATGCACGTTTGGTCGCGGACACGATGCATGGGTCGCACGTCGATACATGTGCGTGGCCATAGGGGTGCACGTGTGGGGTTTGAGCGCAAACGGACCCTTGGGAGTGTGTAGCCTCATATGTTAGTTTCATCATGATAGGAGACGACAAGTTAGAGTTCATATGTTTGCATGGGTACCGTTGATGGGCATAGCTCAATATTGCCTAGGGTAGTTCGTCGGTACACTACACTGATGATGCCGATGCGCCTACACTCTGTAGGATGCCCGAGTGGGTAGTCTGTCCCACATGATGATTCAATGAGCCGCAAGATTTTGTGAGCGACAACATTATAGAATATTTCATCTCCTACGTCTCAGGCGGGTACTGTTTATGGACGTTGTCTATCATTGAGGTATAGTTTGCGATGGTGAGATACTGTGATATGACATGTACGACATGTTCTAGATGAAGTTTTGGTGATGTATTGCTTTATTATCTATTTATGGTATGTAGACACACAAAAAATATTATATGAACAAGCCCTATAAATAAAACTTACTGTGAGGATGATAATACCTCATACAAATCAAAATCAATGTGAGGTATAGTACCTCACATAAATGAAAATTAAGTTGAGGATGACCGCAGTACCTCATATAAATCAAAATCAATGTGAGGTGTGGTACCTCATATAAATAAAAGTTAAGTTGAGGATGATAGCACCTCATGTAAATTTGAAAGCCATGTGATCATAAGCCTTAGCTATAAAATTTAACTCAAGTATACCCACCCTCATACGAACCTTATTTCAACTTAATAGGATAAGGGCTCTCCAATTACACTTATTTTAGAAACATGAAAGATAAGCAGATAGGAACTTGAGAAATGAAAAGTAAAGAAGACGTTCATTATGATAAACGAACGCAACAATCTTGATAAGGAAGTTTCAATGAGGAAGTTATAATAACTCCCCCACAAATCCATTTTAAACACCTGGCGATAACTTCCCCTTAGTCTTTCCTATAAATTAAGACCTCATTTGCCATTCAAGGGGAGAGGATAAAAAAAGGAACAACAGAAAAGAGAAAGAAAAGACGGAGAGATTGAAAAGAAAGAGAGACTTAGAATTTGAAACAACAACGACAAGGTCCTCTGCATTTTTTTATTTTTGAAAGGGAGGAGCGCTCCAGACCATTGTCTGGAGACCCATGATCCCATCTTCTTTTTCTTCAATTTTGTAATATATTAGAAATAATAAAATTGATTGGCGATTTTGGCGATTTGGCGATTCTGCATTCCCCTGTTGTGGCCTCGGCCATGCAAGGTCAGGAGAATCAATCATCTAATCGAGGGGATCTCAATGCTAATGAGGAGGAAGGCCTAGATTGGATTAATGTTGCACGGCGTAGAAGGTATCGTAAACCCTTTTTCAAACCAGATGATCCAAGATCTTATTTTCATGCTCGTAAACAAAATGAGTTGATTAAGGAGAATGGGAAGAATAAACCAGCAGATTTTAAGGGTAAGGGATTCCAAAAATCTAATATTATCTCTGAGTCCTGGAAATTCAAATCTATTGGAACTTCCTCATGGAAAGATATTTGCACCATGGGTAGGGAGATAAATCAAGATTGTGCTTTTAGATTATTTTCCTCCATCGATTGATAGCAATGGTATCCGTTATGCTTCCATTCCAAGATCTGAAATTCTCCTTAATGTGGATAGATGGAACAACACATTAGTTGGTTACGTCCTTGGAGATAAACCTTTCTATAACCATCTCAAAGGATGTGTTGGTCGCCTATGGAAACTTTCTGGCTCACTTGATATTTATTCTAGAGAGAACGGTTTCTTTTTCTTTAAATTTGGTTCTTCGGAAGAATTTAACAAGGTCTTAAATGGTGGGCCTTGGTTGTTTGATGGAAGATTGATTATTCTGAAAAAATGGACTGAGAATATTGGCCTAGAACGAGAGCTTCTTAACTCAGTCCTTGTTTGGATTAGATTTCCATACCTGCACCTGAAACTTTGGTCTAAAAATATTATTGGACGTATTGCTAGTCTTGTGGGAATTCCTCTTTATATTGATCAAGCTACGGCAACTGGAGAGAGATTGGCATATGCTAGATGTTTTGTGGAGATCTCATCTAAAATGAAGCTTCCAAATTCTGTAAGGTTGGATTTAGGAAATGGAGAATGGCTAGAAACAAATGTGGAGTATGAATGGGTTCCTCATTCTGTAAGGTTGGATTTAGGAAATGGAGAATGGCTAGAAACAAATGTGGAGTATGAATGGGTTCCTCTTAAATGTAGCAAATGTTTAAACTTTGGACATGTTGATTATCAGTGTTCAGTGGCACTTGTTGAGAAATGGGTTCCAAAAGAGACTATAAATGAGGCTGAAAGAAGAAAGGAGGATGAATTTCATAACACAGTATCTTCCAAGACAAATTTAATTGACACTCAGCAAAATGGGAAACCAGTTCTTGGTCATACTAATTCAGGAAACTTAATAATATCTTTAATTGACACTCAGCAAAATGGGAAACCAGTTCTTGGTCATACTAATTCAGGAAACTTAATAATATCAGCTACAGGTTCTGATAACCCAAAAACAGTTATTGATATTGATAATCCCCCTGAAGTTATTGAATGTTGTTCTGTTGATAATAATACATCTCATATAGTTCAGACTGATCAAAACTCTGGTGCTGCTGCAAAAGAGGATGCTAATTATGAAGATGGCCTGTCAAGGAAAGATAATATTAATGCTGAGGATGTTTTAATTGAAGATAATGTTTCAAATTTAAATAAGGATGTTAATGGAAAAGAGGAGTTACCAAATGTTGAGGATGTTAGTTCTGAAGAGTTGATTCATGAAGAAGCCAGTAAACTTGATAATCAGTCTGGAGCTGCAGTCTTATTTGAGGAATCACAAATGAATGATGGGAGAAATGCTAATAACAATCATATAGATACAGGTATACAACAAGGTCAATCCAAAAACAAAACAGAGATGAATGTATCTGTCAAATCTGCTGAGGAAAATGAGAACGAGACAGGTA
This sequence comes from Asparagus officinalis, assembly GCF_001876935.1. Lineage (NCBI taxonomy): Eukaryota > Viridiplantae > Streptophyta > Magnoliopsida > Asparagales > Asparagaceae > Asparagus > Asparagus officinalis. The sequence continues at coordinate 39,581,725 of NC_033803.1, forward strand.
TTGACTTTCCTATTGCTTTTGATAATCTTGAATGGATAAATGGGAAGAATCAGATGTTGATGAAGAAGAAAAATAACCAATTGAAATTAAGTAGAGACTCTTCTTTAGGCCCTAAGAGAGTTACAAGGGCATCATCATATTCTACCTCATGACCATGTTATTTTGGAATGTTAGGGGCATGAACAATTTGAGTAGGAGAAAGGTTATTAAGCGTCATATTAATTCTTTGAATCCTAGTATTGTTGGATTGCTAGAGACCAAAGTAAAATCAACAAAGTATTACAGAGTTTCTAAATGTATCCCTCCTCATTGGTCATACTGCAACAACTATACAGCTTCTAGTAGGGGTAGAATTTGGGTTGCTTGGGATGCAGAGGTCTGGAATGGTACAATTTTATCGGTCACCCTACAACAAATAACTATAATGCTTCAGAATAAGGCTGGTTTCAATCTTGTTTTGAGTGTTATTTATGGTGAAAATTTAGAAAGAACAAGATCTACTTTATGGGCTGATATTACTGATATTTACGCTCAAACTAACAACATGCCATGGCTATTAGTGGGGGACTTCAATGTTTGTAGATACACATCAGAGAAAATTGGAGGAAGGAAACTAACTGCCAAGAAACTTCAAGAGTTTAATGATTGTATTCAGAAATGTGGTCTGTCTGATATCAAAAGTTCAGGTTCATCTTGGACTTGGCATAATAAGCAACAAGGAAGATACAGAATATATGGCAAGTTGGATAGGGCTCTGAGTAACTCATATTTGATAGATAAGTTCCCTCAAGTGTTTATAGAATATAAATGTACCTCTACTAGTGACCATACACCTGCTATTGTCCATCTTATGCCAAGCACTCTGTCAGGGCCAAAGCCATTCCGATTCTTTAACTTCTGGACTCAATGTGAAGGTTATAAAAAGGTGATCAACAGTGTCTGGAACACTTCAAAGGCAGGTTCTCCAATGTTTAAGTTGGTTTCTAAACTTAAGGACTTAAAAGTGTCTCTAAAAAGTTGGTCAAAACAGCTAGACAATTCAACAAACAATAATATTATTAAGTTGTCAAAGCAATTGGAGCACATCCAGAATGAGCTAAATAAAGACATGGATAATGAGGATTTGCAGTCTACTGAATCAGCTTTATGTTTTGAGCTTGATGGATGGCTAAGTAAGGAAGAAGATGAGATGAGGCAAAAGAGTAGACAGTCATGGCTTCAAAAAGGGGATAGAAACACCCAGTTCTTCTATGAAGCTATCAAACAAAGGATATCTACGAATAGTATTCGACATCTGATTGACAAGAATGGTTCACCTATCTCTTCTTTTGACAAAATTAAGCTAATTGCTCCAAAATTTTTTGAAGGGTTATTCAATCAAACCACTTATTGGAATGTTTTCCCTAAACTGACAGTTAAAAGAATTCTAACTGATGAAGCTAAACAATGGTTATGCAAGGATTTTAGTTACAAGGAGATAAAGGATGCACTGTTCCAAATGGATCCAGATAAGGCTCTAGGTCCTGATGGATTTCATGCTTATTTTTATCAACAGAATTGGAGTTTAATCAAGAATGAAGTGGTTTTAGCTGTGAAGTCTTTTTTCTCATCAGGTAAACTTCTTAAACAGATTAATCATACAGTCCTCACCCTAGTGCCGAAATCTCAAGAAGCTTCTTCCTTAAGTGATTATAGACCAATATCTTGTTGCAATGTCATATACAAGATTATATCTAAAATATTGAGTAACAGACTTAAATTGGTGGTAGGTGAATTGATATCAAATAATCAACATGCTTTTCTTCAAGGAAGACATATAGGGGAATGTTCTCTATTGGCTCATGAATTGCTAAGGGATTTCTCTAAGAACCATGGGAAAAGAGCTTGCTTTAAAATTGATTTGCATAAAGCTTTTGATAGCATAAACAGAGAATTTGTTTACTATATTATGCACTGTATGGGTTTTCCAGTCAAATGGATCAATTGGATCAAGGAGTGCATTTCAACAGCTTCTTTCTCAGTCCTATTAAATGGCTCCCCTAATGGATTTTTTCAGAGTAATAGGGGTATTAGACAAGGAGACCCTCTTTCTCCTTATATTTTTGTATTGGTGATGGAATTCTGGTCTATTGGGATGGAGTTGGCTACAATTTCAGGAAACATTCAAAATTTTAAGAAGAACAAGAATATGCAAGTCTCTCATATTTTGTTTGCTGATGATATGCTGGTATTCTGTAGAGCAAATAGGAAATCTTTTGAAGGTATAAATACTATGTTAGACTCTCTGGCTCTTCATACTGGTTTGAGTATCAATCGAAGCAAAAGCAGGATATTTTACAGCAGAGGTTGTATCAATACAAATGAACTTAGCTCTATAGTGGGAATATCTGGAGGAACTTTGCCTATGAAATACTTGGGTTTACCCCTATCAATAAATTACCCTAAAGCTAAGGATTTTATCTCCCTAATTGATAAAGTTAGGAATAAGATTGAAGGATGGATGACTCACTCATTATCATTTGCTGGGAGGCTTGAGCTGATTAAAGCAGTCCTGTATAGTACAATATCTTACTGGTACTCTGCTTATAATTTTCCTAAATCTGTAATTCAAAGTTTAGAAGCTATATTTGCAAACTTTCTTTGGAAAGGCAGGATGCACGCTATTAACTGGAAAAGAGTTTGTAGACCAAAACAGGAAGGAGGTTTTGGCCTTAGAAATTTAAATGACCTATGTTAGGCTGCAGGTTTAAAGTTGATTTGGAGACTCCTAACTGTAAATTCTCTGTGGACTAACTGGATGAATAAAAGATATGTCAAGGGTATTAATTTCTGGGACTCTACTTCTAACTTAATGGATTCTGGCACATGGAAGCATATTTCAGGTCTCAAAATCAAAGCTTTGAATTGTATAAGAAAGGCTATTGGTAATGGTGAGTCTACTTCACTCTGGTTTGATCCATGGCTTCATGAAGGCAGAATTATTGAGTTAGTTCAGCATCTTTCACCTCAACTCACTGGCACAGAGAATTGGACAGTTTCAAGCATCATTCAAAATTCTCAATGGAATATAACGTTGCCTTGTCTTATGCCTCTGGTGAATGCAATATCTGAAATCCAAATTTCTGGGAAAAAAGATCAATGGTTTTGGCTTCCTGCTGTTAGTGGTACTTTCTCCTTTGCGTCAGCATGGGATCAAGTTAGGACTCCCTTCGCTTTGTTTGAGCTTTACAATGTGGTTTGGTTCCCTTCATCAGTTCCTAAAATGGCCTGCTGCTTGATGAAAGGTCTATATAATAGACTGGCTTCTAGAGACAGGCTTTCAAAATTTGGGATTTCTTCACTTGAAGAATGTGTTCTTTGTACTGGTGAAAAGGAAACTAGAGACCATCTTTTCTTTCAATGCCCATATACAGGTTTTATTTGGAAACTTTGTAAATTAAAATTGCAGTTGGATTCTACAGATATTCAAGACCTTAGAACTGAAGCGACGCATATTCAACAGAAATTCAAGGAGAAGGTTAGAACTTACAAACTAGCTAGGCTCGTTTTGAGTGCAACCGTGTGGCATATCTGGCAAGAAAGAAATCGTCGAATTTTTCACAATCAACGGTTACATAAGATCTTGGTCTTTAGGAGGATTTATGAGGATATTAATGTTCTTCTTAGAACCTGTAACTGGAAGGCTAGAAATGAGATTATTCTAGCAAATTGGAGTTTGGCTCAGCTAAGTTGAGTAGACATATCTCTCTCTTAGTGCTTTAGAGTTATGTTTGAGTAGGGCAGTACTATCGTTCCTTTTTTATGGGTTTTGGTCTTACTGTTATCTTCTTAATTTCTCTAGTTGAGGGTGACGGCTAGGGTCCTCTCCCCTTTCTGGAGTCTATTAAGTTGGTTTACAGTGTTACCTAACCAAATGTTGTAAATATGTACATTTTAAAGTCTGAGTTATGTAAGAGTGAAGTAAGTTTGTGAGATATAAGTCTTCTGTAAAAAGTGTGTTACCTTGTAATCTATCTTGGATAATAAAAATTATATTTTGAGAATCGACCAGCGTACTCTATAAGTTTTCTGCCTCTGTTTGTTTTTTTATCTGCCTCTTTCTGTTTGTTGTTTCTGCCTAATTTTGGTATCAGAGCCATGTTCAACTATTTCATGTATGCTTAAGTTTGCTCTTAAAGATTATCTTTTTGATTGTTTACTTGTAAGAATGTAGAATTTCTATATGTTCTTTTAATTCTCTGTTGAAGAACTTAGTTTGCATGCTTATGGTACGTCATCTAAGTCGCGCAGTGTAAAGCCTATTATTGCCAGGATAGCTGTTTAGGGTAGTGTAAGTCATTGACAGACGTGTAAGCTTTCTGCTAGGTTGTTTCATAGAGAAAAAAAAAGAAAAATAAAAATTCTTCATCCTTACTGGTTAAATAATCAGAAGATAAATCTGTAAGAAAAAATTATGTCAAACATCATAGAAAGCAGTACGGCTCGTAAATCCATTTATACTAGAATGAAAAAAGTTAAAAATTCTTAGTTAACTGAATATGAAATTGACATAGAATCACTTAATAAGTAGACAATACCCGATGTCCCTAATAGAGACATCTATAAAATTGGCTTTTTAGACTATAAGTCTTTAATTAATATTAAGACCCTAGAAAGGACTACTACAGTCGATAGAGAAGAACAGACTATTCAACTGTTAGGAGTAGCAGATGTGAATCCATATTTGGATAAGTACAAATACATACATGTTGGGTTAATACAAATTGTTTTTAAACCATTAACTCTATCTGGTTTGAATGCATCTTTATTAGTCTGTTTAAGAGACTCAAGATGTTTAAATTGGACCCAATCTTTAATGGGTATAATGAAAACTAGTCTGTGTAACGGACCGATATATTTCAATGTTTATCCAAATTTAAGTCTATCTTTGACTAACCCAAATATTCTATATGCAATAAGTCTTAATATAAAGACTCATGGGTATAATTACATACCTGGATCCGAAACTATTGCTATAATTTATAGGATCCATTATAAAGTATTAAATACCTTAGCTCCTAAAACTAAAATTCATTCTAAACCAAGTAAAACTATACTAGTTGAAACAAATATTTTATCTTCAAACATTGTTTTTAATAGACAGATAACGTAAGATGAAATAAACTTCCGAGATAATTAGGTTATACCCAACGTTGTACAATAATTATCTATTGTTAATCAAGATATTGATCAAATTATACAAACAATAGATGAAGAAGTCGAAATAACTTTTAATCCATCTAGATCTAATAGAATACCTGATGTAGCAACATCTACTAGAAATTCTTTATATTGATCTGGATCTTATAGAACCAGTTCTGTTCAAGGAATTAATATTTCCGATAATAATATTCCTCATTCTTTATATAAGGATAAACTTTCTCCTCCTAATACGAAGATGATCTTTTATATAAAATGATAAATTTTGAAAAAGGAAGCTTAGAAAGGGAAATTCTAAATAAATAATTTTACCTAGAAAAACATAAACCTTTTAGAAAATAGTTTTTTTTAAATATTTCTTAAAAAAACCAGCTAAACTGGGTAGATAAATATTATACTGAATTAAAATTAAAACAAGATATTAAGTTCTTTGTTCCATGGTTTTTAAAAAATTATATTCAAAGTTAAGAAACTCAAATAGGAGTTTTAGAAGAACATTTAAAACAATTGAAAACCACTACAGGAAAAATTATTAGATCGGTAAATCCACCAATAGATCCTATTTATCTTAAAGATATACATCCCTCTACTATAGAGGCTACGACTTTTATAAAGCCAAATGAGTTTAATGAAGATCATATGAGAGAATTAATTAAAATTATTAAACAAAATAATTATGCTAATATTCATCTAAAAACAATAGGAGATCAACTTATTAGAGTTGAAGATGCCTTAGATAATTTGTTAAATAAAATTAATGAGGTAATACCTTCTTTAAGACTTTTGGAGAAACATAAGTCTCCTATGAAAAGATTAGAACAAACTAATATTAAACCACCGATAGATATATCAGGGTTTAAAAAAGATAGTGAAATAACACATGAAATCATAGATATTCTAGCTAAGAAATTAACTAATGATAGAATTCATACACTTAATACAGTGTTACCATCAACTTCTACCGTCATATCTGAAGAAGAAAATTCGTCTGATACAGACAGCTCTGGAGATATACCTCCAACAGAATTATTAACTATAGAGAATAACTTTACAGAATTAAATAAAATTAAAAACTATCCTAGAAAAAGACTAGAAAGATACTATTATAAAAGACCTACTTCAGCAGATGTTTTATTTGAAGAAAATGGTGCCTATCTACAGGCAGATTACAATGGTAGAAATATCTACGAATGGAATATAGATGGGTTATCAGATACTCAAATTAATTCTACTATACATAGAATGCTAATGTATGGTACAATTTATAAACAAAATGGTAATACCGAAAAAATGATAGCTTCTTTTATCACTTGTGGTTTTACTGGCATCCTTAAAGGATGGTGGGATAATTATCTATCTATTGAAGCTCGAAATGAAATTCTAGGAGCTACTAAAATAGAAAATGGAGTTCTCTAAGAAGATGCTTGTTTTCGTTGAAAACTACTGTATTCATTGCGGTATTCATTACAACTTCAGTCGTTACAATGAAAACAAAAAAAGATCGGTCTTTTTATAAGACCTTTACACAATGGAAATAAAAGATATAATTCTCTTGAAAATAAACACAAGATCCGTTTATCGTCTCCTACTTGTGTAGGTGTCTTCGCCTGTGCCGGGGTTTATCCGTGGACCACCGTTGATCTGGATCCGGTTGATAGAAAATTAGGCAGAACTTCGCCTTCACCAAGGGAGTGTTTGATTTGAAGCACTGAGATCGACCAAGCAAAATCAGTAGCTCTTCTCGAGATCAAGACCAAGCCTGATCTCAAGGAAATAGGGGAAACGGGTGTCGGATCTCTCGAACTCTCCTTCTTTATGCCGAAGAACTCGCCAAGATCTGTCAACCCTCGTTGAAATTCTTGCTCCTTTGACTCCTCAATCTGACAGCACCTCCTCCTCTTGATAATTAATCCCCCCACTGAAATAAGCCTCTAGGCCTGTATTTATAGGCTTCGGTTGGGGAGTTTTCGGATAAGAACAGATGATTCCTCCTTATCTTTAGTTAATAACTGATTAACCATGCTTGGGGATGATATCAAATCAGTTAGGATGCTCAAGAACCAACAAATCCCGAGAAAAACCATCAAAAACAGCCAAAACGCGTTTCGGGTTTCGAACTGCACAGCACGGGTCAGACAGATCCGACCCGCGCAACATCCGACCCGCGCTTGCGCGGGTCAGATTCATCCGACCCGTGCTTGCGTGGGTCAGACAGATCTGACCCGCGCTTGCGTGGGTCGGTCTGTTCCGTCCTGCGCTGGCACGGGTCCGTCACTTCTGCCGAACTTGTACGTTTCTTGACTTTTACGGGACTTGTAGTTTCTCCGGTTTTGCGTAATTGATCATCTTGTTGACTTGCACGATTTTCTAACTTGCTTCATACGCTCATTAGCTTCTTTACGGCACTTGGAGTTGATTAACGCACGCGAGCCACTTGACGCGCACGTGTTAATTGACGCACGCGAGCTGATTGACGTGTACGTGTTGATTGACGCACGCGGACCACTTGGTTCGTCGTTTCACTTCATGCGCTTATCGACGACAGATAATCGTCTTAGACTCAGATAACGACGTTCGTTGTCTTCTCTCCGTCTCGGTTGTATTTGGGGACCTATAGGTAATTTTTGACGCCTACGGATACCCCCTCCAAAGAATTTCAGACTCGTTCTTTTATAGGGTAGTCTGGAATTCTTTTGATAGGATAGGCCCTTTCCTCAATCTCGTAGAGTGTCCTGTGAACTGCTTCAATTCTTGACTCCTTCAGCCTTTAGTCTATTCAGTGTTTTGTCGAATAGATGAAGTTCTTCTGGTGCTGCGTTTATCGTCAGACTATTGTCGAAATCTTGAATTAAAGTTGATGTGTAAGTTTCTGAACTTAGCTTGTGCCATTGAGTTGACTTTGAACTGATCATCTTCGTCAGAAATTCATATCTGAATGCGATTGAACTCCCTGAAATCATCGTTTGCCTTATTTTGACGAGATTGCTGATGCGTTGATCGGCATCGATCTTTACTGTAACACGTTGACCGGCGTTAACACAGTTTATACTCGTACGTTTGCTGGAGTCTACACAGTTTAAGCTCTTAAGGCATTGGAGCGTGGCGGTCTTAAATCTGGGGTTGCAGGACCAACTATTAAAGTTGTTTCGTCTGCGGATATGGATCTTATCTCGAAGTTGTTGGATGCTCGAGTCATGAGACCAACTAATGAAGCTGATGCGTCGATGACTTACATTTATAGAATTTTTGGCAAATTCTCAGCCATCAACGGGTTTGATGAGCCTTTACTGACTACCGTTTGAGTCGGGCTAGCATGCGGATTGTTTAAGTCCGTTCCGCATGTGACGTTATGCTAAAAGAGTTAACCCTTTTAGTACTATGATATTAAATACGTAGACTTCGTCTTTCTCCTGTGAAAAGACTAAACAACAACATGTATCAGATGTTGACTTAGGATTTTTGGTAAATCCTCAGCCCTCAACGGATTTGACATGCTTTTACCGATTACTGTTTGAATCGGGCTTACATGCTGATTGTTTTAAGTCCGTTCCGCATGTGACGTTGTGCTAAAGGAATGAACTCCCTTAGACTTGATGCTACGACTTCGAATACGTAGACTTTGCCATTGTTACGGGAACAGGCTACCCGACAATGTGTTTTAGATGCTGACTTATCCCTACTTAGGCTTCGGGATAAAAGTCCCCAGACTGGCACTCTGGTGTCTTCTTCAATCGGTAAAAGACTAAACCGGCAACGCGTGTCAGGAGTTGACTTATCCTTGCTTAGGATTCAGGATAAAATTCCCCGTACGTATGAAGTACGGATTTAGGTGTTATTAATAACAACCTGCCACAATATTGAATATGTGGGCTTTTATTCTTTTTTTACGATTAAGAACTAACTGGCAACGCGTGTTAGGCGTTGACTTATCCCTACTCAGGATTCAGGATAAAATTCCTCGTACGTGTAAAGCACGGATTTTGGTGTTATTAATAACAACCTGCCACAATATTAAATATGTGGGCTTTTGTTCTTTTTTTTACGGTTAAGGACTAACCGGCAACGCATGTTAGGCGTTGACTTATCCCTATTCAGGATTCGGGATAAAATTCCCTACGCATGTAAGGCACAGATTATGGTGTTATTAATAACAACCTGCTACAATATTGAATATGTGGGCTTTTGTTCTTTTTTTGACGATTAAGAACTAATCGGCAACACGTGTTAAGCATTGACTTATCCCTACTCAAGATTCGGGATAAAATTCCCCGTACGTGTGAAGCACGGATTTTGGTGTTATTAATAACAACCTGCCATAATATTGAATATATGGGCTTTTATCCTTTTTACGGTAAAAGACTGACCGGCAACGCATGTTAGGCGTTGACTTACCCCTACTTAGGATTCGAGATAAAATTCCCCGTACGTGTGAGGCACGGATTTTGGTGTTATTATTAACAACCTACCACAATATTGAATATGTGGGCTTTTGTCCTTTTTACGGTAAAAGACTGACCGACAACGTGTGTTAGGCGTTGACTTATCCCTACTTAGGATTCGGGATAAAATTCCCCGTATGTGTGAGGTACGGATTTTGGTGTTATTAATAACAACCTGCCATAATATCGAATATATAGGCTTTTGTCCTTTTTACGGTAAAAGACTGACCGACAACGCATGTTAGACGTTGACTTATCCCTACTTAGGATTCGAGATAAAATTCCCCGAGCGTGTGAGGCATGGATTTAGGAGTTTGAAAAAGTGGTATCTTCTCCTTGGGCAAAAATAAACCCGATGCGGGAGATGAAGAATTTTATATTCTATCTCCCAAAGCTGAAGAGGAAGAATTTTATATTCTATCTCCAGTTGCCAAAGGAAACTCAAAGTGGGATCTCCACTTTCAGAATCCGGGAAGGTGAAACTAAGAGTGGGATCTCCACTCCGAGAATAGAAAAGATTCGGATAATTCTAACTGTCGGAAGGTTTAATTACCGAACTAAAGGTGGGTTTCTCGTTTATCGAGAGTGAATTAGGGTTTTGGCCTTGACTGTAGGAAGGTTCGACCAAGCGGGAGTTTGAGATGATCCTAACTGTAGGAAGATTTGATCACTCGATTTGTGGACCTCTCGTTCATTGAAGCAATCGAGAGGGGATTTTGGTTTTGGCCCTAACTGTAGGAAGGTTTGACCAAGTGGGACGTTTGAGACGATCCTAACCGTAGGAAAATTTGATCGCTCGATTTGTGGACCTCTCATTCATTGGAGGAATCGAGAGGGGATTTTGGTTGTAGTCCTAACTGTAGGAAGGTTTGACTGAGTGGACAGTGGGAGTGGGAGTACAAATCACAGTGGAAGTGTTGACTTGTACAAATCACTCAAAGAGGGTTCCTGATGTTAAGTGAGAAATACTTAAGACCGAGGTGTTTGATAATCGTCAATGTTAAGTGTACAGACGCATCAAAAGTTTGAGTGGATTCAAACGAAAGGAGTTTTGGTGGTCCCACCATCAATTAGTCTGATCGGTGGTGATTTTGTGGCGGAAGACTATGAGTTGTCATACACCAATGGGAGTTTTGTGAGGGAAGATTGATCCAACAAAGTGATCGAATCTCATCTCAGCAAAAGAGTGTTCAGAAATCACGGTGGGTTTAGTGTTTATCACTTTATTTGTAATGATTGGGTTATCCCTAAGAAAGTTACATGTAGCATTCTTCCGGGAACTTCCCGTTACATGAATCATCCACCCCCAGCTTCCTTTGTGGAAATGGGTCTGACATTATACCCGGTTACATGACCGGGTTATCCTTAAGAATATTACTTATAAAAATTCTCCAGGAACTTCCCGTCAACGGTAGGAAATAATTTAAACTCATATACCTGTTGGAGTATTAAGAAACAGTTTATACTCGTATACTTGTCGGAGTGTTGCCGTTCTCATTCGGCTTATCCCAGCGTTATGACACCGGCTTCAACCAAGGTTTGAATGCTATTCTTGAGAGCAAATCAATCATTGGTGGGATGAAGGACCCTCCTGTGGTATGCACAGTACTTTGGATCCGCAGTATTATCAGCTTCCTCCTGATTTATGATAGGTGATAGCTTGATCTTGTTATTTTCAATGAGGGATTCGAAGATGGCTGGAACGTCTTCATCCTTGAAAGAGTACTCTTTTTGGAGTCTCGAATCCGAAGTGTTTCGCTATCTCCGAGATTACCATTGTGACATTTGATTAGCATTAACAGCAGCTGCAGGTACCTTGCCCTTACCACAGGAGGCGAAGTTTGAGTTCGGAAGGTTAGCCGTCGGTTGGCTTCTTTCGGCTTTCTTTCTTTTGAGGAAACGTTCGGCCTGCTCTCTGTGCATCCTCAACTCTTTCTAGGTGTTGGATGGCGCTACTCCCATAATTTCCAACACATCCAATGAGAGGTTGTTGTGACAGGTTTGAAGGATGAAATCCTCTGTGATCGGATCTCGGCAGTTCATTGCCTTATTTCGGAAGCATTTGACGAAGTCGTCGACCGTCTCGTCGTCTTCTTGCTTCTCATCGAAGAGTGTCCTGATTGACACCTCAGCGTCATCATCAAAGAAATGAGCGAGGAATAGGCTCTCTAGGTCTTCCCAGTTATTAATACTTTCGGACTTAAGACGGCGGTACCAATCGAAGACGGACCCGCGAAGGGTGCCAACGAATGACCGAACTATCAAGGCTTCATTGCCGGAGATCATACCCAAGTGGGACTTGAAGTAGATCAGATCTTGTGTGGGCGAACACTTCCCGTCAAACGGCATGAAGTTAATCAGGTTAAACTTCGCCGGGTATGCTATTGAATCCTACTCTCTTGGGTAGGGATATGAAATGCCGATCCTTTTTACCTCTCGATCAGACATTAGAGCGTTGATTTTGCTCATAAGATCTTTTATTTTTTTGCCCTCGTCTGTATCATGCTTCAGACGATTTGTGAGAGGAGCAACGGTGCCACCCTCAGTTTTGTCATCATTGACGGGACCACTCCCAGTGTTATTATTTTCAACAAGGCCACCCCCAGTGTTCTGGTCAACAAGAGGGTACTTAGTATTGAGACGTACATCTATATCTGAATCGCTAGCTGCTTGGCTAACATTGTTACGACGACTGGATTCACCTAGCTGATTTGACAAAGCCCGAATTTGTTGGTCATGCTCTTCCCTCATCCGTAGCATAGCCATTTCTATTTCAATCTTGAATGCCGCTCTTCCCTCATCCGTAGCATAGCCATTTCTATTTCAATCTTGAATGCCTCTTTCTGCTTGGTTAGGGCATCCTCGAGAATTTTGGTGATTTGCTCGGTGCTGATCATGAACCCTTCGCGGGATTGTCCCGGACTGGATACCGTATTATCAGAAGCGATTGCCAAGTTAGCATTCGATGCTTCATCATCCGAGGATAACCCTCTCTGCATTCTCTGATAATCTCTTTGTCTAATAGTTCCCGACCGCAACTGGGTTAGACGGTGCGATATAAGCGGGTCAGAGCTAGAAGGTCGAATCAACTTTCCCTTATCAGCCATATTTATTGTGACTTTCGGGAGTTCGTCACCTTGAACAGCAGATCGATTTTTACGGAGACGCTTTGGTCTGGACTTGGCCATTCCGTTAGAGATCCTCTCGAATACCGAGACCCTTGGCGGAGTAGTCTTGGGGTAGCTACACGCTGATAATACTGCCCTGATAAGTTTGGCGCACGAGCAGTGAGATTTTGTTTCACGGGTATATCTCTTCCGAGACTTGTTCATACCCCCAGCCCGATAGTACAACTCATCGGTCAAATGACCGGAGTAACCTATCATGTTTACCGGATGCTTAAATGATTATATGGGTTGGAACAAGCTCAAGAACTTGATATAATTGTTGCCTCTCTTAAAAATTGTGTTTTGATTTGTTGCTTTTGAATTCATTATAATTCACTTATATGATGATATTTATGTGTTTGTGCTAATGGATCATCTATTCGTGCTTTATAATGTATTCTATGAGTGGTTTGATCAAGTTATGTAAAGAAAAAATTTTCTTTATTGATCAAACATTGTTTTTTAATATAAACTTTGATTTATGATTTCTTTTGGTTGGATTTGTTTTCATTTGAAAAACTTTTTGCATGATTCTCATGTTCCTCTTCTTTTGATTTCATAAATCTATTCTTTTATATGTTTTTATATAGTTTTTATTATTTTTGTGTAAATGAGACACTATTTTCATATTGACATATTTATATGTGTTCTCATTATCTTCAGTATGTGAGTAAATTTTAGCATATTCATGTATGCTTGCTCACATATGTTTTGCCATAATCTTCATTGTATATACTCTATATGGCTTTTTGATAGGGGGAGCAATCCCTATATATATATTTTTTTTATACTCACCTATGCTTATGATAGGGGGAGCTTTCGCTCTCTTATTCTTTTTGTCCCCTTTTTGATGTTGTCAAAGGGGGAGAAATATTGTGAGTATAGTCCTTCTTGTTTATATGCATGATATATTATACTTTGTATATTCATTTCCTTTCATGCATATATACTTTTTGTAAATTGTTTGTCATCATCAAAAAGTGGGGAGATTGTTGGCCTCTTTGTTTTGATGATGTTTAACAAACAATTTTACCACTAATATTGTTTGTCTAGTATTTGTGTTTTTCTTATTATTGTAGACAAAACAACCGGGTTGAGGTTGGATGGAATAGAGCTTCAACGATCATATCCAAAGCAGGTTGGCGGAATGTCGGTGAAGCCTTGCAATTCAAAGTTAAAGATCAAGTTCAAGCTTCATCAGCGAGATTACCAAAGTCAGAGCTTATTGAAGATCAAGATCATTGCTTGGGTAATTTAGTTTAGGAATTTATATATGTGTGTTAGTACTTTAAGTTCAATCATATACACACATACACGTTTTGTGTTTTTGTATATATATAGTTATATATATACATATATGTTTTGGTTTGATAGTTTTCAAGTTTTACTATGAAACAATTGAATATAATTAGAAAACATATTTTTGTTTCATACTCATATGCATATATATGATTTTCATCAATATCAATTTAGTTAGTTAAATGAAATCATGTTTTAGTGCATTATATGTGTATTTGATAAATACTACATTCTTTGTTTATAGACTTCATAACAATAGTTTACATCTTTCTTCAAAGATCTATAAAATCATTTGTAAAGTTTCAAAAGTTGGTTTAGCCAAAATGTCAAAATTCACATTGTTTACACTTTCTGTGTTTTGACTATCTTGCAAATTGATGATATTTTCATTTGGGAAGTCCTTTTTCTAAACCGTCATTGTAGCATGTTTATTATCATGTCTACAATCATTCCCCAAAGTTTTACATTTTTTGGAATTTATTTGATATTGTTAAACAGTGTTTTAACATCAGATTAAACAGTTTTCAGAACCTGGAATATCAGTTTCCGGTCGACCGTAACCGGTCGACCGATCATTGGTTCATTTCTCACCAGCGACAGAGAGTCTGTCGGTCGACCGGTCGGGTCGACCGATGAAAAATTTTCGTCGACCGATGAATTTTCGGTTGACGCGACGATGTTGTTTTCAGCTTCAACGGCTAGTTTTTTGACCGTTGCCTTGGGCTGTTTTTTTCTTTTGCTTAGGTTTTTGGCTGAATTCTTGGGAGGCTATATATGCCCCTATTGTATTCAATTCTATGGTTAATGAGAATGTTTTAAGAGAGTTTAAAACAAGTTTAAAGATTTGTTTAAGGGTTTAGTGTTTGTTTAAAAGCTTTTAAGCATTTACAAAGTTTGATTTGTTGGAGCAAATTTCACAAGAGCAAGTGGAGATCATCCTTGGTGTTTGAGC